>NC_052160.1:116031084-116333680 GCF_902713615.1 Scyliorhinus canicula
CCAGTGATTTGTTTAATTGTCCACCACCATTCATGGCTGGATGTGGCAGGACTGCAGAGCTTAGATCAAATACATTTGTTGTTGAATTGCATGGCTCTATTACGGTGCTTATCTTGTTTGGCACACAAGTAGTCCTGTGCTGTAACTTCATGAGGTTGATTCTTCATTTTTCAGTATGCCTGGCGTTCCTTGTGGCATGCTGTCCTGCACTCTTCATTAAACCAGGGTTGATCCCCCGGCTTGGTGGTACTGGTCGAGTTGTGGACATGCCGGGCCATGAGGTGCAGATTGTGTTTGAGTACAATTCTGCTGCTGCTGATGGCCCACAGTGCCTCACGGATGCCCGATCTTTATTGGCTAGATCTGCTCAAAGTCCATCCCATTTAGCATGGTGGTGGTGCCAAACAACACGATGGAGGGTCTCCTCAATGTGAAGACAGGACTTTGTCTCCAAAAGGACTGTGCCATGGTCACTTCTACCGATAGTGTCATGAGCAGTTTAATTGCAGCAGGCAGGTTGGTGAGGATGAGGCCAATATATACTTTTCCCGCTTGTCTGTTACCACACCACCTGCTGCAGTCCCAGTCCAGCAGCTATGTCCTTTAGGATCTGGCCAGCTCGGTCGGTGGTGGTACTACCGAGCCACTCTTAGTGATGGACATTGAAGTCCCTCAACCATTGTACATTCTGCACCCTTGCCACCCTCCGTGCTTCCTCCAAGTGGTGTTTAACATGGAGGAGTAATGATTCATCAGCTGATGGTGGACAGTACATGGTAATCAGCAGGAAGTTTCCTTGCCCATGTTCAACTGAAGCCATGAGACTTGATGTGGTCCAGAGTCGATGTTGAGCACTTCCAAGGAAACTCCCTCCTGACTGTATACCTATGTGCCACCATCTCTGCTGGGTCTGTCCTGCCGGTGAGACAGGACATACCCAGGAATAGTGCAAGTGGTGTCTGGGACATTGTGTGGAAGGTATGATTCTGTGAGTATGACTATGTCTGGCTGTTGCTTGACTAGTCTGTGAAACAGCTCTCCCAACTTTGACACAAGCCGCCAGATGTTAGTGAAGAGGACTTTGCAGGGTCGACAGGGCTGGGTTTGCCATTGTTCTTTCCAATGCCTCGGTCAATGCTGGGTGTTCCGTCTGGTTTAATTTCTTTCTTGTGTTTTTGTTGCGGTTGAATATAACTGAGTCGCTTGCTAGGCCATTTCAGAGGGTATTTAGAGTCAACCACATTGCTGTGGGTGGAGTCACATGTAGGCTAGACCAGGTAAGGGTGGCAGATTTCCTTCCCTAAAGAATATTAGTGAACCAGATGGATTTTTATGGACTTTTATCATTGGACTTTCAATTTCTGATATTTTTATTGAGTCTAGATTCCACCACCTGCCGTGGAGGGATTCGAACTTGGGTCCCCAGATCATTCCTCTGGGTCTCTGGATTCCAATCCAAAACTACTACACCACCCCCTCCCTAAATCACAGGAATTTCTTCCTAACATTGAGTAGCTCATTTAAATAATTTGCATGAATATAAACTCTGAGTACAATGTGAGGGATGGCCCTGTCCTGGAAGTTTTTGACCATTGTGACAACCTTTGACCCAAGCGAGGAAAATCTGTAATTTCTTTAAAATGTCTGTTTCAGGGCTTTTAATAGCTTGCATCAAATGGAAAGAGATCAATTATATATTGTTCGGATAATCAGAAATACTGATCCATGTGGCCCCGCAGAGCCCTTAACGTGCAAATAATACCAAGAGGGAAGAGGTTAAGATCGAAGCTGAGACAGGGACAGAAAGTTGATCACAGAATTTGTCTGAGGAGACGCCAGAAAAGCTTTACAAAAAGATCAGTTTGCTGTTTGATGGAATCTCTTGAAAATGTGATGTGTGTGTGAGGTAAAAAAAGGACTAAATCCTATAGCAAATAGCTCAAGCAAGTGAAAGAGCTGAGAGTTGTATCAGAGGACCCAGTTTGCGAAGTGGGTGTTGATTGTTGATTGAAAAAGAACTCTGCATAGCTACGCCATCAAGGCTGGTATAACCCGAATAAGAGGGGGTCCAGGACATGTGGCATGTCAGCACCAGCAGTGTTTGGGGACCTCAGATGGAATGCCAGTGAATGAGGCTCAAGAGTTGGATTTATTGAGTTAGAACGACTGTGAGATTGCATATGGTGCCACATTTGTGTGGGGAGTAATGTAGGCACTTGTGGTTGCATGAGATGGATCTGTGCTATTTAAAGTGAAAATTATGTTTTTATTTGAGGGTATTTGCCTTCAAATTCATATTTAATTTGCATTGGTTATAATTCGTGTTGAAGTAAAAGTTTCAAAGAATGAAAGCATGCTAATAATTTCGGCATTTGGGGGGTGTTTGGTAAATTTGGCTGTTTTGGTTTAAGTTTCCCCAACGGGGATTGAAACACCATTTCAGAAGTGCGTAACAATTTGAATTAAGATGGCAGCTTTCGTGAAGCAAAACATCCCAAGATATTACACAGGAATAGAATCAGACAACAATTGAAACCAAGCTAAAGAAGAACATAACAAGCTGCTATACCTTTTTAAGGAGATTGAAAATAAAGGAGAGAGGTGGCAGGATGGAGAGGTTTGAGGAAAGAATTCAAGAGATTCGGTCTGAAAGTGCAGTCACCTGTAGTTGTGCAAAGGGAAAGGGGGAGGCACAAGAGGCCAGACTTTTGAAGAATCTGGAGTTCTTGGAGGGTTGTAAGGCTGAAGGAGGCTTCACAATATGGAGTTGGGTAAGGCATTGAATGGAAGACGAGGATGAGAAATTTAAAACTGGAGGCATTAGTGAAATGGGAACCATTGTAATGAATGAACGAGGGGGTAATGAATCAACGTAACTTGGTGTGAGTTGCCATAACACTGGTTGGGATTTATAAGCACAAACTTTTAGAGGATGGAAGATAGGAAGAATACCAAGAGAATATTGGAATGACCAAACTTTGAGACGACAGAAGCCTGAATGAGGAGACCTGTAGCAGATGGATTGAAATTAATGATATTATTAAGGTGGACACTGGCAGCCTCACAGACGGTGAGGATATGTAGTTAGAAAATCAGCCCAAGATCTAATAGGTCACCAAAGTATGATAAGTCTGGTTCAGCCTTACAATTATGGGAAGGGTTGAAATCTATGCCAAGGAAAGGACTTTGTAACAGGCACTAAATACAATGGTTGGGATTTTCCCCAATATTGGCAAAGTCCGATGTCAGGAGGGAAATATGGCGTTGAAGCTGTCGAGAGCAACAACGGATTTCTCCACCATATAGTGTGGAACATTGAAAAGAAAACCTCATGTCACGGGTCCCACAATATATCCTTGATGGGGCGGCCTCTGATTCACCCACCCAGCCATCGTCCCAGACTCTCAATGATCCGTGGTACCATTTATAAAGGCTGCCCCAATGCACAGGGAGCAAACCACTTCACCCAGGTTCCCCGGAACCGATGATGCAGACTATTATGTATTTGACATTAACCCTTTATGCTTCATGCAGCTAGGAATCGGAAATTAAAACAGAAAAAACAGGAAATAGTCAACAGGTCAGCCAGCATCTTTGGAGAGAGCAGAGTGAATATTTCTAAGTTGAGTTGATTGAGAGTGGAAATATTCAAGAAGAACAGGGAATGGGCAAGAAACTACACTTAAACAGAAGATCTAAGAAAGTTTATAATTTGAGCTAATTTCAGTTTTTAATTCATTCATGGGATGTGGGTGTCACTGTCTGGGCTGGTATTCATTGCCCATTCCTAATTACCCTTGGACTGAGTGGCTTGTTAGGCTATTTCAGAGGGTATTTAAGAGTCAATCACATTGCTGCAGATCTAGGATCACATGTAGGCTGGACCAAGTAAGAATGGCAGATTTCCCTCCCTGAATGAACCAGATGAGTCGTTAGATTTTTAATTTCAGGTTTTTATTGAATTCAAATTTCACTATCTGCCTGAGTGAGATTCGAACCCAGATCCCCAGAGCTTTACCCTGGGTCCCTGGATTACTAGTCTCGTAAAATTGCCACGGCCACCCCCAAGTTACAATGCGTTGTATGGTCTTACACACTGAGGTACATGGAACAAGAAAGGAAGACTAAGGAAGCACTGTATGTACAATGCCAAGTGTGACTCAGAGTTCAAATTACTGAAGTGACTGGTTTAGTTAGGAAAAAACAAGAACTATGGATTGATTGCATTCAACCCGGTCATTAGTGTTGAGCCGATGGATGAGAACATGGCACAATATCGAAACAATTAATTGTTTCCATGAGCTCTTTAGTATGTTTTCACTTTAGCAAAAATACAGGCAACAAGACAGATGAACCATCAAAGACATACAAAGAGAAGAATGCCTAATTTTATGGAAAAATCTGTTTGTGGTCTGGAAGCACTGGATCAGACACCTACATAAACATCATTCTTTTTATCAAAATAGCAACCCAATGTTCTATTTTATCACAATAGCAACCAGCATGCATGGAGAGAATAAAGGCTGCGTTTTTCCAAGATTGTTCCAGTGCTCTTACACGAGACAGATGATTTATTAGAAAATCCTAAGGTGTTCCCTGTGTTTTTTCCATCAAGTAAATTAAATAAGTGGAAAATCCCACACACCGACCTAGTGCTTTTCGTAAAAGCCACCAACTGCATGCAAGGCCAGGCGGTAGAATAAGGTCTCAGAAAATTTCAGCCAATAAATCAGGAGATGCACTTTAGGTGATGTCCAGGTTGGATTTTAGAATGTGCGAAGGCTGGAAGAGGGAGGACGCGTGGTTCGGAGGCCCTCAGCTTTGTTGTCCTGGGAAAGAATGAATTTTGATGTGTACAATGACTTTGATTTCAGTGGGAAGAATGAAGAATGGTGATGTGGAAATTGTTCTGAGGTGTGCCCATTTTGGGGCATAAAACATGCCAATTTTAGGAGTGGGACACACCACACCCAGGTATCCAGCAGGATTTGTCGCATTATTAAATTCATGGGGACAACTTTGTAGTCATCCAGATGGACTCCGGCCTCTCTAATTGGTTGTGGGCTGGTTGCCCAGATCAACTTCTACCCCCCAATATATTTTAGCTCAATTTGCTACTGCTCATTGTAAACTTCAGAATAGGTACCTTCAAGGGTTACTTCAACATGTGTCCAGTGGGTTACCAGGGCCAACAGATTGATTATTTCCTCCAAGATCATAGTGCTCCGTTCACATACCAATTGGGGGAATTAAGAAAATAAAGATGTACTTAAAAGACGTAATTGTTGATTTGTGACATGAAAGGAAATATTCAGGTGCCAAACAACTGTATTTAATCCACAGAACAATCCTCCAATAAATAGTTCCTGGCACTAACTTTACTTTATGGTTTTATTCATTAAGAGCAGCTGTTCAATGTTTCGGAAAGATTACTACAAGCCTTTTGTTACCCGAGATTAATGTCACAGTTTTCATTATCAGTGATAAATGATGTATTACTAGTCAGCATCCTCTGCTCTGAAAAGTGCTCCTTTCAAATAAAATGCACGGATTTGATTTCTCTTTTGAGTTCCGGTTTTGAGCATTCAAGACAACTAAAATGCAATTGTCCTGATATTATTCCGATATTATTGTACAAGTGTTTATTATGCGGCGCTGTACTTCTGCTCAATCACACCCACATCTCCACTTTTGATACTGATAATGTTTCAATTCTCCCACTCTGTTTGGCCCACTCAGTATGGTAACCCACTTATCGAAATCGAAGGGCTGCAGTTTTGAACAACTTTAGCCATATATTATAAAAGCAAATTACTGTGAATGCTGGAATCTGAAACAAAAATAGAAAATACTGGACAATCTCAACAGGTCTGACCGCCTCTGTGAAGCGAGAATGGAGCGAATGTTTCTAGTCTATCTGACTTGACTTTGAGAGAACCATCCAGGCTCGAAGTGTTAGCTCCATTCTCTTGCCACAGATGCTGTCAGACCTGCTGAGACTGTCCAGCATTTTCTGTTTTTGTTTCGGCCACTTATTGCAAGTCTGGCTGGAGCATATCAAGAATTATTGAACCCTGGTCTCCTCTATCAAAGCTTCAGGAACATCCAGATAGCAACCCCGAGCTTCTTTGCTCCACTACAAACTACCTCCATAAATCCATCTCCATTTCCCCCTCAGTTCACTTCTCCAACAACTGGAAGTTCAGAGGCTTATTTGTCACTAGTATTGAAGCCATATTTCCCAACCATTTGCCCATCAAACCATGCTTCCACTAAAATTCTCCTTTGCTTTGCCCTGATCTTGTTGGCTTGTAACTTCTGGCTAACAACGTGAAGCCACGGGCTGCAGATTTTAAGAGAAATCCACGCGCTTACCTGGGCCCCGATGATACGACAAACCTTCCACTCTCTTCGGCAGCCTTGGGCCTCCTACCCCCAGGTCTGCGCAGGGACCAGCACAGCACAGGAGGAGTGCAGCCCTGCCTCCTTATGACACGGACAGCTTGGGAACGCCCATTGAGGGCAGGTATTTAAACAATAGATTTAGATAGAAAACAACAGGCAACTTTTTTAAACACGTTTTAAAGGGATGTAGAAGCTTTTTAAATGTTTTTTTTGCCCTTTCTTTTAAACAGGAATTACTATTTCTGTTGATTCTTTGAAAGTAATTTTTTTAATGATTAAAGACAAAGTGAAATGTCTCCTCTATCAAAACTTCAGGAACATCAGATAGCAACCCCTAACTTTTTTCTCAACTACAAACTACCTCCATAAACCCGTCTCCATTGCCCCCTCAGTTCACACCTCCAACATCTAGAAGTTGTTAAGTTTATAACTGAACATAGGTTTGCTTATTTGTTTTAAATCTGTGAAACTATTTAAATCTGCACTATATTATTATATAGTTTCATGTGAGGCATGCTTGAAATGTTTGTATGTTTTAATTTTGATTATGGTCATAAGAGTTTGAAAGTGACCCAGGGCTTTTTGCTGTGACTGTCCTTGTAACATCTCAATTTTTTTTTGATTGGTGTTTATAGAATCATAGAATCTCTGCACTGCAAAAGAAAGCCATTCGGCCCATCAAGTCTGCACTGACACTCTGAAAGAGCAGCCCACCCAGGAGCCCGCCCTATCCTCATGACCCATCTAACCTTTCGACATAAGGGGCAATTTAACAATGCAAATCCACCTAACCTGCACATCCTTGGACTGTGGAAGGAAGCCAAAATACCCAAAGGAAATGGTGGCGGCATGATGGCACAGCGGTTAGCACTGCTGCCTCGCAGTGCCAGGGACCAACTTCAATTCTGGCTTTACATAGTACACAGAACATACAGTGCAGAAGGAGGCGATTCAACCCATCGAGTCTGCACCGACCCACTTAAACCCTCACTTCCACCCTATCCCCGTTACCCAATAACCCCTCCTAACCTTTTTGGTCACTAAGGGTAATTCATCATGGCCAATCCACTTAACCTGCACGTGTTTGGACTGCGGGAGGAAACCGGAGCACCCGGAAGAATCCCACGCAGACACGGGGAGAACGTGCAGACTCCGCACAGACAGTGACCCAGCGGGGAATCGAACCTGGAACCCTGGCGCTGTGAAGCCACAGTGCATCCACTTGTGCTACCGTGCTGCTTCGGGTGACCATGTGGACTTTGTACATTCTCCCCATGCGTGAGTTTCCTCCAGTTCCTCTGGTTTCCTCCCAAAGGTCTAAGATGTGCAGTTAGGTGGAATGGCCATGTTTAGTTGTCCCTTAGTATCCAGGGATGTACAGATTAGGTTCCAGGGATAGGGCGGAGGAGTGGACTCCGGACCCTCTTTCAGAGGATCGGTGCATACTTGATGGGCTGAATGGCCGCCTTCTGCACTGTAGAAATTTAATGGTTCTAGTCGATTGTTCTAGGAAACCCATGAAGGGAGAGTGTAGAAACACTACACAGTCACCTGAGGTCCGAATTGAAGACGGGTCCCTGCTGTTGTGAGGCAGCAGTTCTAATTAGTGTGCCACCATGGTAAATATAAATTTGCCTTGTTTAGTTCCATTATCTTATTCATTTATAATTATCTCAATTAAATGTTGTGTTCTGATGTATCAGTAAGACATCTGTGGAAGCTTGTAAAGTTTAATGTAAACATTTATTAACAAAAGTAATTGTATAAATACAAAACTTTGAAACAAGATAACATTTAACTTAATGTTTAACTTTATTAGCTGAGCAATGACATAAACTACCTCAATGTTTACAAATTTTCAATATATATATATTGGAATAAAATATATTTTCTCACTTAAACACAACGGTTCTGTCTTTTTGTAAAGGTGAGCAAAGGAAGAGGGGGAAAGAGGAGGGTTTTGACATATCAATTGTTAATTGACTAGTTTAACGTCTGAAAGCAGCAGCTGCTGAAGCGCAGTATCCTGGCACACATCTCCTCTGACATCATTTCGGAAGGTCCTTTGGCAGTACACTCTTAGGGGCGAGTGATTGACTCACGGCAATACCTGTCAGAGAGAGGCTTAACTTTCTTAAAGCATTTGAAGTCATCACTGAGGCTTCTAAGGATGAACATAAACAACTCAGCTTAAAATACATTGCAAAATCCAAATGTACTTTTGCTCTGAATCAGCTGTGAGGACAGGCATGCTAACGTTAGTGTCCTTGAAGCAATCAATAGCACCGGTATCGAGGCCATGATCATCCAAAACCAACTCCGCTGGGCCACCCATATGCTTGGGATGCAGAGTCTCAACTGCCAAAGAAAATCTTCTTCACACAGCTCAAGGAAGGATCCCGAACAAGAGGAGGGCAAAGTTCGCTCTTCAAAGACACCTTATAGGCTTACCTCAAGAAATGGAACATAGACGTCAATACCTGGGGAGACCTTATCTCAGAAGAGACCTACTTGGAGGAACCTTCTGATTGAAGGGTCACAATTCATTGAGAACACCTGACGGCAAGAGGAGGCCCAGAATGCCCGTGACCTAGAGCCCAAGTAAGAAGTCTTACAACACCAGGTTAAAGTCCAACATGTTTGTTTCAAACACTAGCTTTCGGAGCACTGCCCCTTCCTCAGGTGAATGCCAGGTGAATGAGGAAGGAGCAGTGCTCCAATAGCTAGTGTTTGAAACAAACCTGTTGGACTTTAACCTGGTGTTGTAAGACTTCTTACTGTGCTCACCCCAGTCCAACGCCGGCATCTCCGCATCATAGAGTCCGAGGACTGAGTCCACCTTTTGGAACCTCCTGCCAAGTGAGTGATTGAAGATGCGGCTCTAGGATCGGGCTCATCAGCCATACACGGACCACAGAAACCATGACCTGCAACTCGGTGGACAATCATATTCGTTAGCGAGTGAGCACCGCATTCTATCCATTATAGTTTGTGTAATGGAATTACCATCCTCATGACAAACTAAAGTTTATAAAAATTAATTATTTCACCTTCTGTGACATCAAACTACTTTTATGCAGTAAAGTACCCTTTGAATAGAATTAGCAGCTTCATGAAAAATCAAAGTTTAAAAAAAATAAAAATATCTCTTCCTTTAATTTTATTTGCATTTTAAACATATTTAGAAATGCTAAATATGAATAATGTAAAACATTAACCGACCAAAAATTGTCTCCCGATGACTCCTGCCTCTGCTAGAATGAAAAACTTCCATGTAAATAAAAAGGTGCAAAACTCACCTAAAATCCGGGGAAGTGGCCAAAGTTGGCGCTGTGACTAGATTTTTCATTCAACTGCTCCAGTGCAGTGCAGGGTCTCAAGCTGTCAAAACAAATACGGCCGGGAGTTCAACCGCCACGCGACTGTACACCTGCACTTTCGGGTTGTCATGCCGCGCATGTACAGCGCATCAGCAACTAAAGTCACTAGCCAGAGATGAAGTTACGGTGCCATTGTCTTGTTTCGTTCGTAACTACTCTCATAAGGCCCTCCTCCTTCAAATCTATTCCCACTAAACTGCTGACCAACCAACTTTCCTTCCTAATATAGTATGTCATTGTAGACTTCCCTTTCCTTGGCTATCCTCTCCCTCCCTTTCAAATCTGCCGCAAACATCCAACTCTTCAGAAAAATCACCCTTGAGCCCCCAGTTCTTGTAAACCAATGTCCATAATTATCCTCTCCGTCCAAAATCGTCACATGTGCTTTAGCCTCTCAAAACTGAGCTCAACTTTTCTGAAGCTCCACGCTTTGAAACTGATGGAACCATCAATTCACCAGACACGAGTTTCCGATATGAATCTAGGCTTTAATCGACTTACTTCAGACCCAGCCTGTTACCCGTTGATGAACACATAGTGAACTCAGGCTGACTCTGGACAAGGGTATTTATACAGCAGCACTAGGTGGAGGAGTTGTGGGCGGAGCCAAGGGTGGAGCCCAGTACAAGTTCCTGAGTACTCCCAGAGCTACTCCCCCTAGTGGTAGGATAGCGCTACTGCGCTTACAAAGACAGTGTGAATTATCATATATACATATATATATTACATTCACCACAGAAACACTCCAATCAAGTTTCCAACACTGATATTCCAAGTAATCCTGACTGTGGTCAACAATCCTTCCTCATCTTTATTGACCTAAGTACAACCTCTGATATAGTTGTACGCACTATCCTCCTCTTATGCCTTTCTTCTGTTGACTGGGACTATTCTTGCCGAGATCCGCTATTGTTTATCCAGTTACGGCCAGCGAATCTTCTGCAATGGCTTCTCTTCCTACCCCACACCATTACCTCTGGAGTTTGTCAATGATCCATCATTGGCCCACTTCAATTTCTCATCAACAAATTGCCCATCATCGTCATCATCTGATGACATGACGTCAGTATCCTCATGGATGCTGGTGACATACAGCTCTAGCTCATCATCTCTCCAGTTTCCCCCACACTGCCTCTGTGGTGTCATACAACTCCAGTCCTCGATTTACTGCGGTTTCTCCAAAAAACATTGCAAAGACATAGCATTCTCTTTGAATCCAATAGTAACTCCATTCCCTCACCGTCGATTCCATCTCTCTCCCAAGCCACTGTCTTAGGCCGAACCAGAGTGTTGACAGGTCTGGTGTCTTATTTGACCCGAGCTAAACACCCGACCATATTCTCTCCATAACAAACACAAAGGGCAGGATTCTCCGATCCATGTGTTGCTGCTGGCGTAAATGCCGTTGTGTTTCATTACGGCATCAACATGCCCTCATGGGCAGCAATTCTGACCCTTACAGGGGCCGGCGCAGAGCAAAAGAAGCCCCCAGCCCGAGAGGCCGGCTGGCTGATTGGTAGGCCCCGATCGTGGGCCAATCCACAGCGCGGCCACCCACCCCCTCCCGGGTTCGGATCCCCCCCCCCCCCCCCCCCCCCCCCCCCCACCAGGCTGCCCCCCGGATGCATGCATGCCGAGGTCCCGGCGGGTAAGATCACGCATGGACGGCGACGCTGGGACTAAGATCATTTGCGTGGCCGCTCGGTCCATCCCGGGCGGAGAATCGGCGGGGAGGGCCGGTCGCCTTACCGGCCGCGCCAGCGCCAATGGCGCTGATGCTCCACTCTCCGAAGAATCAGCGGACCGATGTCGGGGTGGCGTCGCGCGATTCGCGCCCGTCCCGGCGATTCTCCGGCACGGCCTGGGCTGAGAGAATCCCGCCCAAATTACTTCCCCCTCTATAGTACTGCTTGATTCTGCCCGAGCCTCAGCTCACCTGTTGCTGGAAACTTCATTCACTCTTTTATTATCTCCAAACATAGCTTCCCCAAATCTCTCCTGACCAGACACCCATCTTCCACCCCCCATAACATCAAATTTGCCTGAAATTCTGCTGCACATATTCTAACTTGCAACAAGTCACACTCATCCATCAGCTCTGTGCTCGCTGACCTATATTGGTCTCCCAGTCCAGAAAACGCTTAATTTTAAAATTGAAATTCTCCTGTTCAAATCCCTCTACCGCCCTCGCATTGCAACTTGCCCCAGTCATACAAACCTCCAAGAACTGCGTATTCAGCTCTTTTCTTCTTGAGCATCGCTCGCTTGCTCACACAACAGAAGTGGTAATCCATTCAGATGACCAAGTCTGAAGCTTTGAAATTCCTTCCCTAAACCACAATGTAACTTTGCTTCACTTCTCCTTTTAAAACCCTCCTTCAATTACTCCTCTGAACAAGCTTATTGACACCTTTGCAAAACCTTTGGCTCAGTGTCATTTTTTCTCCGCTGGCCTTCCCGCAAAATTCCTTGCGAGAATGTGTCACGTTATATGTAAGTTATCATTATGCTTAGGACAGCACGGTGGCGCAGTGGTTAGCACTGTTGCCTCGCAGCACTGAGGTCCCAGGTTCGATCCCAGCTCTGGGTCACTGTCCGTGTGGAGTTTGCACATTCTCCCGTGTTTGCATGGGTTTCGGCCCCACAACCCAAAAGATGTGCAGGGTAGGTGGATTGGCCACGCTAAATTGCCCGTCAATTGGAAAAAAATGAATTGGGCACTCTAAATTTATTTTTAAAAAATCATTGTGCTTATCTGAAATTCTCTCTTAGCTATTTTGATGAAGCTACGAAACTTCATTAAAACAAACAAATGTATCTGAAATTCCTGAGCAGCAGAATGATTTTACACAAACCCATTAATTTCCACAGCATAATTTCAGGGCCAATATTGCAAATTCTGTGTATGGAATTTTGGCACTATAAGTAGACTAGCAGACTATTTAATCATGTGTACAATGAGAATTTATGCACATACCAGCAGCCAATTGTCTCTTCTTTAAAAAGTTCAGACTCTTCTTCAATCTTACTCTTCTTTGAATTATTTTAGAAAGTAAACCGCTCATGTTCCAGGATGTGTGCAGTATGCTGACACATTTAGTTTTGATTTTAAAAGACTTGTGGGAACGTTTGGAAAATGTCAGACAGGTGGAAGATAAGACTTAATACAATTCCAGTAATTGTGAGGATCAATCAAAGAAAGCTCTTTTCTGTACAGTGATGAAAGTTGATGAGTCTGATCATCGTGTTCAAAATCGAGGCCTTTTGATTAGTTAAGTGGAACAATAATTTCCCTCAGTAGCTGGTTAGTAACTAAAGGGAGTAGATACAAAGGGGTGCCCCAAAGAAACAAAGAGCATAATCAAGAGATATTGTAATTCACACAGTTGTTTTTGTTAGGACATGAAAGAATGGTGCATGCACAAATAGGTTGTGTTGTGATGGTATTGTGGCTAGACCGGTAATCCACAGACCCATGGAAATGCTCTGGGGACCTGGGGTCAAATCCCACCATGACAGATGGCGAAATGTGAATTCAGTAAAAGTCTGGAATTAAAAGTCTAATAATGATCATGAAAAGATTGTTTTTTAAAACCCATCTGGTACACTAATGAGTGAATTGGGGAAGGAAACCTACCATCCTTGCCTCATCTGTGATTGACTCTTAGAAATGGTCTAGCAAAAGGGCATTTAATTAAAAAGAAGATCATTTTAAAAAGGGAATGTAACGAACGACCTGTGTCTCATGGTCTTCTGCTATATTGTAAATCTTTATGGTTCTACTGGATACAAGTTTTACCGAGACAATTTAATGAGAGGATAAGAGGAAAGTGGAAGACAGACAGGCAGATGAGCAGTGGCATCTCATTTCCTTTCTGGTTTTGATACAGCAATGGAGCAAAAAAAAGTAGGTCTTCATGAACAAAAACGTTTCTGGGTCTGTGCACAAGCAAAATGTAAAATGTTTGGGCAAATCAACATTTAAAATATAAATGTGATTATGGATGAAGATTACAATGTATTTGACAAAACGTCACATTTTGATCAAATGATATACAAGTCTGCTAAAGATACCTTCAACTGTGGACGGTGGCTGCTGTCAGTGGGGAAAATATTTGCTTTAAAACAGATATTTTTCACACTGACGGTCTAAAACGCAATTGCTGAAGAGTGGCGTGCATGAGGCAGAGATTTTGAGATGAGTGCAACACACAAAGTCGACCTACCTGTGCTGCTCCTCACGCACTATTCACCACTCTGTCAGAACACACCCTCCATCCCAAAGCCTAGCCAGTCTTCATGGACAGCAGCATGCTACTGGACCCAGGGACCCTTCTGTGTCACCATCTTGGATCAGTACTGCCCTTGGGATTGAGAAGTGTTGGAGTCTCCTTCCCCAGTGGCCACACACCAGTGTCTATCTGGACAGCACGGTGCTGCAGGATACATGCATCCACCCGAACAAAGGTCCGAATTTCGACCAAGGGTGGGGTGTGAGGTTAGTCCAGGGGATGGGGTGGGGTGACACTGAGGAAGCAGAGCTGTGCAAGAAGTGAGTGGGGAAGGGCAAAGGCACATTGGGGATGGTTTGCACGAACACTAACCAGGTCGGGGCTGCAGTGTTATGCGAAGGGCACTGTTGTCCAGAGTCTTCTTCGGAACCTGGAACAATGTCAAAGCACCCAGTTAATTTCAAAGGCTGGCTGACAGGAATCAGAGAGTGCAGACATTCCTGCTGCAAAATGGAAAGGTTTTGTCAATCATTGGCTGTGCAGGGGCTATGCGCACCTCAGTTTGAGGTCAGAGAAAGGAGACAGTGCAGAAGAGCGTTGGCCATGCAACGGGAGCAATCATTGGAATCATGACGTCCCCCAGCTACAAGAAGAGGCAAGGGCTGTGTGCTTTAAAGAAAAAAGTGCACAGCTTGGCGTCCGGGGATGTCCTACAGTCAATGTTGCTGGGTATGACAAGCTCTGTATTGGGCTGCAGAGGGTACAGTGATGGTCACAAGGGGCAGCTGCAGCCTGAACAGGGATGGTGTGTGGAGGGGGGGGGGGGGGGGGGGAGGGGGAGGGGGGGGGTGGGGGGGAGGGGGGGGGAGACTCCTGGTCAGCCACGCTTGATGTGGTGTGACACCCCTCCATCTATAAGTCCCTGGTGACAGACTAATGACCTGTTCCAGGAATAATTAGCTATGGAAACAGTTGAAAATCTGCTTTACTACATCACTCGGTGTGGGAAGATAATTGTAATTGTAATGCTCCATAAATTCTGCCATCCCATCAATGAAGGTTAGTCATGGGTGAACAATTAATGCCATTTATCAGTGACTAAACAGATTCCATTAATTCAACATAAGCAACCGAGAGCTCATACTTATGCCAACTCACAAGTTTGCACCACCGACAGGGTCCAGTTGTGGAATGGAATGCTGTTAACCTCGAGCATCTTAATCAGACCGTGATGCCTGGATACTGTGCCTGAACATTCGGGAGGCAACACCACACATACAGCAGCCAACATCCGAACAGGGGATGGGACACAGCTCCAGGGACATGTGCATGGCCCGAGGGTGTGTAAGTACAATGGAGATTGGATCAGCACCCAGTTCAGGTGACATTGTGAGCAAATGTCTGGGATACAGGGTCTGGTGGTCCATTGAGGGGGGCCCACTGCAGCCGGCAGTGTGTGGGCAGGACTTTCCAGGAGGGGGTTCAATGGGGAAATGGAGGGTCCTGGGGTATGAGCCACCGCTGTTTGTCAGTCTAACACCCTCTCCCAATTCCTTACAGATACCGAATGGTATGGAAGGTATTTTGCACCCTGCAGAACAGGCCCTGGTGGTGCTGCTGGTAGCCCAGGCGTCCAGCCGCCGGAGACGATGGCAGCAGCAGCATCTGCAGATGCTCGAGGCGACCCACGTGCCAGACCACTTCCCACACCCTGAGGACCCAGCCCCCCATCAGGCCAGAGGGACTGGCCCACGACGGCTCAGGTTGTACAGGCGTCGCTATCGTTCAAGCAGATGATGGACAGTGCATGCCTCAGGTCCTCACCACGGAGACGGTGCGGCACCTGTGACATGTTCTCACGTCTGGCACCTCGTGGAAGAGGAGGACACACGCTCCTTCCTGGTGGTCGTCAAGGTCACCGCAGCACTGAACCTTTAGACATCAGTATTCTTTCAGGGCTCAAGCGGGGAGCTGTGTGGCATCTCTCAGGCCACAGCTCACAGGTGCCTCACAGATGTCCTGTTTGCCCGGGGGGGGGGGGGGGGGGGGGGGGGGGGGGCTACACCAACTTTGACATGGATCAAACCCAACAAGATGCCTGGGCAGCAGGATTCTCCACTATTGTCAGGATGCCCCAGGTTCAGGGGCTGATAGACTGCAGGTATGTTGCCTTGCGCTCACCGGGCCATCTGGGAGTGCCCTACGTCAACAGTGCAAGTGCTGTTTAAGTGCTGGTTGACGTTGTTAGTGGGTGTAAGCGAGGGTGGTTCCGGCGAATCGGCTGGCAAGCCTTCATTTGCAGCGTGAAGCCCGTGGAACCTCATTAAGTGGATCAATTAATGTTGAACCGGGCAGCAGGGTGGCGCAGTGGGTTAGCCCTGTTGCCTCACGGCGCCGAGGTCCCAGGTTCGAAACCGGCTCTGGGTCACTGTCCGTGTGGAGTTTGCACATTCGCCCTGTGTTTGCAGGGATTTCGCCCCCACAACCCAAAGATGTGCAGGGTGGGTAGATTGGCCACGCTAAGTTGCCCCTTAATGGGAAAAAATGAATTGGGCACTCAAAAAAAAATTTTTAATTAAAAAATTAATGTTGAACAGCGTGGCCGGCCTCGCCCGGCTGAGCGCCGGGAAGCTTGCGACAGTTCCTGCTCGCTACTACACTTAGAAATCCTTCCAGAGAATCGCGCCCATCCTCCCAACATTTATCCTGTTCACCCCCGAAGAATCTTATATGTTTCAATCATATTGTTATGATATCCACTCATGCACATAATGAGATACAGACAGGCAGTGACACCCAGTACAGCGAATCAACACACAGGACAGAACACAACCAATCACCAGGCAGAACACTAGAAGGTGGTCTCCCACAATAAAACACACGAGGCACCAACACTCTGCCTCGTTCCACTGGTGACAACTATAGTGACAGTCAGGGTGTATATATCAGTTAGCACCTTCTACACGAGGTTCAGAGCTAGTCTGGTCTAGTTAGTTATAGTAAGCATGCTTAGATTAGAGTGTCAAACCCAGCGAACTGTGTGCACTACTTAACAAGTTCAATAAAGCATATTGAATGAACATCAAAGTTTGGAGTCTACTTTCAAGTACAGTACAACTGTATCCCGTGTTACGCCAGGGTGATTAACACGACACATATCACCATTCATTCTTCTGATCTCCCAAGGAGTGTAAACCAAACTATCTGATTTTTCCTCATATGGCAGTCCCTCCATACCCGAGATCATCCTGGTAAGTCTCCTCTGTACTGCCTCCATTGATAATACATGTTTCCTGAAATAAGGGAACTAAAACTGTAGGCTATATTCTAATTGTGACCTCACTAGTCCCTTGTACAGTTGCAGAAACATCTCATTACTTTTATACTCCAGCCTTTTCAGGCCTTCCCTTCTGCACCTGTTCGAGCTTTCTGGCTTTCATAAACAAGGCCGCCCCCCCCCCCCCGCCAAGTCCCCGGCAAGTCCCTTTGTGCTGCAACTTTCTGCAGTCTCTATCCATTTAAATAATAATACACCGTCTCACTCTTTCTCCCAAAATGAAGAATCTGACATTTTTCCACTCTGAATTCCATCTGTCAATTTTCTGACCACTCACTTAACCTGTCAATATCTCTCTGCAAACTATTTATATCCTCCTTACAACCTGCCTTCCCTCCCACCTTTGTATCATCCACAACTTTGGCCAAATCACTGCTCCTGCATTTCCTTTGGAATTGTATCCAACTTAATAGTAGATGCAGAAATAATATGGCGAACACATTTCCTTAGAGCTCCTGCACCTCACAATTTCCCACTACCCCACTGGGCACTTTGCATAAGAGATAGCGGGCAGGATTCTCTGGTGGCTGACCCCAGAATCAGGATCACGATTCGGCAGAGAAAAGGTCCCGACGCCAAAATCGCGGTGGACGCGATTTGACGCCAAATCGTAATGCTCCATCACCTCGACAGCGGCGTCAACGCAGTCTGGAATGCACAAGTATAAATACCCTTTGCATGTCATTAACGGGCCTGATCTGGTATTCTCCGGTGCCTCTGCGATTCTCTGCCTCCTATGGGCCAAGTTCCCGATGGCATGGTTCACCTGTGCTTTTAAAAATGGTGAAACCGGTATTGTGGCTGCTGAGGGAGAGAGAGGGGGTACAGAAAGTGTCCAACATCACCATAGTTTGCTGACAGTTGTACCCTGACCAGGAGACTTCTGCCAGGGCCGGGGGGGGGGGGGGGGGGGGGGGGGGGGGGGGGGATAGTGGGAGGTGGCAGCAGATGGGCTGTGGGGTCAGGGTGGACTGGCATGGGACACCATTACCGCAGCCAGAAAGGCAGCTGCACATGCTGCTGACAGCCCACTGTGAACTTAGGGCCCCGGATTGTATGGGTGTCACCCCAGGCCACGCCCCTAGGTGCTCTCTGGCCCCAGCCGATCCATCAGCTGTACGGTACGCTCCAGCACAACCAGTGCCATCTTGTTGGCTGGGATGACTGCGTGTGGGGATTGTAACGTGTGTATGTGGCTGCAGCTTGTTAGCCTCCTGAGTGTCAATCACGGACCCGGCAAATCCCGCACCGTTTTTCATTGGAATCGATTGTGTTCCGCATAGTGCTACTGCTAGCCCCTCCACAGTTGCTGAATCGATCCAGGTTCAGGGCAGGTTTAGCTGTCGTGAAAGTCCACAAATTCTACCAGTGTCAACACTTAGCCTCGGAAACAGCAAATCTCGCCCATGAGATAGTTTCAACGTTACCATTGCTATTGAATCCTACACATAACACTTCCATAATGGGTTGCAGAGATCAGTTGTGTGCACGCGATGGAATGCCTTCATTAGCAAATGCTAGTTTAGCTGCCAAATGGGAGGTGCTAAATCCTTGGCTTGGCAACATGGTTTTTGACAATAAATTGCTGGTTTCTTGTTTTATTTATGGATTGTCTTCCAGACATAACCATAATTGATGTCAACGAGGAGCTTGAAATGGCAGATCATCATCGTCAGCCAGGGAAAGTCACAATAAAATTAAAAGCAACATCCGAACAAATGTTGATAATATGCAATGTTATCTCATTTGAAAGCCAAACTGGAGCCGACTGCTGCAGATCTCATGAGGTTAGAGCTTTGAAACGCTATTATATGTACTTGGATGAACTTAAGCAGAAGTGCCAAAGAACTGTTTGCTGAGCATTGTGGATTTGTCATGACGTGTAGCTGAAAATTGGGAAATGTGTGGCCGGGGCGATCTTTGTTTAATTGTGGGTATTTGTTACTTGATTGTATTAAAGATACATAAAGCTGAACACATAGCACAGTGATGTTCATGTATGGTAAAACATGAAGTGACATTTATCACTGTTTTATGTTAAATTGACTTATATTGCACCTTCAAAATGAAACTTGTTGTTTCTATCAGTAAATTCTCTGACAGATAAATAAAATGTTAGTCGTCTGCATTCTGTCTCAAGATCCAACAGAGTGGTTCCTTTTTACAATTCAACACTAGGACGGCAAGAACCACCAGACAGAGGATGAAATTAGGTGGGATCTGACCATTCTAGCGACACGGTTATCTTCAAAAATCCTTCTCAAAATTACAGGAGCTTCCAAACAGGTACATGTTGGCCAATGAAAAATACAGTTGATAATGACACTTTTCTTTAGCATTTCTGAATTTTGATATTTTCAGTCAAAATAAATGCATTACAGTTCCGGTCTGTGTTTGACAGACCAGTGTCAAAGCATAGAATGGCATATTATGCAGATTATTATGAATAGGATAAATATTAATTCCACAAGCTATGTACCATCTGCCAATCCAGACAACATAAAAGCCCAGTTTGCAGATTAGTGGCTTACTGAAACTGGTGCAAAGCAGCTGAGAAAAGAAAATATCAAAAAATGTAACATCTCCGACCAGATGGGCACATTTAAAAAATACATAATTTAATATTACACAACAGAAATACTTTACATTGGAAGTAGTTCTCTGATTCCCCCATTTCAGCACATGTACCGCCCAGTCCTCTTTAAATTAGTGAAAGAAAGACAAAAAGAAGAAACTTTGCATGAGTCCTCTCAAGTCATCCCAAAGCACTTCACAGCCTATAGTGTACTCTTGACGTCGCTGTTGCAGTGCCAGGGAGCACAGCAGCCAGTTTGCGCGCAGCAAGGTTCCACAGGTAACAGTGAGGTAAATGACTGTTACAGAGGTGGATGAGTACTAACCAGGACACTGGTCGGGCTCACCCTCTCTTTACACAGTACAATGGGAAATTTTGACTGTAGTTTAGAGGGCAACTGAGTGACAATTCGCACCTGAAAGACCGCAGTGCGGCGGCCCCTCAATACGGTGCTGAAGCGTCAGTGTATCAGCAATGACAAGTAGAGAGGGTTGTTTAAAACCTAGCTTCCCTTAACTTAAGGACCGTCGTAAAAATATCGAAGAATAGGAAATCTTTATCTACTTTTAGCTACAAAACTTGAGCAACAAATCATAAAGGTGGCAAACGGTTTATTTACTGAACAGAATTAATTGTGTTGCTTTAATGCATTTTTGTGAATGATTCGCAATCTGTGGCAGTTCTGAGGTCAGTGGCAAAGTTGCAGAGCAAACAAAGTATCCTTCCCCCACTGCTGGCAGTGTATATTGAAAGTAAATTATTTCAGTCATACTTCTGACACAACATGAAAGCTCAGTGGTTAGCATTGTTGCCTCACAGGGCCAGGAGTTTGCACTTATTCCTCATGTCTGCGTGGATTTCCTCCAGGTGCTCCAGTTTCCTCCCACAGCCCAAAGATATACAGGTTAGGTGGATTGCCTTCATCAATTGCCCCTTAGTGTCCAAAAGGTAAGGTAGGGTTATTAGGTTATGGGGACAGGGTGGGAGCATGACCCTAGGCGGGATTGATGCAGACACGATGGGCTGAATAGGCTCCTTCTGCACTGTAGAAATTCCATGAAATCTATGACCCTATTACTTGCGATGCAGAGAAAATAACTGGCAGTATAAACTGGGCAATTTTTGCCACTGTTTAAACACGTGGTTTTTGAAGTTAAAAATGGAGAATCAACGTTAGTTGCCAGAAAGGAAGCAACTGAAACTGATTTGAAGAGTAATTTCTGTGATGGTATTAATTATACCATAACGATCATTTTAAATCAAATGTTAAAACAGGAATACATGATGAACTGAACAGATGCTTCATTTATTGTGCAATAACTGAACACCACAATAGAGATGTATGTTAGTAGTTTAGTACATAATGCCGTATTCCTGTAGGGTGCACAATAAACTTGTGACACTTGACTGCAGCAAAGAAACAATGTCAGTTTATAGTCCAGTCACATAGCTTCAGCTTTGGGGAGAAACTGTAGTTTTGACTCCATAGGTGCAATTTAACAGGCCTATTAACCCTGGGTGCAAATCCCTTCTTGGCCGCTAAACAGCGTTAGAGATCTTGATTTGCGATTGTTCCCACCCCTATTCGAAGGAACCTGGGCGTGAACCTGATGTACATTCTTCTACAAAAACTATCATGTCATTAAAGAGCTTGACGCCGTAGCATCTGCCCACGATTTGCACCATCCCCCCCCCCCCCCCCCCCCCCCCCCCATGCAGTGTGACATTACGCCGGCGCAAATCACTACTGGATTTCAAAAATGAAAACCAGTCGTGGTGCCGATCTCGAAGGCTCACAAATAAGTGTAGCCCCCAGATGGTGAGGGACATGGCCGGACTGGGTGGGAGGGAGTTTCGTTTCCTCGCAGATTTCTCTCCCTTTAAAGATGATGCCCCAATTTCTGTGGAACTAACTTGGTGCCGGCTCTATCAGACCCTGCCCCGCCAGGTTGATGGCACAAATTATGCCCCAAAACTGGAATGAAAACTCAGCTGGGCATCTGGAGCGATACATGTCGGTTCCAGCCTGAACCTGACACTCTGCCAGATTTTGGGGAAAATTGCCCCCTATCTGTTCAGAACTTTTCCACTCTCTCAATCGACCTACTGCGCTGAGGTTTGCTAATTCATATGCAATGTAAATTTGCTGCTACAAAAGTAGCCTCCACATTGACATCGGTAACAATCATATGCCTGCTCCCTTCTAAAGAACTCTCTGGAGCTCCATGTTTGACCACATTTGACCATCAAATCTCTCCATTAGGCAGCTTTGACCATTCTAAAGTCATGGCTACTTTCAAAAATCTTTTTCAAACAGGCATTCAGCCCCTTTGTCACATCGGTGATTAAGATTAAATTTGATTACTGCATTATTCTTTTAGCATTACTAAATTCTGATATTTTAAATATAAATAAATGCATTACTGTTCTGGTCTGTGTTTGGTGTTGGCCAGTGCCAAAGTAATGACTGGCAAATAATGCAGATTACATGGAATAGAATAAATGTTAATTCTACAAGCCATGCACCATCTGTAAAAACAGATGACAGAAAAGCCCAGTTTTCAGATTAACGGGCAAAAGGCTGACTTACTGAAAATTGTATAAAGTAGCTGAGGGAAAGAACCCAAAAATGGTAGCATCTTTTTATGAGATACAAGTTCATTTTTCGGTATAACTTAATATTGTAGAGCAGAGTACGTTATATTAAAAGTATTTCTCTGAGCCTCGTTTCAACACACACTTTCCCTCTTTAAATGGGAGACAGAAAAAACAAACTTGTATTTAATAGCACTTTTGATGGCTTCAGGACACTCTAAAACACTTCACAGCCACTGAAGTACCTTTAAAGTGTTGTCAATGTAAGAAAACACAATGGTTAGTTTGCCAATTTGAAGGAATGCAAGCAACCAAGCGTCACCAGACTATTGCTTGGGATGAAGGGTGCGTCCAATGAGGAGTGATGAATGGACAATGGGTCTCAGTTTCAAAATAAGGGCCTGGTTATTTCAAAGTGAGATGAGGAGTAATTTCTTCACTCAAATGGTTGTGATTCTTTGGGATTCTGTGCTCCATGCAGAGCTGCGGTGGCTTATTTGTTGAGCAGTTAAGCCAGAGAGAGTGATAGGTTTTTGGAAACGAAGAGAAACAAAGGATGCTGATCATTGGTTCCCTAAATCCCTGACAACAAGGACTTCCAACAAAGGTAGTCCTGAGTTCAATTGCTATATACAACACTTGTGCTCTGCTCGCGCTCCCGGGATTATTCCCATGCTCCTGCCATGTGGCCTTGTTTTGTAGTTGCGTCACCACGTTCTCAAGCCATTACCCAAACTACCGTGCAGGAAGGCGGAATTGAGGTGTAAGATCAGTCGTGATCCTGGTGAATGGTGGAGCAGCCTCAAATTACCTACTCCTGCTCTTAATTCTTATGTTGTGTAACCACCCATGGAGGCAGGGCATTGACACGCTTCAATTACCTAATCCTACATGCCACAAAAGTGGAAGCATGCAGACGTAATTGCTCTTTTTTGCTGAGTGGGTCATGCCAAGTGAGTAAATGAAAAATCACAATGGAAATTTATTCTTCCCTGTCACCCTCAACAACAATTGTGTGCAATGCAAGCCAATTGAAGAACAGGAATAACGTGCCTATCAGGAAACTGTTGACCTTTTGGTAAACTTATATCCTCATCCAAGTTGAAATAAAGCTGTCTCCGTGCCATGCCTACTGTGTTTACATTTAAATATAACTGATGTAACAAGAGCAGTCTATAATCCATGCTTACCCCATGTGTTAACTCTGCACGCCATCAGATCTTATAACTTACATACAGGAGGCAATCTATCAGGAATGGGGAGTTATAAAGCATGAATAATTTGACTTGAGGAAGCTGTTTGATGTCAGGGGACCAAAAGAAGAAGAGAGGGAAAAAAATGATTTTGGACTCACCCACAGCTGAGATGTGTGACCACAGCAGAGGCTGAAATTAGTCATCAGGTTCAAAGGAATTCTGAATGGCTACAATTTTTTAAAGAATCAGACGCGTGTTACATAAGAACATAAGAACATAAGAATTAGAAGCATGAGTAGGCCATCTGGCCCCTCGAGCCTGCTCCACCATTCAATGAAATTATGGCTGATCTTTTGTGGACTCAGCTCCACTTTCCGGCCCGAACACCGTAACCCTTAATTCCTTTATTCTTCAAAAAACTATGTACCTTTGTCTTAAAAACATTTAATGAAGGAGCCTCAACTGCTTCACTGGCAAGGATTTCCATAGATTCACAATCCTTTGGGTGAAGAAGTTCCTCCTAAACTCAGTCCTAAATCTACTTCCCCTTATTTTGAGGCCGTGCCCCCTAGTTCTGCTTTCACCCACCAGTAGAAACAACCTGCCCACATCTATCCTATCTATTCCCTTCATAATTTTATATGTTTCTATAAGATCCCCCCTCATCCTTCTAAATTCCAACGAGTACAGTCCCAGTCTACTCAACCTCTCCTCGTAATCCAACCCCTTCAGCTCTGGGATTAACCTAGTGAATCTCCTCTGCACACCCTCCAGTGCCAGTACATCCTTTCTCAGGTAAGGAGACCAAAACTGAACACAATACTCCAGGTGTGGCCTCACTAACACCTTATACAATTGCACCATAACCTCCCGAGTCTTAAACTCCATTCCTCTAGCAATGAAGGACAAAATTCCATTTGCCTTCTTAATCAGCTGTTGCACCTGTAAACCAACTTTCTGTGACTCATGCATTAACACACCCAGGTCTCTTTGCACAGCAGCATGTTTTAATATTTTGCCATTTAAATAATAATCCCTTTTGCTGTTCTTCCTACCAAAATGGAGAACCTCACATTTGTCAACATTGTATTCCACCTGCCAGACCCTAGCCCATTCACTTAACCTATCCAAATCCCTCTGCAGACTTTCAGTATCCGCTGCACGTTTTGCTTTACCACTCATCTTAGAGTCGTCTGCAAACTTGGACACATTGCCCTTGGTCCCCAACTCCAAATCATCTATGTAAATTATGAACAATTGTGGGCCCAACACTGATCCCTGAAGGACACCACTAGCTACTGATTCCCAACCAGAGAAACACCCATTAATCCCCACTCTTTGCTTTCTATTAATTAACCAATTCTATCCATGATACTACTTTACCCTTAATGCCATGCATCTTTATCTTATGCAGCAACCTTTTGTGTGGCACCTTGTCAAAGGCTTTCTGGAAATCCAGATATACCACATCCATTGGCTCCCCGTTATCTACCGCACTGGTAATGTCCTCAACAAATTCCACGAAATTAGTTAGTCACGACCTGCCCTTTATGAACCCATGCTGCGTCTGCCCAATGGGACAATTTCTATTCAGGTGCCTCGCTATTTCTTCGTTGATGATAGATTCCAGCATCTTCCCTACTACCGAAGTTAAGCTCACTGGCCTATAATTACCCGCTCTCTGCCTACCTCCTTTTTTAAACAGTGGTGTCACGTTTGCTAATTTCCAATCCGCTGGGACCACCCCGTGTTATCCACTTCCTCACATGCAACATATCAATGTTATCCACTGGCCTGCTCCTTCGAAATATATGCACAGCAAGATAAGTATCTCATTGTTCTTAAATAAACTGTTGGCAAGTTAAATAAATAACAAAGAGATTGAGGGATTGCATCCTTCAAGGCTTTTTTGAGACAACCACACAGCAAAGAGGCAAGAGTCTCTTAGTGAAGGCACTTCCTTTGCAGTCTCTGTCCAGACCACATCATAGGATGCCACATGGAAGCTTCACTTTCCATGAAACCATGCTTCCACTGTAATTTACAAATTTTTGCTTTAAAGCATCTAAAATTACAAGGTTTATGAACCATTAAAGCATCACAGCTATTTGTAGTTTACCATACGCATATAGTATCCATGAACTCATCTGGCAGAAAGCACGAGCATTTTAATCATTAATGGCTAATTGGATGGCTACTCTCACATACTTCCCCTCACTTTAACTGGCAAGTGGATGCTGGCTTGACTCTTGTTTAGAACACAGCAGCTTGCTGTAGTTCTCATAGCATTGTCTATATATTTTAGCATTGACGCTCCAAGACGCAGATTTGGAGGGAGGGTCCCAAATATTAATTGCAGAGATGCCGGGGTGGCGGAGGGCCCAATATCATGTGGGAAACGCAGAAGTGACTTCAACAGGGCTGTCAGTGGTATTTTGATGCAGCCAGCTCATATTCAATTTGCTTCCGGGTTTGACATTGATTGCTAGGCAATGGATGTGCGGAGGAATTGTTTCATGCAATCTTAACCCCAATTTTTAAAGGACATATCCAAAGAGGAAATTTGGAGATGGTAGTAGTTTCAGCAAAGAGAAGAGTAAGTTTCATGATGGATTCAGGATGTTCTTGTGCTGCACCTTGGTCAGTGAGGAACCAGAGCTAGGCATTCTTATTTAGCAATGGGAGGCATGGCGTGGAGATAGTCTTATTTCAATTTTGATGAGGACTCATATTGACCAAAAGGTCAACATTTTCTTGCTAGGAACGTTATTCCTGTTCTTCAGTTGGCTTACATCATATTCAATTGGTGTTGAGGGTGACAGGGAGGAACACATTTCCATTGTGATTTTTCTTTTACTGACTTGGCATTATCCACTCAGCAAAAAGAGCAATTATGCCTGTATGCTTCCGCTTTTGTGGCACAGAGGATTAGTTAATCAAAGCCCCTCTGCTGCCTGGCAAACACGGGTGGTATTCTCCCCTACCCGGCGGGGAGGGGGTCCCGGCGTAGCAGAGTGGCACCAACCACTCCGGCGTCGGGCCTCCCCAAAGGTGCGGAATAATTCTCCGCACCTTTAGGGGCTAGGCCCGCACCGGAGTGGCTCCCGCTCCGCTGACTGGCGCCAACGGCCTTTGGCGCCATGCTGACCGGCGTCAGGGCTGGCTGAAAAGGCCTTCGCCGGTCGGCGTGAGTCCGCGCATGCGCCGGAGCGTCAGCGGCCACTGATGCCACCACCGGCGCATGCGCGGTGGAAGGGGTCTCTTGCGCCTCCGCCATGATGGAGTCCGTGGCGGCGGCGGAAGAAAAAGAGTGTCCCCATGGCACAGGCCCGCCCGCCGATCGGTGGGCCCCGATCGCGTGCCAGGCCGCCGTGGGTGCACCCCCCAGGGTCCCATTGCCCTGCGCCCCCCCCCAGGACCCCGGCACCCATTCGCGCCGCCTGCTCCCGCCGGCACAGAGGTGGTTTAAACCACGTCGGCGGGAGAAGCCTGACTGCGGCGGGACTTCTGCCCATCGCGGGCTGGAGAATCGCCGCGGGGGGGCCGCCGACCGGCGGGCACGATTCCCGCCCCCGCCATTTCCCGGGTGGCGGAGAATTCCGGCCACGGCGGGGGCGGGATTTACAAAGGCTCTGGGCGATCCCCTGACCCTGCGGGGGGTCAGAGAATTCCGCCCCAGGTTTGAGAACTCTGGTTTGAGATTCTGGTGCTCAAACTGTGCTCCAACTGCAAGGGCCGCACTGATTCGGATTACTTTGCAGATTAATGGACACCCAGTACCAATGGAGATGGAAACAGGGGCTGCTGTCTCCATCGTGGACCTCCATGAATTTCAACGGCTAAGTTTGAGAATAATACCGCTGACCTTGTTGGATATCGTGGCACGATTGGCCACCTATACGGAGGAGCTGTTAAAAATTGTGGGGACCACCGTGAAGCCGGTGACATATGTGCAGCAGATGGTTCGCCTGCCCCCAGTGGTTGTACATGGTCCGGGTTCAAATTTACTGGGAAAGGACTGGTTGAGGAATCTTCGATTCAATTGGCAGAAAATCTCTCAAATGGGCTCCGGCAATCTTTACGATCTGTAGAATAAATATCCGGAGGTTACCTAGGAAGGTCTGGGCAGGATTAAGGGTGCTAGAGCCCACGTCTATGTCGATCTTACTGCACAGCCCTGATACTTCCATGCGAGGCCGTTTCGATATACGCTATTTCCTAAGGTGGATACAGAACTGCAAAGTTTGCAAAACCTAGAAGTCATTCGACTCATACAGTTTGCGGAAAGGACAGCGTGGTGGTGCCAGTGACGAAACTTGTTAAAACCGACCAGCTGTATAAGGACTTCAGGTTTACCGTAAATAGGGCTTCGCGATTGGACAAGTACCCAATGCCCTTCGTCGATAATCTTTGTGCTCGGCTGGCCGAGGGCTGTTCGTGTGCAAAGCTAGATATGAGCCACGTGTACCTGCAGATGGAGCTTGACCAAGAGTCTGGAAAATACTTCTGCAATAAGTACACATTGAGGGTATTTTGAATGGCCCCGCCTTCCATTTGGAGTTTTGTCGGCCCCGCGATATTTCAGAGGGTGATGGAGAATATTTTCCAGGGCTTGCCAAAAGCGGCAGTCTACTTAGATGAAGTTTTTATGACCAGTTCCAGGAAGCAGGAGCACCTGGCAAATCTCCAGGAAATACTGAGTTTTGCCCATGTGAGCGTGCGACCAAAAAAAAGCAAATGTGTTTTCTGTGACAAGGCAAATTGTGAAGGAAGGTCTTGCTGTTATCATTGGAATTGAGAAATTCCATCATTGTGTATGGTCAACATTTCACTATCTTAACTTACCACTAACCGTTGCTCGGTCCATTCTGGGAGGACAAGAGCTTCCCGCCTATGCGTTAACCAGGATCCAGCAGCGGGCACTCTTGCTTGCAGCTTACGATTACACCGTTTGGGTAGCAGGGTCGCCCATGCGGATGCCCCCAGCTGGCTGCCATTGCCCATGTGCCCCACTCCCACCTGTAACGGATGAGGTGATTATAGCCTTGAATTTTATGGAAACCTTATCGGTGATGGCTGTTTGAGTTTGTGGATGGATGCAGTGGGAACTGGCGTTGGCAAAGCTCTGCCTTATGCTCCTCGATGGCGGTAAAAAGGAGGTCTTTCTACCATTTCTCCGCCCCTTGCTCAGAGGTTCTTTGAGCTGAGTTTGGAGGATGGAGTAATATTGTGGGGTGTTCGGGTGGTCATTCTCACTCAGGGGCGGGAAGCCCTATTACAGGATTTGCACCCTGGCCATCCGAGGATTTCAAAAATGAAAATGTTGGCACAAAGTGTTTGGTGACTGGGTATCGATGGGGACACCAGGCGAATGTTACAAAACTGCCCAATGTGCCTGGAATTTCAGAATCTACCATCATTAGTGCCTCTCCACCCATGCGAATGGTTGGGTAGTCCATGGATTCGCCTTCATGTGGACTTTGCTGGACCATTCATGGACACCATATTTTTAATCATTGTGGATGCCTACTCCAAGTTGCTGTAAGTTTTCAGGATGGTTACGGACAATGGAACTCCTTTCACCAGCGAGGAGTTTAACGTTTTATGCGGCGCAATGGTGTTTGGCACATTCTTGTGGCGCCATTTCATGCTTCATCTAATGGACTGGAAGAGAGGGCGGTCCAATCGTTTAAAAGAGGTTTGCAAAAGTAGTCGACCGGGTCCATGGATAAGCGGTTGGTGCGTTTCTTATTCAATTACCGTATAATTCTGCATGTGACCACTGGGATTGCTCCAGCAGAACTCTTTGATGGGGCAACAACTCTGAACTCGGTCAAGTGACATCCGGAGTCGCAGAAGAATCACCGCAGTTCCTGGTCATCGGGGCAAATGTTCCACCCCGGGGACACCATTTATGCACGGAATTTTGGCAATAGCGCACTGTGGCTGCCAGGAGTGGTACTGGACCAGACTGGCCCAGTCTCATAAAAGGGTCAACGTCCAGAGAAAGACCATTAAGAAGCATGTGGACCATTTGACCACGCATGAGGTCACCTCTCGGGATGTTCCACCAGTAGGTGGTACTACCGCTTTCACTGCAGCATGATCCACCCCTTGGGTTGAGGGCCTAGCTGTCCGGGTTCTGATGTCCGGCCCAGACCAGTGCTATGACTCGGGTTCCAATATGGATGCAGAGGTATCCGTGCTGGCAGATGACAGGTTGTCCAGCACCAAGGCCTCTATGGTTCCACCTTCGGCGGTCTGCCAGGAAGCGGCGTGCAGGAACCCGACCCAGAACCATCACAACTGGATGCTCAGATGCAGGCTAAGTAGCGCAGAAGGCCTCCGTCAGTGGTAGCTGATGGGGGATTTTTGGATTTTGGGTGGGAGGGGTGTTATAGCCCCCATGAGGAACATGGGGAAACAATCATTGTTCTCCCTTTGGGACTCCTGGAATACGAGATTCATAGGTAAGGAGCGGAGGCCAACCACCTGGGGCTCGTTAAGGCAGGGAATAAAAGCAGGCCCAACTCAGGGCCTGGTCAGACCTATCCTCCCAGTGAGGTCCAGCATTGGGTGCTAAGCATGTAATTGTAAATAAATTCACCTTCATTAAACACAGCTTCCTTATGAGTTATTATATCAGCCGCCTCAGAACCCATCCCACCTGAGTGCAAGCAAGTTCTTCTCGGTACTGAAGGACCGTCATATACTCTCATTTTGTCCCTTATCGCATCAGATCTTAAAAACTTATTTATCTCAGATTTAAAATTAATAATTGATCCAACATGATTGCCATTTGCAGCAGGGAGTTCCAAACTTTCACTGTACTTTGTGTGAAGAAGTGTTTGCACTCCTGAAATATCTGGTTCTAATTTTCGGGCTATGCCTCCTGGACCTGAACTCTTCACATCTGCTTAGCTTGCAAACAAACACATCTTTCTTTGCACCTCATCTCGTCTCCATTTAGTGGGCAAATATCTGACAGATGGAGTATAATGTGGGGAAATGCAAAGTTGTTCACATTGGCAGGAAGACTAAAGAAGCAGAGTATTATAGAAAATGACTGAAGAATTCCAAAGTGCAGAGAGATCTAGGTGTTCTAGTACATGAGCACAAAAAGGTAGTAGGCAGGCACAGCACATCATTACGAAGGCCAATGGAATGCGACCCTTTATGACGAGAGGGATTGAACATAAAGGGAAGGATATCGTGCTTCAGTTATACAGTGCATCTGTGAGACCGCATTCTGAATACTGTGTGCATTTTTGGTCTCCTTATTCAAGGAAGGATGTAAATGCGTTGGAGGCAGTGCTGAAGATGATTACTAGATTGATATCTGAAATGAGCGGATTGTCTTGTGAGGAAAGGCTGGACTGATTGGGCTTGTTTCCACTGGAGTTCAGAAAATTGAGGAGTGACTTGATTAAAGTACATAAGATCCTGAATTATCTTGACAAGATGGATGTGGAAAGGATGTTTCCTCTTGTAGGCGAGTCCAAAACTAGTGGACATTGTTTTGAAATTAGTGGTCACCCTTATAGGACAGAGATGAGGAGAAGTGGCACAACCCTCTCCAAGAGGATTGCGCCACTTTGGCACTCCTTGCCTCAGAAGCTGGTGGAAGCGAGGTCACCGAATATTGTTAAGGCAGAGGTAAATATATTCTTGTTAGGCAAAGAAATTAATAGCTATCGAGGGTGGATAGGAATGTGGATTGGAAATGCAAACAGATCAGCCATGATCTTATTGAATGGCGGAGCAGGCCTGAGAGGTAGAATGGTCTACTTATGCTCCTATTTTGTATGTTCATATGTTTGTGAGTTCTTATTCCTCCATCACTGATACTCACCTTCATCCTTACACAATTTCATGTGTCCCCTTGATAGCCACACTCACAAAATGCATTCCATTAACAGGTGAACACAGGTCAATAGAATCATTTGTGGTACTTTTTTCTCCCCATTGCAGGAGAAGAGAGCAGAGAAGATGAAGAAGAGGGAGCGATGGAGAATCAAAGGTGGTCCTCCACTGATATCGCAGCTAACAAATTCAGAGGGAAATGTTGGAGATTTGTGCCGTTTTGGTATTGGTAGCTGTCAGTGATGAGGAAATGGGAACTGCCAGCTCGCCAATGACGTTATTAAGTATCAACAACCCATATATCATGCAGCACTCAGTCATGCAAACTTGATTTCAACAGAGTGAAATTTAATAAGCTTCATAATGGTAAGTTGCAACACTCTTACCTTGCCAGTACTAATTCAAAACTTTTCTACTGCTCAACGCATGCATCAAGGTGACAGATTCTTAGAGGAACTGTTTCATTCTCAGGGTGCACCGTTGTAGGACTTTTGCTTACCATGTCCCTGTTCAGATACTCACACTTCACTAGGTCCAGCTGTGGACAGATAGATAGGTTTTCACCTGCTGATTCTCATTTCACAAATGAGCAAGAGTAAAGCATAGTGACATTGCCAACTATAGGAAATGTACACTGAAGGGTGCAGCCCTCTCCAAGCTTTCTTCAGCTGGACACAGGTGCTTCACCCTAGGGGCTGTCAATGAAAAGGACAGTCTTTGTTAATGTATTCCTGCCCCTTGCAAACGGCCCATGAGCCACCTGTCTTACACATTTACCTGGGGGGGAATCCTGGATTTGTTCAGCATTGCCATGGAAAGATCCAGAGGCATGAACATCAATATTGGTGTTGGATAATATGCCTCTGGTAATATGTCACCACCAGCTCAACCCGGGAGCAGGTCTCCTTCTAAGGGGCTACAGATATCGGCTGTCAGTTGCTGTGACAACCTGAAACAGTGCTGTTCCAACGTGTCAAAGAAACTCAGCCTTTGCCTGGACACCCTGCGTTGCGTGTAGTGCCTCCTGTGAACTTCGCTCATCAGTGGCTCTCCTCTCTTGTGTCCCACTCCAGTTTTAATCAGCCCCTCGGTTGGCATTATCTTCTCACCTTGCTTCCACTGGTAAGTACTAGGACCCCCCCCCCCCCTCCCCCCCCCCCCCCCCCCCACCCCGCCTTAACTCCCCACAGGCAACTTCCAGATAAAATTCCTAACAGGACTTCAGTACAGAGGATATGTGGCCTGAAGAAGCTCAATTTATCAATGCTTCACTGTTCAGCAGAGTTGCATTTTTATTGTCAATATATTGAAGGTCATGTGCAATGGATTGAGGTTTTACAAATGTTTCATAAGTGGTTTTGGTGAGTGTTGCTTGCCAAATGCATTGCAAAATCCAGTTCCTGCTGAATTCAGTCCAACAAAAACTTGGCAAACAGTAGAGACCATTTTGCAACATATCGCCAAAGTTATCCATTCTCAGGTGAATCTATAAAGCTTCAGCAAAAGCTAACACAGCCACAAAAGGTACCGATTCAATGTGCAATTAACACCTGTAAGATATCCTTTCATAAAGGCCTATCATCAATGCATGCAGGTACCATCGTCACAAGACAACACAGTCTTATCTCTTGACAGCTCACTCACAAACTTGTCTGTCACTTGTGAAGGAAACGGTCGTGGTACTCTATTTCTGGCACTTTGGTCATGTGACGAAATTCCTTTTCTTTCCAGCATTTCTAGCATGCATTTCATAGAATCATAGAATTTACAGTGCAGAAGGAGGCCATTCGGTCCATTGAGTCTGCACCAGCCCTTGGAAAGAGTCTGCACCATCCCTCCACTCTATCCCCGTAACCCAGTAACCCCACGTAACCTTTTTGGACACCAAGGGCAATTTAGCATGGCCAATCCACCTAACCTGCACATCTTTGGACTGTAGGAGGAAACCGGAGCACCCGGAGGAAACCCACGCAGACACGGGGAGAATGTGCTGACTCCGCACCCAAGCTGGGAATCAGGTAATTGCAATTGATTGAGGTTTTATGGGCAATTAAAGTTAACTTTTGATTACAGTTTAAATTCTTATAAGTGTCATCGGATCAAATTCTCCAATTCAGCCGTTCTTTTGTGAAAACAAACCCATTGGCTTCCTGTATCACAAATGAAAGACAATTCATTACAATGGGAGTGCGGCGAGACACTGTGTGATAACCTATGCTGCAGCTGTTTCAGTGGGGACTGAAGGATGCAGAAGTGGCGCATTTAGACACTCCTGAAGGAGGGGGGGGTGAGCATCTGAAAAAGCAAGATTTATTTGGGTCAAGTGTAGTGTGTTGTGATGGGGAAAGATGGTGTCTGGGAACATGTCCCACCAGTAAACATTGATCTTTGACACTCGGGTACATTTTGCAACATATGGAAGTCCATCTTGATTCGGCCCTTGAAACAAAAAAATATTTATTCTAAATAGTTATATATTTAAAACATTTAAATAAGAGTTGTTTTCATGAGTCACAATTAACTAAATATAGTTGCATAGTCAAAGGGCAATATTCATTGAGTATCACACTACGGGGCTTACATGTATGCCACAGCTGAATGATTTGATATTTAAATAATCATGGTCGGCAGGCACACCTACAACATCATAATTGACGGATGTAAATAGTAGGGGTGCAAAGTTTAAGTTCTGCTGATTTCAGGTGATTAGAACGAAGAGAATTCAACAGATGGTGTAATAGACACAGATGACTGAATCTTCACGAGGGTGATAAAATGGAAGAATAAATGGCCATGTAATTTAATCATATTGAGATCAGGTAGAAATTTTGTGCATCTGGTTTTGGAATGACTTTGGACAGCATGGTAAAGATACCTTGCGTTTATATACCCAGTTATCCAATCGTATATCAGTTAGCACATGCAACACTGTGATGGTCAGCTGTCTGCGGCCAATGGACAGACCTGTCACCAGTTGGTTTTCTTTAGTTGGCCCACATGCCACTCACTGCTCGTCACCTCCTGTGAACATGTCCTGAACCAAGGTGTATGTGTAGAATAGTGAACTGGGGTGACTTTTGCAATGACGACAGGGAACTCAGAATTATTTGTCTCTCATCCCCTTCTGAAAGGTGGTTTGTAAAAGCAAAAGTCCACACAGGATGCAGTTGGCCGACATGTATGTACGCAACCTAATTTCAAAAGCTGTACCAATCTCATTTAGTACAACGGTGTGAACTCCTCAACCGAACAGAGCACAGTGTGTTTGTGAATTGTCTAAATACCGATTATCCAGTCTAGATCTAATCTAATGGCCTTATTATAAATGAATTTATTCTGATCCGTTGGAGCACAGATGGGCTTCTGCACTTGTGACCTGGCCATATAAACCTCAGTGGCTGAATCCATTGCATTAAGGGTAAATGCATTCTTTTATGAACACAATGAGTTGAACAAAAGAAACAAAGGTTTATTTACAAGGCTTAAGGTACACTGCTCCCGGTGATACCTAACCAGGTCTGAGCACGGCCAGTCCCTGACTGGCTGACGTAATATATAATGGCAATTTAGCTTCCCCCGCCCCCTTAGCGGGGAAGCTCGTATTCCGCAAAGGACATTGGGAATACAATTGTCTCCACCCCGTAAGTCTCGTGTGGATGCTGGTTGTGACATCCCCCCTCACCGCCAATGTCTAAAGGGTCCTCCGAAAGCAATGAATAAGATAGAGGAGGAGAAGAAGGGGAAGAGGAATGGTGACAGACCCTCTTTTGCTTCGGTGTAACATTCTGTCGCCTCGGCATTGGGTCTGACGGCATGTACTGTGTCGGGAACACCGTTTCCTACAGGAATGCTGCAGTGGGAGGTCAGTTGGAGGTAGCCGTACAGCAGAGTCCACATCAGAGGCTGCAGAAGACTGCGTTTCCATTTCGGAATCTGAAGAGGCGACATCCCGCGTGCCTGCGGGGTGTCATCGTGGGCCAGTCCGACAACGGGACGAGACAATCTGGAACAGGGTGCACAACATTAACCAGACGAAGGAGAGTTCTCCATTGATGTGTTGGCTAGTGTGGACTTGAGAGATGAACAGACACTTCCAACACTGATGAAGGTTCAACTCAATTTTATTAACTAACTTCTAACTAACTAACACACGATGACTGTGGGTCTAAATAATGCTAACTCAAACTAGAGACCTAAGCCTTGTCCGAACCAGTTGATTCTCTCAGCACGTGGTGTGAGTCTGTGCTGGGCTGAATGAGTTCTTCTTACTCTCAGAGGCAGCGCCCAGAATAAGCGGGAACCGTGGTGCCCTCTGCCTTTATAGTGTGTGTATTCTAACTGGTGATTGGCTGTGGTGTTTGTACATGTTGATTGGTCCCTGTGTGTGTCCATCAGTGTGTGTCTGCACCATGATATACTGGTGTATATTATGACATCCCCCCTTTTATAAAACAAAAGTTGATATAGGCATGTGATAATAAATAGTGTGGGTGTGTGGAGGATGTACCTAACTATGTGTGAGGTGCGAAGACATATGTACAAATCTATATACAGGGAACAAGACTATTTACAGAGGAAGGTGCCTGGTGCAGATGACTACCATGAACTGGAACAACCAACTAATCTATTTACAAGTCACTGGAGAATGAATGCAACAATGAAGGATATAAAAAAAAACATTTCAGAAAGTCCACATGTGCACAGAGTTCATAAGTTCAGTCTCTGAGGTGGGCGACGAACTCTGATCGACCGCCTCAAGGGTGGGGCAATGGCTGGCGCATCAGGAGCCGGGAGGGCTGCAGCACAGTCAGGGGCAGGCAGAGTGACCGGAAGCGCCACACAGTCCACGGCGGGATCAGTAGCAGAGCTGGTCGGAGGATCCCGTGACGACCCTGGAACCAGGCGAAGAGTACGCCTGTTGCGGCGCCGAATAGATCCATCCGGTAAGTGTACCAGGAAGGAGCGGGGGGGCCACCTGCCTTAGAACGACAGCAGGCGCAGACCAGCCACCATCCGGGAGGTGGATGTGAACTTTGTCGCCTGGATGGATGTCAGGAAGTTCAGCAGCCCGTGAGTTGTAGAAAGTTTTCTGCTGCAGTTGAGACATGCGCGTGCGGTGGAGAACGGGGACATAATCGAGGTTGGGAGTGAGAATCGATGGCACCGTCGTTCTGAGGGTGCGGTTCATTAATAGCTGAGCAGGCGACAGGCCGGTGGAGAGCGGGGCGGAGCGATAGGCCAGCAGAGCAAGATGGAAATCTGAGCTGGCGTCAGCGGCCTTGCTGAGTAGCTGCTTAACTATGTGGACCCCCTTTTCCGCCTTCCCATTGGATTGGGGTATAGGGGGCTGGACGTGACGTGCTCAAAGTTGTAGTGTCGGGCAAAGCCGGCCCATTCCTGGCTCGTGAAACAGGGGCCATTGTCTGACATGACCGTCAGCGGAATGCCATGTCGGGCAAACGTCTCCTTACACGCCCTGATCACAGCCGAGGATGTGAGATCGTGCAGCCTGACGACCTCCGGGTAACTGGAGAAGTAGTCGATGATGATGACGTAGTCTCTGCACAATGCATGGAACAAGTCGATGCCCACTTTGGTCCAAGACGATGTGACGAGCTCATGGGGTATCAGGGTCTCCCATGGTTGGGCGGGCTGAAAGCGCTGGCAGATGGAGCAGTTGAGCACCACATTGGCGATGTCATCATTGATGCCCGGCCAGTAGACGGCTGCTCTGGCCCTGCGGCGGCATTTCTCGATGCCTAAATGGCCTTCATGGAGTTGCTCCAACAGTAGCTGCCGCATGCTTTGTGGAACGACGATGCGATCCAATTTCAGGAGCACCCCATCGACAACCGCCAGGTCATCGCGGACGTTGTAAAATTGCGGGTATTGGCCCTTGAGCCACCCGTCCGACATTAGACGCATCACCCGCTGCAGAAGTGGATCAGCCACTGTCTCGCGGCGAATTTACATCTGTCGTGCATCCAAAACTGGCAAATGGGAGGCTGCAAGCTGAACTTGAGCATCTACTTGGCAAATGAAGGAGATTTGGAAAGGTTTAAGATGGGAATTTGAGTGCTGGACCAGGGCGAGTGAAGGTATGGTCGTGACTTGTAGAAAAAAGGGGGGTTGCAGGGCTGGAGGATGATTCAGAGAAAGGAATGATTCAGACAACGGAGTTGTGATCGACCTTGAGAGGGCATCGGCAACGGCAAGGTCCTTGCCAGGGGTATAGACCAGTTGAACGTCATACCTGCGCAGCTTGAGTAGGATATGCTGGAGGCGAGGCGTCACGTCATTCAAGTCCTTTTTGATAATATTTACAAGCGGGCGGTGGTCGGTTTCAACCGTGGACTGCGGACGTCCATAGACGTAGTCGTGGAACTTCACGACTCCAGTGAGAAGGCCGAGACACTCTTTCTCAATTTGCGCATAGCGCTGCTCTGTGGAGGTCATCGCCCGCGATGCATATGCAACGGGGGCCCATGACGAGGCCTCGTCTCGTTGCAGGAGCATGGCACCAATCCCCGACTGACTGGCATCAGTAGAGATTTTGGTCTCTTTGGTCGGGTCAAAAAAGGCCAACACTGGGGCTGTGGATAGCTTGGCCTTCAGCCCCCGCCATTCACGCTCGTGAGCAAGGAGCCAACGGAAATCTGTGGTTTTGCGAATCAGGTCTCTGAGGGCCGTGGTGTGTGAGGCGAGATTGGTCTATACCCCTGGCAAGGACCTTGCCGTTGCCGATGCCCTCTCAATGTCGATCACAACTCCGTTGTCTGAATCATTCCTTTCTCTGAATCATCCTCCAGCCCTGCAATCTCGCCGAACTTCCCGAGGAAATTCACCATGCCCAGGAACCGGAGGACCGCTTTCTTGTCCTCAGGCATCTTCATGGACGTGATTGCTGCAATCTTGTCCTCGTCCAGACGCACCCCCCGGTGGGAGATGTGGTCTCCCAGAAATTTGATACTCGACTGGCCGAAGGAGCATTTGGCCCTATTGAGGCGGAGGCCGTGTTCGTGGATGCGCCTGAAAACGCGCTTAAGGCGGGCAATGTGTTCCTGCGGGATGGTTGACCAGATAATAATGTCGTCGACATATACCCGGATGCTGTTGATCCCCTCCATCATCTGCTCCATGATCCGATGGAAAACTTCGGACGCAGAGATGATGCCGAATGGCATCCGGTTGTAGCAGAACCTGCCAATGGGTGTGTTGAATGTACACAGCTTCCTGCTTGACTCATCTAGTTGGATCTGCCAGAAACCCTTCGAGGCATCCAGTTTTGAGAAGAGTTTGGTGTGGGCCATCTCGGACGTGAGCTCCTCACGTTTCGGAATCGGGTAGTGCTCCCGCATGATATTCTGATTCAGATCTTTAGGATCAATACAGATCCGCAGCTCGCCGGACAGTTTCTTGACGCAGACCATGGAGCTTACCCAGTCTGTGGGTTCCGTGACCCTAGAGATGACTCCTTGGTCCTGGTGTTCCTGGAGCTGTTGCTTGACGCGGTCCCTAAGGGGCGCTGGGACTCTGCGAGGTGCGTGAACGACAGGCGTGGCGTTGGGCCTGAGTAAGATTTTGTACGTGTACGGGACCGTGCCCATGCCCTCGAAGACATCATGGTATTGCTGGATGATGGAGTCGAGTTGCGCCCTGAAGTCTGTGTCAGAAGATGCAGACACATCGCTTGAAGAGAGAGAGTGTACTCTCTGCACTAAGTGGAGCAGCTTGCATGCCTGCGCACCAAGCAAGGAGGCTTTTGAGGCAGCAACAATCTCAGATGGGGGAATGGCTTTGTGAGCACGATGTGTCACCTCAAGGTGGCAGGAGCCGCTGGCAGCGATGCCATTGCCATTGTAGTCCAGCAATTTACATGGCAGGTGGCAGGACAGCAGGCTGTACGCAGAGCTTGAGAAAATCAGACGACGCAATGAGATTGGCAGAAGCGCCAGTGTCCAGGCGGACCCTGACAGGGGACCAGTTGACCATAAGGGTGGCACACCACTCATCATCCTGGCTGACGCTGTGGACGTGGCCGGGTTTGGTGCCACGCTTGGGGGGCATCCTGTTCGTGTTAACAACGCCAATTTTGAACGCTGACCCGAATCTGGTAGGAGACCGGCCTGTCTGGCGGAGAGCAAGCAAGTGCGAACTGTGAAATTGCGGATGAACACCATATCCCCTGGAGCAAAGTGCCGGGGCGGTTGACACCGAACAGGGCAAGGTCCCTTTAACACCTGATAATGGCGTACCTTCATCCTGATATCAGGAAATAGCAATCTAAGGAAGGTACAGAGTCGTCAGCCCATGAGCATCTGAGCCAGGGCCACTCCAGTCACAGCGTGTGGCATGGTCTGATAAGCGAAGAACCATGTCAGCATCCATGGAACCTAAAGTCTGTTTCCGGAGCCCCTGTTGGGATGCCTTCATTGCCCGCTCAGCTTACCCGTTCGATGCTGGGTGGTAAAGGGCCGTTCGCACATGCCAAATCCAGTTGGCCTTCAAGAATTCCTCATAAGTGAAAGAAGCCCAGTTGCCGATGGTGGCATGGGATGTGATCGCCGTCTTTCTATGGACCCCTGACCACGTGGAGTGGGTGTCCATCAAAAGAAGAAACATCGAGCCCATGAATGGACCAGCAAAGTCTGTGTGACGGGTCCAGGGGCGACCCAGCCACTCCCAGGGGCACCCCGGCCACTCCCAGGGGCACCCCGGCCACTCCCAGGGGCACGGCAGAAGGGAGTTTCTGTTGCTCCTGGCAAATGGAACACTGTTGTGTCACTTTCTCGATGTCCGTATCTATTCCTGGTCATCAGACATAGCTCCACACCGACATTTTCATCTTAGACAGCCCTGGGTGTCCGTTGTGCAGGACCTACCAAACGAGCTCTTGACCCTTCGCCAGGTCCATGAGCCGTGTGTCCCACAGTAGAATACTGTCTTTCACACTCAGTTCGGACATCCTGGAGGTGAAAGCTTACAGTTCCCCTAGTAGCTGTCGATGCTGGCCACCAAACAAGACCAGATACTGCGCCTTGGTGAGTACAGACTCTGTCTGAGATGAGTAGCGGATACGTGATGTGATGACCGGCATCGAGTCCATGACTTCAGAACGGCGATTACTTTGTCTGCCAGAGGGGGGGACATAACCCCAGCCAGCAGTGGCAACTGGCTCCGTGCGTTAGTGTGCGCAATGTGGGTCCCTGGCCGATGCTCAAAGAAGCACCAATAAGCATACCAGCAGCAGACCCAGCACTGGATCTGTGACTATGAAATGGGTGGGATCACCTTGACCTTGCATAAAAGACCAAGCAGGGACTTTTGGTCCGTCGAAATGGTGCTGGTAGACGGACTGGTGGAACTGCGAATATCATCGTCAGACCCTCCTTCTCGATCTGCAATTGGCATTCAGGATATGAAAGCGATTGGCCACATCCGGAATCCAGAATGACCCTAATCCCATAAGAGGATGCATCACACGTGACAATTAATGCCTTACCTGAATTGGAGTGTGCCAGCATTCCCGAGGATGACAACTGTCTCTTAGTGGGCCGAGAAACTGGTGTTTCTTCAGGAGCAGATGGAAAGGGGCCAGTGTGGCTACGAGATTCGTGACAAATTTCCTGTAATAATTGATCAACCACAGAAATGAGCGGAGCTCTATCGCATCCGTCAGACCGGGGGGGGTTTCGGGGTGGGGGGGCGGCACACCCCAACTGGATGGAATGCACCTTCTCTGCCATTGGGTGCAAGCTGTCCTGGTCCAAGTAGACCAGCTCTCAGGCCTGAAACATGTACTTCGCCCGACTCAAGTGGATGCCAAACTCCAAGAAGCAGTGCAGCACCGCTTCAAGGTTTTTCAAGTGCTACCGGTCGGTAGCCCCCGTGACCAGCACATCATCCAAGCACAGCATGACACGTGGCAACCCCCGCAGGATATTCTCCAAGATATATTGAAATATCGCACACGCCAACCAGACACCAAAAGGGTGTACTCATCAAGGCCTCAGTGCGTATTAATCGCAACATATTAGCGAGAGAGCTTGTCAAGTTCAAGCTGCACATACGCATTGCTCATGTCCAACTTCGTAAACAAGCACCCACCATCTAGCTTAGCATACAGGTCCTCGATATGAGACATTGGGTGGTGGTCAAATTGCGAAGCGGTATTGACCGTTAACTTGTAACCCCGCAGAGTTGGACCGTCCAATTGTGTTTCAGGACAGGGGCCAGTTTCCGCCCAGTTGATGAAACACGTGGGTCGAATAATATCCAAACTTTCCAACCTGTTAACTTCTCCGCAAAGGATTAGGGAACTCGATGCGCTGGGAAGTAGCGCAGTTGAGCTGCCGGGTCAACTTGTATTTTGGCCACAGCTCCTTTTATGGCCAGGTTAGGCTGGATAACTTAAGAGTACTTGCTGAGCACTTCGCACAGCCCACAGGATCCCCCTGCAGAATGCGCTGTCAGTCCAAGCAGAAATGGTGTAACCGAGGGCAGTACGGTGGCACAGTGGAGAGCCCTGCTGGCTCACAGCGCCGAGGTCCCAGGTTCGATCCCGGCTCTGGGTCACTGTCCGTGTAGAGTTTGCAAATTCTCCCTGTATTTACGTGGGTTTTGCCCCCACAACCTAAAGGTGTGCAGGCTAGGCGGATTGCCTCTTAATTGGAAAAAATGTAGTGAGTACTCTAAATTTATATAAAAAAGAAATGGTGTAACCACTCGCACCCTAGGAGGCTCGGATCATCCCTATGAACAACAAGAAGGAGATGGGTCAACAGATAACCAGAAACACCAGGGGTCAGTGTTGTCCCATGATAATAATAATAATCTTTATTTTTGTCACAAGTAGGTTTACATTAACACTGCAATGAAGTTACTGTGTAAATCTCCTATTCACCACACTTTAGCGCCTGCTCAGGTACACTGAAGGAGAATTCAGAATGTCCAATTCATCTAACAAGCACATCTTCAGGACTTGGGGGAGGAAATCGGAGCACTTGGAGGAACCCCACACCGACACGGGGAGAACGTGCAGACCCCGCACAGATTTGAACCTGAATCCCTTTCGCTGTGAAGCAACGGTGCTAACCATTGTGCTACCATGACACCCTTTGCTCCACAGTGCACATGGCCAAACGAGCCGCCACGTCCGCCAAGGTTAAAGTTTTCATTACCCCATTTTATGAAGTCAAAGGTCCTCCGAGTCGTTATGGAAAGCACTGCCCCAGAGTCCAACTCCATGCTCAATACATGTCCATTCAGCTGCACCACAACCCGAATGGGAGCTACACGCCCAGGAAGAGGGAGCAAATGCATCGCGGCCTCTTCCTCTGGCTCAGCCAAATTTCAGTCCCGAGGCAGGTGACTTCCCCTGATGGAATGCCTGAACCTTGGGGCCCCCGCTGTCTACAGTCACACCTGGGCTGGAGGCCGTACGTCTCGCACTTAGACAAACCACCCTCAGCAGACTCTGGGGTTGGTTCCTGCCACGGCAGTCAGACTTGTGACCAAAGGCTGGGGCCCCACTGCATGTTGGACCAGCTTGGGGGGTTCCCCATGGGAAGGAACGCATCCTCGGGCGTTGACCTCCATGCCATGTAAACCTGAACTACGCTCTCAAAGGACAAGGATACCTGCATTGCCTGTTGGAGGTTCTGGGAATGCTCGGCCTAGAACCTTTTCTGTGTCTCCGCATTGTTGATGCCGCAGACTAGGCAATCGCACAACATCTCCAACAGTGCATCCCCATTTTCGCAGAACTCTGTGATCTTCCGAAGCTGGGCCAAAAACTCGGTGACAAACTCACCTTGGGCTCATTCTGCCGTATTGAAGTGATACGTTGTTCGCTTGAAGTGCAGACCGACGAGCGTTATGAGCTGGTCAAAGGTGCAGGATTCTGGCGATGCTGATGCTCCAAATGACCCCAAACATATGGGCACCACAAGTGATCAGTACGTGCTCAACCTCTGCGATATTATTCATGCGAAAGAACTAGCGTATCTGCTCTGCACACTGGGCCCAATCCTTGACTCCAGCATCAAAAATGTCCAGCTGTCCGAACAGGGACATGGCAAAAAAGCAAAGCTCCTACCTGGAATCACAAATGCATGGAGGTGACGCTGACAGCAGGGCAAATTTCATCCTTGTCGCCAGATTTATGAATACACGGGGAGTCCGCACTGCGTTGAACAAAAGAAACAAAGGTTTACTTACAAAGCTGAAGGTACACTGCTCCCGGCGATACAACTGGGTCTGAGCATAGCTGGTCCCCAACTGGCCGACATTATATACAATGGTAATTAAGCTTCCCCCACCCCCTTAGCGGGGGAAGCTCGTATTCCGCAAAGTACATGGGGAATACAATTGCCTTACCCCATAAGTCCCATGTGGATGCAGGTTATGACAGATTCCTCTGTGAGCTACCCAGACTGGGGTTTGAATTTTGATATCCTGAATTAGCTGACCTGAACTCGGGCAGTAGAGCTGGCACTGCACTTGTCTACAGAGTCCATACAGTTGGGAAAGGGTAAAATGCTCTTCAATTGTATTTGGGAATCTTGGTGTAAAGCAGATAACCGGCAAGAAAATTATGAACCTAAGTATTATCCCTCAGATTATGAAAGGTTTGAAAGAACTCCCAAGTTTGGGCTCATATGTGACAAGCAACTATTTAATTGAGCTGCCCATGGAATTATCTTTACCTTCAGGGAAGGAAAGGAAGAAATTGATCTGAGGAAAACAGTATGTAACTAAAGTGCAAGTTGCAATGGTTGTTTGCTTGAAATCATCAAAAGAAAACACACTTTGAGATCCTTAATTGCCACATTGTTTTGAGTTCCTGTGCTCAGCTTTTCCTATCTCTGAATCATCCTCCAGCCCTGCAACTCCCCTTTTTTCTACAAGTCATGACCAAACCTTCACTCGCCCTGGTCCAGCACTCAAATTCCCATCTTAAACCTTTCCAAATCTCCTTTTGTTACGACCCCAGCTGATGATACTACTGGACAGTGAGTTTCCAGAATGTAACCCTGGCTCAACAGACCACTTTTATATTGAGAGATTTGGATGAACAGAGTCATATGACTGCAAATTAACTTTTGACAAAAGAATTAAACATTTATTAAACAAGAAAAGATTGATTACAATACAATGCTCCAGCACCCCACCTATATCTTCACAGATGTACACAAATGTTTAAGGATAACATAAGTTACAGAATATATCTTATGCTACATTGAGCGAAGCACATTGGGATGTTTATTTGAGGTGTTTAACATGTTAAAGGCAATAAAAAAAACCCCACAAGTTGTAATTATTGTTAATTCAGTTGATGTAACTGTTGAGGCACTTTACCCTATACCCTACACACAATGAAGCATCAACATCATCTTGAATATATATAATCAACACAAGATTAATGCTGGTCACTACATTGTTAAAAATTCTAACATCCTCTTTGTGTGCTTGATGTCAAGCAGCAACTCAGCTCAAAACGTCAAATGTGGGATTCTCCGTCTGCCAATGCCGAAATCAGGAAAGGTGATTGGGTGGAGGATCGGTTTTGACGCCAAAATTGTGGCGGGCACCTGGTTCACGCCAAATCGCAATTCTCCGGTGACTCGACAGCAGCGTCAATGCGTTCCACTCCGCACATACAGTAAACTCCGTTTGCATATCTTTATCTGGCCTGACCCGGTATTCTTCGGGGCCTCCGCTATTCTCCTCCGCCTCCACCGGGGGAGTTTTCAGGTGGTGAGGTTCACTTGTGCTTTCGATAATTGTGAAACAGGCACCGTTAGGGGTAGAGAGACAGGGGGTACGGAAAGTGTCCAACATCGATGTAGTTTTCTGACAGTTGTACCACTGGCCGGGGGGCTTTTGCCAGGGCTGGGGGGAGTCACAGGGGATGGGCAGATGATGGGCTGTGGGGTCGGCATGAATGGGCATGGAACACCATTGTCGCAGCCTGCAATACAGCCATGCAGTTGCGCACACCGCCAATTGCCCGCTGTGAACTCAGTGCCACAGGTAATATGGGTGTCCCCTCCAGGCAACCCCCTAGGTCCCCTCTGGCCCCAGCCAACCCATCAACGAGATAGTCACGCTCCAGCGCAACTAGTGCCATCTTGTTGGCTGGGATGAGTGTGTGTGTGGGGAGTGAAGTGTGTATATGCAGCTGCAGTTTATCAGCCTCCTGAGTATCATTCACGGACCCAGCGAATCAGATATCATTTTCATTGGAATTGACTATGTTCCACGTGACCCTCAATGATCACTGAATTGGTCCAGGTGCAACGCCAAAGTGCCCGTATGGCACTGCCAAGCCAGCAGGAGCACTGCTTGGCTGCCAGGGTGGCAGTTCAAGGGTGCCAGAGTGCCAGGGTAGCACTGCCAAGAGTCAAGGGGGCGAGGGGGGCCATGCCCATGAAGTGAGGGTGGAGAGGTGGTTTGAAGGGTGGGGGAGTGCAGGGCAGGTAAGTAAGGGCCTATGGGAGGTTGGGGGGGTTGATGGGTAGGAGTCCAAGAAGGGAGGCGATGCTGTAAGGAGGTTTGGGGGGGCCTGAAGGGGGCGTCCCCTTGGTAGGGTGTCTTCACGTGGGAGGTATGGGGTAGTGTCCATGTGTGTGGGGGGTGACATTGCCCATGATTGGGGGGTATTGGGGACCTATAAGCTCACTTAGAGATCAGGGCACCCTTTCAAATGGCAGCCCAATCTCTGAGTTCAGTTCCCCAGTGCTAAAAGTGGGGGCTGAACCGGTGAGAAACCCCCCCCCCAGGGCCCAAAAAAGTGACTAGCGATGGGCAATCTGCCAGCAGAGCTGGCGAGAAACTCCCTAAAAACCCGCCACAAGTTAACTTAGAAATTGTTTGTAAGAATCGCGCCCTTAATTTCAGGAAGAATCCTTTCCCAGATGTCTAATTCTGCCAGATTTTATAGATAATGGACGCGATTCTCCGCAAATGCGGAGAGTCGTAAAGGCTGCCGTGAAACCGGCCGTGTTTCACGGCAGCACCACGCCCCCTCCCGGGACCCGATTCAACCCCCCCGGTCGGGGCTAGCATCGCGGCCCCGTGAAGAACGGCATCGCGGGCTTAGCGAACGTTCGCTAAGCCCGGCCACCAAGACTCACGGCGGCTGACGCATACGATGATGTCAGCCGCACATGCGCGGATTGGACGGGTCCAACCCGCGCATGCGCGGATGACGTCATCGCGAATATGCATAAAATCCGCGCATGTGCGGTCCGTCATGCCCCTCAGCCGCCTGATCCTGCGGGGCGGCGGAGGGACAAAGAGTGCGCGGGTATCGGACCCGCTGCCCGCGATCGGTGCCCACCGATCGCGGGCCCATGCCACCCTTGGCACGGCCGTGGTGCGGCCGTGCCAATCGGTGCCATGGTTATGCAGAACGGCACTTTGCGGCCGTTTTCACGAATGGTGAGAGCAGGTGTGTTTAAATTCGTGACAACGGTCGGAAAGGCCTGGGAACTCGGCCCATCGGAGAGGGGAGAATCGCTGTTCGCCGTAAAAAAACGGCGAGCAGCGATTCGTGTCGTGGGGCGGCCGTGGGGGGGGGGGAGAATAGCGGGAGTCGGGAAATATGTCGGGAAGGCCCTCCCGCTATTCTCCGACCCGTCGTGGGGCGCGGAGAATCGCGCCCTGAGAATACTCCCAAAAGTGCAGACAAAAGTACGATGCACCCTTTTGAAGAACTGTTCATTCATGCACTCTTTCTGTCAGTCAAAAACAAAAGAGTTGAAGAGAAAACTTTAATCTCAGTTAATACATTTAAATGGCTGCGAGACAAAATGAATAGATGACACATGAGAAAAGCATTTTATTTTTCTTTCCTCCCAGTCTCTGATGGATGACACACCTCCCAATACAGAGATAGACGCTATCTGGGAAGATGAAACCACAAGCGATTATCTCATTGGCATTTTGCTGTGTATATATATGAACCAGTCAGTAAACACTGCCCTATTTTCGTAGATAGGTGGCCTTTGTATACTTGGATATTGATCAACGTGAATGATTCAAATATGACCTTACCTAAGTGGGCTTTAATGCAACTATATCTAACGTTAACAGCAAGGTAAAGCTGGCTGACATTTCAAAAATATTTCCCAATCTACATCGCTCTTAATGTTTTTGAAACCATGTAAGGATGAGTTAAAATTGATAGATCTGCCCTTTCACGTTTACAACAGTAAATTAATCGTTAGTACACGTTATGCTGAAGAATTGGATTAAGTCCAGAATACACAGACACTTCTTTAGTCGATCCTATTTTTCATTTCTATTGCACATCTACAAGCTGCCCCTTGAATATATCATCCAAAAAAAACAGTAATCGTTTTCGCATGTATTCTAATGCGGGTCAACTCTAATTCACCAACAGTTCTCTGGAAACCTCCCCTGCCTCTGAATGATCAGACTGCTGATCCAACATCCAGTACCGGATCTGCAGGAATTTCTTCCAGCTCAACAATTGGAAGGCCCAAACCATTGTCTTCAATCCCAGCCACAAACTCTTTTTCCAAACCACTGCCTTTAATCTTCTCCCCAACAGCCGTCTGAGGGTGAACCTGACTGTTGGCAATCTTGGTGTAATTTATGATGCCAAGACGAGTTTTGGCTACTTACCTGTCCAATCCCTGAGCCCACTTTCATGACCGAGGAAGCCACTAGTAGGAAACAAGGATTTATTTTAACCATTTACAATAATCTGCCCACGGCAATAAACATCATAATCATAGAATCATAGGATTTACAGTGCAGAAGGAGGCAATTCAGCCCATCGAGTCTGCACCAGCCCTTACAAAGAGCACCCCACTGAAGCCCATGATTCTACCCTATCCCCATAATCCTGCAAACGCCACTTAATATTTTTTGGACACTCAGGGCAATTTAGCATGGCCAATCCATCTAACCTGCACATCTTTGGACTGTGGGAGGAAACCGGAGCATCCGGAGGAAACCCACGCAGACACGGGGAGAATGTGCAGACTCCGCACAGACAGTGACCCAGCCGGGAATCAAATCTGGGACCCTGGAGCTGCGAAGCAACTGTGCTAACCACTATGCTACTGTGCTGCCCCTGTTGAGACGAGCAACTGCCTGGGCCTTTCTTGGGTTGACTTTCATGTTCAGTTCTTACGAGCCCTACTGGGTGGCCTCTGCCCCCTAACTGGGAAGCTACATCTCCATGAGCCCCACGGGGAGATTGATAATGGTTTCCCCGTGGGCCTCATGGGGGTTATGATACCCACCTATTTCCATCTTCATAATATTACTTAACTCTGCCCCTGTCTCAGTCCACCTGATGATGGAACTCTCATCCAGGTCTTTGCTACCTCTAGTCCTGACTATTCCAATGCACTCCCAAGGATTTCCCTCAGTAAACATAACGTTTCCAAAACCCATGCCCTAATTCACAGCAAGTCCTGCTCATTCATCACATCCGTACTCGCCGACCTACGTTGGCTCCCAGTTGAGGATGATTTGGTTTTTTAAATTCCCATCCTCATCTTCATATCCTTTCATAGCCCTGCACCTTCTTTTCTGTAATCTCCTTCAGTCAACGGGTCTCTGAGATATCTGCACTTTTCTAATTCAGGCCTGTTGAGCAGTCCAGATTTTAATCATTCCATGATTGGTGGTCACGCCTTGATATGCCTGAGGAGGGAACCCTCGCAACATTTAAGAAGCATTTAGATGAGTGTTTGAAATGCCATAGCAAACAAGGCTACGGACCAAGTGCTGGAAAATGGGATTAGAATAGATCGGTGTTCAATGGCCGGCACAGATATGATGGGCCAAAAGGCCACTTTCTATGCTGTAAAACACTATGAATCTATGACCCAATGGGTCTTATGTTTTGAAATACTCTCCTTCAATCTCTGCACCTCACTTTCCTCCTTTCAGGTATTCCTTAAAAGGTACATGGCTAAGAATGCTTCATCATCACTTTATGTAACTCAATGTCAAATTTAGCTTTATAATTTTCCTGTTAAGATCTGGGATGTTTTAGGATATGTACAGATACAAGTCATTGGTATTGCTATTATGTCAATCATAAGTTCACTATTTAATCACTATCTTATTAACAAATTGAGAGACGTGGAGCCTGAAAGATCGCATCATTTGCTATTTTTCATTGATTTAATATTGAATTAGAAAACATAACCATTTGGTATCCCTTTACGAATCGAAAATCTGTTCTGCACTATTTTCACTGAAGAGATTGTACATTTCAGCATGCTCTCTCTTAAGCAGGGAGGTGAAATTAAAGCGGAACACTGCAAGTGGAGAACATTCCCATCGACTATTGTTGAAGTTAATTTATGATCAGACCATTGAGTACATAAAAGATAATGTGTCTACTTTGCCATCTTTTCCTTTCCCCACATTGAGTTCGCTATCTATCCACATGTACTCCTCAATGAAGAGAGTTGTTCAGTCACTAACATAACCTGCTACGAACTCTGATTATATTCTAACACATCCATTGCTTTGCAGGATCAGAATTGAATTTTTTTATTGATCAGCTGCAATCAAATTTAAAATATGTTAGGGTTTGTTCAAGTGGGAGGGCTTCACGAATATCTCGTAGATGAGCACTCCCATCTGGATCTTAAGGCTGTGTGATTTTCTATATAACCTGAAATTAAAATGAAGTTGATCTTTTATTTAGAGTTTTATGGTTTTATTAAAGATATTATGGGCTGAATTTTCACTGAGTCAGGATGACTCGGGAAGAGTTTTAAAATGGTGGATATGCCCCAATTACGGGATCCCCAATTCTGGGTTTCCCAACGCCATTCCAGGGCTGTCTGATCTTTGGGAGTGCCTATCAAGGTGCCATCTGGCCTATAAGTGATTCTAGATCTATGGCGATGTGGTTGACCCTTTACTGACCTCTGAAATTGTCTCGCAAGTCAGTCAGTTCAAGGGCAGTTGGGGATGTGTAACAAACGCTGGCCTTGCCTGTGATGTCCACATCCCATGAAACAATAAATTTTTTAAAATCCATGTTGACTACCCAATCCTGTCATTATTTTCAAAGTGTCTAGTTATCACGCCCTTTATGATAGATTCCAGCATTTTCCCTACTACTGATGTAAAGCTAACGGATCTGTAGTTCCCCGCATTCTTTCTGCCTCCTTTCTTCGGTAAAGGGGTCACATTTGCTACCTTCTAATCTGCAGAATCTATACAATTTTGTAAGGTGACCACCAATGCATTTACTACTCCGCAGCCACTTCTTTCAAACCTCTGGAATGTAGATGATGAATTCAGGGTATTTATCCACTTTCAACCCCATTAATTTCTCCAGTAGCTTTTCCACAAATTCTTTTGTTCCTCATTCCCACTAGTCCCTCGGTTCCCTAGTATCTCTGGGAATTATATGGTATTTTCCACCATGAAGACAGACACAAAATACTTTCTAAAATTCTCTGCCATTTCTTTATTCCTCCGTATAGATTCTCCTGTCTATGCCTGTAGTTGGCTTACATTTGTCTTTGCTAATCTTTTCCTTTTTATATACCTGTAGAAGTTTCACATTTCATTTTTATGCTTCTCAGGTTTTTACCTTCATGTTCTATTGTCTCTTTCTCTATCAGTGAAAATAATGCAGAACAGATTTTCGATTGGTAAAGGGGTACCAAATGGTTATGTTTTCTAATTCTATCTTAAATCTATGAAAAATAGCAAATGATGCGATCTTTCAGGCTCCACGTCTCTCAATTTGTTAATAAGATAGTGATTAAATAGTGAACTTATGATTGACATAATAGCAATACCAATGAAATGAAATGAAAATTGCTTATTGTCACGAGTAGGCTTCAATGAAGTTACTGTGAAAAGCCCCTAGTCGCCACATTCCGGCGCCTGTCCGGGGAGGCTGGTACGGGAATCGAACCGTGCTGCTGGCCTGCTTGGTCTGCTTTAAAAGCCAGCGATTTAGCCTTGTGAGCTAAACCAGCGCCGATACAATGACTTGTATCTGTACATATCCTAAAACATCCCAGATCTTAACAGGAAAATTATAAAGCTAAATTTGACATTGAGTTACATAAAGTGATGATGAAGCATTCTTAGTCATGTACCTTTTAAGGAATACCTGAAAGGAGGAAAGTGAGGTGCAGAGATTGAAGGAGAGTATTTCAGAACATAAGACCCATTGGGTCACAGATTCATAGTGTTTTACAGCATAGAAAGTGGCCTTTTGGCCCATCGTATCTGTGCCGGCCATCCTTGGTCTTCCTTTGCTGAATTCTAAATTGGTCCCAATCCTCTAGCTTACTGATTTCTCTTGCAAATTTTAAGCCTCATCCTTTGATCTAATATAATCTTTAACTCCTGGTTGGATCACCTTTCGTACTGGGTTTTTGTGCCTCAAAGGAATGTAAATGGTTATAAACCTTACATTGATCCTTTTAATTCTAGCTATTTCCTCCCTACCATCATATCTTATAATGCAGTTTCCAACCTGCAACGACCAATTTACCCCTTTGTTTGAAACATACTTCATTTCCTTTGTTTCGATTTAAGACTTTCGATTTTCAGATTGAACTACATATTGTTCCAGCTGAATGCAAAATACCATTATATTATCATCACTTTTCCCAAAAGGCTCATTTATAATGAGATTATTTAATTATCCTCTTCTCATTGCACAATGTTAAACCAGAAATGGCCCATTCTCTTGTTGGTTCCTTCACATGCTATTCTAGAAAATTGTCTCATATACATTCTAGGATTTTGTCCTCCACATCATTAGTGCTAATTAGGTTTAGCCAGTCTACATGTAGATTGAAGTTACCCATGATTACTGCATTATCCTTGTTACGTATAGTCATACCTTTCTGATTTATACTGTGCTCTATTAACACTATTGTTTGATGGGCAATGACAACTCCTACCATTGTTTTCTGGCCCTCGATGCTTCTTAGCTCCAACCAAACTGATTCTGTGGCCGCACTTTACCGGCCGCAACCCGCCGGAATCGGGATGGGATGTGGCCAGTATATCCCGGGGAGGCCTCTTCCTGATTCCCAACGGTCATTATGCCTCACAAGATCTGACCAGATCTCGCGACATGTTGCAATCTGGATCCAACTTGCATAGTAAGTGAGCTTAACTATGGGGGGCATTTCCGGCCGGGGGCCGAATTAGCAACAAAGTACTGTTAGATAGCGGGGTTGTTCCCGCCCTTAGTAGTGCCAGGAATGAACCCACTAATCCAGCGTGAATGAGTGTTGTGGGAGCTACCCTCATCCAGGTAAGTGGAGAGTATCCCATCACACTCCTGACTTGTGCCTTGTACAGAGGCTTTGGGGGGTCTGAAGGCAAGTTACTTGTCACAGAATTCCCAGCCTCTGACCTGCTCTTCTTGGCACAGAATTTAAATGGCTAGTCCAGTTCAGTTTCTGGTCAATGGTAACCCCCAGGATGCTGATAGTGCAAGATTCAGTGATGATAATGCCACTGAATGTCAAGGGTCGACGGTTAGATTCTCCCTTGTTCGAGATGGTCATTGTCTGCTACTTGTCCGGCACAAATCTTACTTGCCTTTTGTCAGCCCAAGCCTGAATATTATCTAGAGATTACTGTTGAATTTTCATGTGGACTGCTTCAGTATCTAAGGAGTCAGGAATCGCCCTGAACATTGTGCAGTCACATCAGCGAATATCCCCACTTCTGACCTTATGATGGAGGGAAGATTAGTGATGACGCAACTCAAGATGTTTGGATCTTCAGTTGCCTTTGGAGTTACCTTTAGTAATTCCTGCAGTGATGACAAGAACTGAGATGATTGACCTCCAACAACCACAACCATCTAGAGTTCAACATCTTCTGTGTTCAATTGTTATGTGTTTGATTATGTGAGGTTAGTAACTGATCTATGCTCCTTGGGCTTGATTGGTTAAACCTCAATGTATCCATAGATTTATAGAATCCCTACAGCGCAGATGGAAGCCATTCAGCTCATCGAGTCTGCACCGACCATGCAAAAGTGCACTCTACCTCGGCCTACTCCCTGCCCTATCCCCGTAACCCTGCACATTGATCATGGCCAATCCACCTAACCTGCATATTTATGGACATTAAGAGGCAATTGAGCATAGCCAATCCACCTAACCTGCACATCTTTGGATTGTCAGAGTAAATTAGAGCATCCAGAGGAAACCCATGCAGCCACGGGGAGAATGTGCAAACTCCACACAATCACCCAAGGCCGGAATTGAACCCAGGTCCCTGGCGCTGTGAAGCCGCAGTGCTAGCCACTGTTCAACAATGAGTGTAGACTCAGAAAAAAGTAAACAAAGCTGTAAAAAGAGCTAATGCCTGGACTGAAGAATGGATCGGGCTTTTAAAGCATTGTGAATAAAACCTGTTACACACATTAGTGTCATCTCGGCATAGCTCTGAGATCTAGAAGATGTAAATATGTCCTTTAAAGTAGGTAGAAATCATCCAAAACAGCATATAGAATAAAGAGGTAATAATTATGTTGATTAGAAAATGATGATAAGACAGAGTACACTCTCTATCCGTAGAATAATATACTTACCATGAGGTCTTGGATGTAATAAATTGTTTCAAGAGAAACTAAAAATCAAAGATCTCCAAGTCATTCCGAGAGTAAATGAAACCTTGTTGAACTAGAAGACCATACAAGCAAAGGGCAACAAGCCAAACCTCAGCACAAAAGATCGTGGAATCTCAAGTTCAAATTATGACCTGCACAAATTGAGTTTCCACAATCCTTTGCACAATTTTGAACATTGAACCAGTAGCTGCTCCCACCCACAAAATTGGACAGTCTCCCCAGATCAAATTAATCACCATTGCACTTTTCCACAGATTGCGCCATTTGCAGACTTTTGAGGAGGTTATTAAAATTAAGCTTTATTTTAAAAAGCGTAAAGGCAACAAAATAATCAAATAATGGATTATCTTTGCCAAATTAATACTGTACTCAAAAAGGTTTAATTTGATTCAAAGTAGAAGTGACGTTCTCAAACAATTCTCTCAGTTCTCACGTGGTGGAATTAGTTATCGTGCGAATCATGACCAGAAAAGAAGGTAAGTAATTATAAAAAGAGTTCACTGTGTTTTCAAATTGGGTGGATTGATGCAGTTTTTATGCAATAAAGAGGTTTCTAAGAATCATTCCATTTACAAACTGCTGAATCACATGTCTCTGACTGAGTCACCATGTTGTCTTAAAGGAGCATCTCATCATGATCAAGTATTAGTCAAGTACATTTTATTTGTCTACAGAGCGAGTTAGGCCAGGATATGGGGCCTAATTTTCATGGATTAGCAAGTTGGATTGCCACTTCCTAGTTTCTTACCTCAAAATCTTTTCTTGCCTGACTTTTCTTGCCTGAAGCCTTCAACCGATGGCTGCAGAGGAGGCCTCGACCCCCTTTTTATGGCACCAGCTATGGTAAATCAGATAACTTTAAATGTCCAGTTACTTTTCAAGCCAGGGATAAGGTAGATTTGGGAAGCATGTGAGTAGCATTTGGGGGGGGCGTATTCAGTGGTTTGGGGGCTGAGTTGGTCAGGTGATCTATGGGGTTTGCAGTCCGTGAGGGGGGGGGGGGGGGGGGGGGGTGGTTGGAGGGGGAGTTGAGGTGCCTCATGGGGAGTTCAGGAATATGATGGGATGGGGTGGACACTGGGGGCTATTTGGTGGTGTCATGGGAGGTCAGTACAGTAGTTACTCCGAAGCTAGAAGTGGTTTTACTTCTTCGGATGTTTTCTGGGTAACCATTACTGTGTGACAGTCAGAACCATCTGAAGTTTGCGATTTAAAATCACGTTTTGTGCAGGGTAATAACCCTTTGGAAGTTTGAACTTCTGGGTCAATAGCCATACAAACAAACCTTACCTGGGAAATTTCCAGTGGGAGCATGGAATGTGGTGCCTCAGCGCATCTTAAAGGTACCCCCAAGTTACACTATCCTGGTGCTTAGCAGTTACAACCATTAACAGTCCCTTTTTGCCACAACATTGTCACATACAAGTGACCTGAGGTAATTCGACAAGATTTGGAAAAAAAAAGATAGCCAAAACATTTTGTAAATAATACAGCTGACAAACCTCAATTACACTGTAGCCTTCAAATTGTTGGCAATAGCTTCCAAATCACATGCTTTAATAAACAGAATAGAAAAAGCTTGCAATCCCAAAATCTAAACAATAAATTTGACTTGCAAACAATGTACAATGATTTCCTCTTATTGTAACCAATCTTCCAGCCAAATGTAAAATTTAAACAAGTTACAACAGTAAACAGATTTGGAAAAGCAAAATGGGCATTGCAGAAGGAACTTTTTTTTAATATAAACATTTTATTGAATTATTAAATATAAACAGTAATATATATATTCACAAAATATGCACATAATATAAATTTCATAAACAACAAAATAAAATAATTTTTTTAAAACAATCTAATCAAATGTAGGAAGGCAGTTAACAAGTGCAATGTAACAAGAAACCTCTATTACTAACCTACCCCTGACTAATTCAACCCCCCTAACTCTCTCATGTGTCCAGATCCTTCAAGAAATAAATGAATGGCTGCCATCTCTGGTAGAACCTCCTCACCGAGCCCCTGATGGTATACTTCACTTTTTCCAGATGCAAGACCGATATCATATCTTCCACCCAAGCAGATGCCTTGGGTGGTAAGGGAGATCTCCAGTTGAGGAGTATTTGCCTCCTGGCTATTAAGGAAGCGAAGGCAAGAACATCCGCCTTCACTCCCGTGTAGAAAGACAGAGTCCAAAACCCCAAATATTGAAACCAGCGGGCAAGGTTGTAGAGTTATCTGTAAAATCTTGGACATTGTGTTGAAAAAGGTAGCCCCATCTCCAGCAATCTTAGCACAAGACCAAACCGCATGTATGTGGTTAGCCGGTGTAAGTGAACAGCGTGCACACTTGTTCTCCATGTTTCGAATGAATCCACTTATCCTTGCCTTTATCCAATGCGTTCCATGTAGCTCTTTGAATTAACCCAAACTCAGTCTGGCACAGGATCAAGTGAAATTCACCCTGTAGAGGGCTTCCTTCCAAACCTCCTTAGTAGACATGGAGTTTAGCTCCACCCACCCCCCCCCCCCCCTGCCCCACCCCCCATCCCCCACCACCCACATTTCCTTATATACTCTACCAAAGGGGCAGGATCCAAAGATAGAATGAAGTTGTACAGATTTGAAATTGGCCCTCTCAACTGCTGTACCAGGACCAATACCTTTTCCAGCAGGGAAGAATGAGAGGCCGGGGGAAGGAGGGAAAGAACTGTTCCCGAATTTGGAAAAAATCGGCAAAGGTTGGGACCAGTCAGATTGTATCTGTCTGTAAGTTTTTCAAGGCTGGAAAAGTCCCCATCGAAAAATAAATCCCTAAAGTGTACCCAGACTTCCCGTTCTCCTGGACCTGAACGATGGGTCCAAGCTCGAAGACACAAAGTGGTGGTTATCACATATCGGGCCAAGTGAGGACAGTTAAAGAAGCCTGAAGTGTTGCCAACACTGTTTCCAAATCCTGAGGGAGGAAATCACCACAGGGTTCGAGGGAAGACCTACTGGGAAAAAGGGCAGCAGTACTGTATTTATGGCGTGTAGAGCAGAGGCTGTGGCACGAGATTGTGCCTGCAGTCTCCTCCAGTTCGACTTCAGGTCACTGAGCCATTGTAGGATTTTCTGTACATTGGCAGTCCAGTAATAATACAGGCGATTCGGGGGTGGGGGGCTAAGCCTCCAGATCCTCTGTCTCTCTGAGGCAGAGTGCTGCGGACACTGGAACTCTTACCTGCCCATATTAACACCAATATTAATTTGTTGACTGTAATAAAAGATGCCATGGGTAAAAAAATGGGGATACATTGAAATAAGAATAAAACCCTTGGTAACACTTTCTTCTTGACAGTTTGGATCCTGCTCGCCAGAGTCAGAGCGAGGTTGTTCCAAGTCTGTAAATCTGTTTTAATCTTACCGATGAGGCTTGAAAAGATCAGTTTGTGGAGTAAGGCCCAGTTATGGGCTACACGGATTCCTAGATATCGGAAATTAGAGGCTGAAAGGTGAAACAGCAGCAAATCAAGCTGAGCCCCTCTGCCTGATGGGTTCACTAGAAAACACTCACTTTGACTCACATTCAAATTTATAACCTGAAACTGTGCCAAACCTTGTGAGTACCCTCATAATGTTTCTATTCAGGAGGTCGGATCTGTCATATATAAGAGAAGGCCACCTGCATGTAGCGAGACCAGGTGCCCCTCTCTTTCCCGATGTATTCCCCTCCATCTTCCGATGACCTCAACGCTATCGCCAGAGATTAAATGACCATCGCAAAGAGCAATGGAGAAAGGGGCAGCCCTGTCTAGTGCCACTGTGTGCCGGCAAGTATTCAGAGGGGGTCATATTTTTGAGGATGTTGGCTTTCAGAGCATTGTACATTAGACAAACCCAAGAGGAGAATTTGGAGCCAAATCTGAATCTATCCAAGATCTCAAAAAGGTAATTCCACTATACGTCGCGTTGGATGGCAGCAGACTGTATATAGAAAAATTTAAGGAAAGAAAAGGACAAACCTTTCTGTATTATACAGTAAATAAAAACAAACGACAATATATATGATTTTGAAAATGCCAATAAAAAGATTTATTTAAAAAAAACGTAATTCCATTCCCTGTCAAATGCTTTTTCCGCATCATAAGATACTATAACTTCAGGATCTTGAGCAGATGAGAGGGAAAGGATAATGTTCAAGAGACGACAAACATTGGCCGATAAGTGCCTACCTCTGATAAAACCTGTCTGATCCTCCGATATTATAGTTTGGAGATAGGGTTCCATACCGATTGCCAGAACTTTCACCAGTAGCTTAACATCAGTGTTAAGGAGTGAAATGGGTCGATAAGACCTACACTCTATTGGCTCCTTACCCTCTTTAAGGAGCATTGAGATTGTGGTTTGGGCAAGGGATTGGGTAGTGATCCCCTGGACAGTGAATCATAGAAGATGTCCAATATTAAGGGTATTATTTGCTCCGAGAGCCTCTTATAAAATTCCGATGGCAAGCCATAAGGACCAGGAGTCTTGCCGGATTGCAGCCGACCGATACATCTCTGTATTTCCTCTGAGCTTAAGGGGGATTCTATATCCCGTTTCCTTTCTTCCTCAATGGTCAGGATGTGTAAACCATCCAGAAACCTCATCATGTCTGAGGTATGTGGAAGAGGCTCTGACTCATATAGTTCATGGTAAAACATACTGAAAGCAACATTTACCTGGAGAGGGGCTGATACTAGGTTACCTTCTTTGCTCCGACTCTGAGGGATTTCTCGGGAGGCAACTGAGGAGCACACCCGACTCCCCATTCTCCTATTCTTGTTGTTCTTAGCCATTCTTCTTCGCTGTACAATGTGGAAAAGTGTGAGGTTATGCACTTTAGAAGGAGGAATGGAGGCATAGATTATTTTCTAAATGGGGAATTGCTTCGGAAATCAGAAGCAAAGGTACTTGGGAGTCCTTGTTCAAGATTCTCTGAAGGTTAACGTGGAGGTTAAGTCGGCAGTTAGGAAGGCAAATGCAATGTCAGCATTCATGTCAAGAGGGCTAGAATACAAGAGCAGGGATGTACTTCTGAGGCTGTCTAAAGTTTTGGTCAGACCCCATTTGAAGTATTGTGAGCAGTTTTGGGCCCCGTATCTAAGGAAGGATGTGCTGGCCTTGGCAAGGGTCCAGAGGAGGTTCACAAGAATGATCCCTGGAATGAAGAGCTTGTCATATGAGGAACGGTTGAGTACTCTGGGTCTGTATTCATTGGAGTTTAGAAGGATGAGGGGTGATCTCATTGAAACTTGCAGGATACTGCGAGACCTGGAGAGAGTGGACTGCGAGGCCTGGATAGAGTGGAGGTGGAGAGGATGTTTCCATTAGTAGGAAAAACGAGAACCCAAGGGCACAATCTCAAACTAAAAGGACGATCCTTCAAAACAGAGGTGAGGAGAAATTTCTTCAGCCAGAGGGTGGTGAATCTATGAAACTCTTTGCTGCAGAAGACTATGGAGGCCAAATCACTGAGTGTCTTTATGACAGAGATAGATAGGTTCTTGATTAATAAGGGGCTCAGCGGTCATGGGGAAAAGTCAGGAGAATAGGAATGAGAAACATATCTGCCATGATTGAATGGTGGAGCAGATGCGGTGGGTGAGTGGCTATTTCTGCTCCTATGTTTTATGGTCTAATGGTCTTACTGTTCCCACAGCAATCTTTTTTTATTTTTGTGGTTAGTGCTGCCGTTTTAGCGCTAAACTTGTTGGGTTCGGATCGGAGCGACTCCCAGTGCGTTCTCTCAGTTTACATCTGTCACCAGAAGTCAGCATGTTGTAGATGGAAATATTATATAATATAAAATGTTACATTTTTAAAAAGAAAATCTGAGGGGAGACAAATAGAGTCAGTTAGTGAATCTACCGCACTCAGGCCCAGAACTCCAGGACAAAATCTCCACTTCAGAGAGAGATCCTCATTGTTGTGGTATTATCATACCTGAAGGCAATGCAAGGGTTAATGAAATGCATATAGACTGCCACTAGAGGGAGCGAGTCCCATAAACATATAAGGGATGGTGCTGAGCCTTGTGGGACAGAAGATGACCAAGAGGGTGGTAGCAGAAGGTGTGAGGAGATTAGATTAGAGCTGAAGGAGTCAAGGTACAAAGTGTATTAAGATATTATAGTTATAGTTAGTAGATAGAGATCATGTAAGTGAGTGTGGTTTAATTCTTACATATATGTTTGCTATTTAGAAAAAGTGTCAAACTCAAATTTAGAGTGTCAATAAAATTAGTTTAGTTCTTTAAAAGAGTTTCATGTGTCTTTGTGATCACTACACCTGCCATCCTGGAAGTCCCTCACAAAGTTCCCCACAATTGTGTTTTTTAGTACTTCAAAAATATATGTGGCTGCAGTACCATGGGTTACCTTCACTGTCATGGGCCAGACAGCCTGCCCTCTCATGTGAGTAATGGTGCTCAGCTGGGTACTGTTCTGAAAAACCAGGGAAAAGGAATTCGAAACCTAATTTTTCCCAGGGAAAAAAAATGTGATTTAATTTTCTTTCCCTGCCTTTGATCGTTTTGGTTTTTCAATGCATGCATAACATTGCCACCTTCTCAAACTGTCCCCTATTCTTGTGCACATTATAATAATGAAGACTGTTCTTTTCTTTTAAAAGGTTATTCCAGTTTAAGTAACTGGTAGGTTTCAGAACCTCTGCACTTAACTCAGGCTGAGATTTCTTTGGACCAGAATGAGATCAGAAAAGAGGTTACAGTTTAGCGAGCAGGAATTTGAAACATTGAATGTCGGTGCATCATTCATCATTTTGAGAATGGTTTCATTTTGGGTGGTGATAAATTTCAATTTTTTTCCGCATATGGACGTAGATGTTGAATTCCTCAGAGATGTCTCATTGTACCTAAAAACCCTTTCGGGATTCTAAAATTCTGACTCATTTGTGGTCATTAAACTTCTTGCAGCATTGCATCAAGGTCCGCAGCATCTAATGGCTTGGTCTGCTTTGATAACCTGCTCCCACTGCCTTTCATCTGTTGATTTCTTGCAGCAACAGCTCCAGCACAGCCTCTGAAAACCTGGGACACATTCTCTAGCTTATAGCACTAATTTCTGCTCCTTTCTGCAGGCTTAATGTCCGCTCCAAGCAGTTGCAGCCTCTGTTGCAGCCAGATTGCACCTTGTCTTCAAGAGGTGCCATCTAGCTTTAGGTGGTGAAGGTGAGCTTTAAGTGGTACAAACTCGGTCCTTGTGCTGAAGCATGTAGCCACTCAGCAGCATGTTCATCACTGGGTTGCACACCACAATCATCATTACTGACGCAAAGTTTCCACCCGCAATTTCAGGGGGTGTTTAATTGAGCCGCCCAAAATCCTCAGATGTAACAATTTTTCAGATTATGTCAAATGTTGTATACCTTTAATATATTTGATATTGTGACATAATTGTGAAAGTATCAAATGACTTATTTACACATGAGAGTAATTGTGTAGTCACTTTCATGTTCACTCCCGAATGACAGGTTTTGGCCACTGTTATGACCACAGCAGATATTAATTGCCAAGCAAGGCAAATCCCAGACTGTATATTGACTGATGGACCACTAAACCTTTTACTTTTATTCTGAAAATTAGAAGAAATCTACTGATCTCAGCAGCAAAGAATTTCAATAATACTTTTGGGATTATGAAAACAAGTAAAAGATTTCTTAACAAGAAAAGAAAACCCAAGCACATAAGATTACAGTTACACAGGTAAAAATAGTCTCACAAAACATTCCCCAAAAAAAACACACTTGGTCATGCCTACAAGTAAACACTTCTTTGCAAATGTTGCACTATAAAAAATTCAGTACAATTAGCCAAGGCAAAACTTCTGGAACTTTAGTACAGATATAGCAGATCACCTCTCATTCTCTTCCACTCTCCTCGGCATCACAGATGTCAGTCTTCAGTCAATTCGATTCACCCAGTGTGATACTAAGCAATAACTGAAGGCACTGGATACTGCAAAGGCTATGGGCCCTAACAATACTCCAACAGCAGTACTGTGGACTTGTGCACCAGAATTTGCTGCACCCCTAGCCCAGCTGTTCATGTGTAGCTAAAACACTGGCATCTATGCAGCAATGAGGAAAATTTCCCAGGTTAGTCCTGTACACAAGAAACAGGACAAATCCAACCGGATTAATTACCACCCCATTGGTTTATTTTCGATCATCAATAAAGTGATGGAAGGAGTCACCAACAGCATGATGAAATGGTATTTGCGTGGCAATAATGTGCTCATAGGTGTTCCATTTGGGTTCTGCCAGGGTCACCCAGATCCTGACATCATTACAGCCGTGGTTCAAACATGGACAAAAGAGCTGAATTCTAGAGGTGAGAGTTACTGCCCTTGACATCAAGACAGCATTTGACTGAGTAAGGCATCAAGGAGCCCTAGAAAAATTGGAGTGAATGAGAATCAGGAGGGGGTAGGGGGAAACTCTTCATTGGTTTGAGTCATACCTGGGACAAAGGAAGATAATTATGGTTGTTGAAGGTCCATCATCTCAGTTCCAGGACATCACTGCATGAGTTCTTCAGGGTAATATTCGAGGCTGAACCATCTTCAGCTGCTTCATCAATGACCACCCTTCCATCATAAGGTCAGATGTGGAGATGATTGCTATGATTGCACAGTGTTCAGCATCAAATGCAACTCTACAGATACTGAAGCAGTGCATGTCCAGATGCAGCAAGGCCTGAACAGTATCCAGGCTTGGAATAACAAGTAGCAAGTCGCATTTGCACCTCACCAGCACCAAGCAATGACCATCTCCAACTAGAGACAATTTAACCATCACCCCTTGACATTCAATGGCATTACCATCGCTGATTCCCCCATTATCAACATCCTGAGGGTGATCTTTTACTAGAAACTGATCGAGACCAGTCGTATGAATACTGAAAGACCAGGTCAGATGCGAGGAATCCTGTGGCGAGTAACTCACCTCCTGATTCCCCAAAGGTTATCCATCATCTACAAGGCACAAGTCAGGAATTTGATGGAATACTCTCCACTTGCATGGATGACTGCAGCTCTAATAACACTCAAGAAGCTCATACCATCCAAGACAAAGTAATCCGTTTCTTTGGCATCCCATCCACAAACATTCACTCCCTTCAACATCGATGCACAGTAGCAGCAGTGTGTGCCATCTACAGCAGAGCTGGTTTAGATCAGTGGGCTAGACAGCTGGCTTGTAGTGCAGAACAAGGCCAGCAGCGTGGGTTCAATTGCCGTACCGGCTGAGAATTCTGAATTCTCCCTCTGCGTACCCGAATAGGCGCCGGAATGTGGCGACTAGGGGCTTTTCACAGTAACTTAATTGAAGCCTACTTGTGACAGTAAAATATTATTATTATTAAGATGCAGTGTTCAACTCACCAAGGCTCCTGAAACAGCACCTTCCAATCACGCAATCACTACCATCGAGAAGGACAAGGGCAGCAGATACCTGGGAACCCCACCACGTTGGAGTTCCCCTCCAAGTCACTCACCACCCTGACTTGAAAATATATTGTCATTCCTTCACTGTCACTGGGTCAAAATCATGGAACTCCCTCCTTATCAGCACTTTAGGAACTGCAACGGTTCAAGAAGGCAGCTCACCACCACCTATTAAAGGGCAATTAGAGATGGGCAATAAGACCAAAAGACATAGATGCAGAATTAGGCCACTCGGCCCATCGAGTCTGCTCCGCCATTCAATCATGGCTGATATTTTTCTCATCCCCATTCTCCTGCCTTCTCTCCTATAAATGCTGGCCCAGCCAGTGATGCCCACATCCTGTGTGTGAATTTTAAAAAACAGAATCTGAATTCATCCAAATCCTTTGCAGGTCAAGGTGCCATCCCCACCATCTCTATTTTTTAATGATTAATTAAAACACCTCAAACTATGAGAGGTCCCATATGATGTGATAGGTCAGAATTCTAAGTGGGGTAATTAACAATCATATTAGACATAATTCTGGGTTCTGTGGCCATCCTTTCAGTTGGTGAGAACACATTGTCTGATATTTGCTTTAGAAATGGGCAATGAAATATCTTATCTGGATTCAGGTTAAGAAGTTCTGTCGAGAATTGCTGTTGTGAAATAGGAATCTGTTTGGAGTTATTGTTGATTTGAATTCTGTGTGAGGTTCCTTTTTTACCAAGTGCATTGGAATTAGTATGAGACTGGTCTGGTCACTTTTTGTTCATCTATTATGCTCAGTACTGAAAAGTTACTTGATCTGTTCTTGGCAGAAGTGATATTAAAAAGAGTGCGGGCGCATATTTTGAAAGCTGCAGAGCACATTCAGTACTAAAAGGGTATGCACCAGAAGGACTTTCCAAAAGTAGCACTTCATTGAAATACACATTTAACAGCAACTTTTGCCAATTTAAAAGGAAATTCTGAAGCAAGGAAGCCACAGCAGATTATCCTTTCAACTTTGACAACTAATTGATTTTTTATTTCATTTCACTAATTCTGGTACTGCATCTGTATCTTCAGCTGCTTCATCAGTGACCTTCCCTCCTCCATAAGGTCAGAAATGGAATATTTGCTGATGATTGCACAGTGTTCAATACCATTCACAACTACTCAGGTACTGAAGCATCCTGTGTCTATGTGCAGTGAGACCTGGACAACATTCAGGACTTGGCTGATAAAGTGACAAGTAACAATTGAACCACACTAGTGCCAGGCACAGATCATCGCCCCTGAAGCATAGAAACGTTGAAAATAGGAGCAGGAGGAGACCATTCAGCCCTTCAAGCCTGCTCTGCTATTCATTATGATCATGGCTGATTATCCAACTCAGTAACTGCTCCCACTTTCCCCCCATATCCTTTGATCCCCTTTGCCCTGAAAGCTATATCTAATTCCTTCTTGAAAGCACGCAATGTTTTTGCCACAACTGCATTCTGTGGCAGAGATTTCCACAGGTTCACCATTCTCTGGTGAAGACATTTATCCTCATCTCAGCCCTCAATGGTTTATCCCGTATCCTTAGACTGTGACCCCTGATTCTGGACTCCCCCGCCATCTGGAACTTTCTTCCTGCATCTACCCTGTCTCGTCCTGTTAGAATTTTATATGTTTCTATGATACTCCCCATTCCTCTAAACTCCAGTGAACATAATCTGAACTGACTCAGTCTCTCCACATACATCAAAATCTCTCCTCATATGTGATTAACATTCAATGGCTTACCATTGCTGAATCCCTCATTATATCCTGGCCGTTACCATTTATCAGAAACTGAACTGGACCGGTCATTTGTTGTGGCTACAACAGATCAGAAGCTTGGAATTCTGTGGCAAGTATCTCAGCTCCTGACTCCCCAAATTCTGTCCACCATCTGCAAGTAACAAATCAGATCAGAAGTATAATGGAATACCCCACACTTGCCTGGATGAATACAAATCCAACAACGCTCAAGAAGCTTACACCATCCAGGACAAGGCTACTCATTTGGTTGATCCTGGGAGTGGGGTCTCCTGGCTTTTATCGGCCATGCTGCACTAAACAGGTGATATCATGAGGACTAATTACATAGGCAAGATTTATAATCCCTTAAATTTAGCTTCATAGTATGAGCAGAATGCACAGAAGGCCATTCAGCCTCTTGTGTCTGTGCTGGCTCTCTGAAATGGTAATTGATCGGCCGCCACTTTCCCTGTAAGCCTGCACATTCTTCCTTTTCAGAAAACTATCCAATTCTGATTGAATCTGTCTCCACCACGCTGGTACATTCCAGACCCCAACCATTGCTGTGTGAATGAAGCTTTTCGTCATGTCACCATTTGTTTTGCGACTTACCTTGTATCTATGCCCTCTGGCCCTTGATCCTTCCTGGACACTTTCTTCAAATCTCCAGTCAACCACCTCATCTCCTTGGAGAAATCCATATATAAACACACATAGATATGTTAAATGATACACACTTACAGATGCACAATTTAACATCGGGAGTTTTCAAGCTCTTCATTAAAGAAACAGGAACTAGATGATAGTCAAACGTAATGCGTCATGTTTTACCTTTTTTTGACAAACAGCATCACACTTACTTCGTAACGAATGAACTGTGAAGTGGAAGATACTGAGACACTGAGAAACGAGAATGTGACATTTTAAGTGAGTTCAGAGAACAAATTGGCTGCCACTCTCCAGTTCGTTTTTAGTTCCATCATCAGTTGTTTTGAACCATTTTCTCCTGATGCTCTTTTTAAAATATGCTCAGTGGTGGTATCATCTGCAAGGTCTCAAAGGAGCATTTTTATCCCCAAATGTTAAACATGAAAATCACAAAGTTCCAGAAAAAACAACTTCCAGAAAGTTGTGAGCCACAATAGAAGTATTAATACCATTGCTTGCAAAGTCATTCACCAGGGAGCCATAAAGAATTCTGATTATTCAAAGCCTGCAGCAGCACGTTTTGAAAATTTGACAGCTGAACATAACAATCACAATCCATAAGAAACCAACGTTAATGTGAGGGAAAGTCAGCATCTAATTTGCTCAGGAAGGATAAGTGTGGCACAATGTTGACATTTGAAACAATTGAAAAATGTCTCTAAATGGACATACATGAACATTTGTAAAAAGCACTCCGAAGGAATAGGAAACATGCAATTATTTTCTAGGACCACTGAATAGAAACTTCATTTACTTATAAGGTCTGATGATCCAGAAATTGCTGGGACATTGGTCTATTAGAATTACATATTAATGGGCGGCACATCGGCACAATGGTTAGCACTGCTGCATATGACGCTGAGGACCCAGGTTCGATCCCAGCTCCGGGTCACTGTTTGTGTGGAGTTTGCACATTCTCCCTGTGTCTGCGTCGGTTTCACCCCCACAACCCAAAGATGTGCAGGTTAGGTGGATTGGCCACACTAAATTGCCCCTTAATTGGAAAAAAAATAATTGGGTACTCTAAATTTATGTTTTTAAAAAGAATTACATATTAACCTCACTCACACTTCATCTCAATGGAGTCCCTTCACACAAGATTAACACATTCCCATCAGTTACTCATTCTATAACAACTACTTCCACTAAGACAAGACAGTCTCTTAGTTCCACCTCGCACAGATTACAATACATACTCAAGTCAGTTGACGTAGATGTTTGACCCACATTAAGAAGTTCCACTCAGTTCTTCATATCCACATAGACAAAAAAATCTTCTTGTAATAAATCAGGAATTTAGTGCACATCATGTGATTGTGGATTCGTCCACACTGGGGAAACAGACCACAGCCTACATGCTAGGCTTGAGGAACATTAAACGTATTTGAAACTCAGTGCATGGAATGAGTCAGCTATTTTCAAACATGCTCAACTTCATATTCAGCACATCCAATGGACAACTCTAAATTTATTTCATCCACCATATCCTGACAAACAGGTGGATCAGGGAGACTCTGGAGATCTTGCAGCATCACACAATCAAAACAACTGCCTTCTCATCAACGACCTCGAGGTACTCTTACTTATAAAACACACTACCATCCATTCTATGCAGTCAACAAGAATGTCTGCTCGTCAGAGCTCCTCAATGCAAAAAATGCATCTTAGTGCAGCCACGACAGGGCGTTCCCCACTGGGGGTCAAAAAATAAGCAGAATGCTGTTAGATAGTGGGGCTGTTCCCAGTGCTACCAGCACCAGGAATGACCCCTCGATTCCCGCCCAGAACGGACTCGGATTTTTTTTTTAGGTAAATCATGCCCAGTTTCAGTTTCTCACAATATGCCCCCTATGTAATAAAAACAGAAAATGCTGTAAACACTCAGCATGCCAAGCATAATCTATGAAGAGAATACAAAGTTAATGGTCAGGATTTTCTGGCCATTCACGGTGGTGGGATTTTACAGTCTCGCCGATGGTGCACCCCCACCGCGGGTTTCGTGGTGGCGCAAGGTGTTTAACGGGAAACCCCATTTACAACCGCCTGTCCAGAAGATCCAGAAACCAGCCACTGGCGAGCTGCCCTCTGCCACCGCGGGAATATTCTGCCCAGAATTTGTGTTCGGGCCGCAGTCCTGAACCCTTATTTTCTCTTTTTGTTTCAGACTTCCAGCATCCGCAGTATTTGGCTTTTGTGATAATTTTCTGTGTTCATGCTGGCCTTAGGAATGCCAAATGCCCAGCATCAAGGTGATAATCACTCAAAACCAGTTTTGCTGGCTCTAACATGTAGCTCATATGCTTGACACCAGACTTCTGAAGCTCTACTTGGAACTCGGTCGAGGCAGGAGACTCTGAGCAGGACCGCGGAAACACTTTAGGGATGTCCTCAAAGCAGGGTGAGGAGATCAAACATCTCCACTGACTCACAGAAGTCCCTGGATTGTAACCAACCAAAGCGGAGAAAATTCATTCGGGAGGGCACGGAAAACATCAAGAGACTTTGTCAGGAGCATGCAGAGGTGAAATCGTGGCATCGGAGAGAGCGCATAAACTCCCAAACAACTCATCTACCCCACCCTTCTTGCTTGTGGCAGATCACACTCATTAGCCATCTCAGAACCCATCTAACCAGATTGGAAGCAAATCATTCTCAATCCTGAAGGACCGAAGAAGACAATGAAGAACGGTACTCTTTCAAAAAGAAGCATTTGTTTTCAGAAAGCAGCCTGTTTCTAAACCTTTCTCTTGGATTTCCACATCAGAGTGGAAGGGTGTCAGGAGTCATGTGTTATACCTTTATTCAAGGGACAGGAGTTCTTTGCCTTGGGTAATATTATTGGATTCTTATTGTTAAAAATCTACAAGGGAGTTGTTACCAAAAAGCGTAGTTTTTTTTTTTATAAATTTAGATTACCCAATTATTTTTTTCCAATTAAGGGGCAATTTAGCGTGGCCAATCCACCTACTCTGCACATTTTTGGGTTGTGGGGGCGAAACCCACGCAGACACGGGGAGAATGTGCAAACTCCACACGGACAGTGACCCAGAGCCGGGATCGAACCTGGGACCTCAGCGCCGTGAGGCGGTTGTGCTAACCACTAGGCCACCGTGCTGCCCCTCAAAAAGCGTTGTTGACTTCCTTGTTTTGACCAAGTGAGGCTTTTATTTTGGGGATGGAGGGTATTGTTTTGTTGGACTGCTTTAACTGTGTTACATTAATCTTTTGTGCTTAAGTTTTTCTTTCTTGTTGATAAATCTTTTAACTTTTAAAGTCCTAAAAATGTTCCTGGAGGTTTATGCTTTTGGAATCAGTGGCTTTACCTCCTCATTTTCGAAATACATAAAGAGGTTTTATGATCAGTAATGTTTCCTTCTGGGATCTGCCTTGCTTAACAGCAACATCTGCTGTGGTTGTAACAACATAGTAGTGTTCTCCTCATCCACTGGCCAGGTTTGGGGTGTGCTGACGATGTGGAGGATGCTATACTGTGTGAATATCACTTACTTCTCTTCTGGAAGTTTAACAAATTTGTTCCCTTCAGCCTAAAATGTGGCAGATTTATTATGATTCAAATCTTTGCTTTCTGTAAGGTATACAAAGGCACTGTTCATGTTTTTGGAGGGAGCAATTCAGATATGTGCATTAAAAATGACTTTCCATATGTGGCGCAGTTGGTATTCTTCCCTGTCCTCATTGCATTCATATCCTTTGTCAGACCAGGGGTGCAGTCCAATCCAATGCAATGATGTGGAGATGCCAGCATTGGACTGGGTGAGCACAGTAAGAAGTCTTACAACACCAGGTCAAAGTCCAACATGTTTGTTTTAAACACTAGCATTCGGAGCACTGCTCCTTTCTCAGGTGAATGAGGAAGGTCACCTGAGGAAGGAGCAGTGCTCCAAAAGCCAGTGTTTGAAACAAACATGTTGGACTTTAATCTGGTATTGTAAGACTTCTTACTGCAATCCAAAGCAAGACAGAGAGCAGCCTCAACACATTCCAGGCTTGTATTTCAAAGTGGCAGTGCCATGGTTCCCAAGTGCCAGGGTGGCACTGCCAAGGGTCAGGGCCTGAGGGGGTTGGCATGCCCATGAAAGGGGTTAGCACCGGTGCCAGGTAGAATACAAATGAGAATCGGTGCCGGATTCGCTGGATTTGTGATTGACACTCACGAGGCCGACAAGCTGTACCCGTACATACACACTTCACTCCCCACACACACCATCCCAGGCAACAAGATGGTACTGGTTGCGCTGGTGCACGCTCATACAGTTGATGGGTCGGCTGGGCACAGGGGGCACCTAGCTTGGGGGGACACCTATACGACCCGTGGCCCTAAGTTCACAGTGGGCTGTCAGCAGTGTGCACAGCTGCATGGCTGCCTTACAGGCCATGGCAAGGTGGTCCATGCCTGTCCACCCCTACCTCACAGCCCACCTCCTGGCAACCCCCTACTACTCCCCAGGGGCCTGGCCAAAGCCCCCTGGCCAGCGGCACAACTGTCAACAAAATATAGCGATGCTCAATACTTTCTGTACCCCCACTCTCTCCATCAGCAGCCACGGCGCCTGTTCATGATTTTTAAAAGCACAAGTTAACCTCGTTGTCGGGAATTCAGCCCATTGGAGACGGAGAATCGTGGAGTCCCTGGAGAATACTGGGTCGGGCCCGCTAATATGCCAAGGGTGTGTACTGTACTTGCACTCTGCAACGCATTGACATCGTTGCCGAGGTGACGGAGAATTGCGATTTGCCGTAAAAGTGGGGCTCACCGTGGTTCTGGCGCCAGAACCAATTCTCTGCCTGATTGTGTTTTCCGATTCCGGCATCAGCCGAAGGAGAATCCCACCCCTGGTCTCAGAACATTTTCCCCCATATAGCCACCTCATTTAGCTTAATAACCTCTGGTAATATCTTTTTACCTTCTCATCTTAGATTACATTGTTCTCAAATACCTCTTTGAACTGAACTTTTCCAAAGTATAAAAGTCTTTAATGTTTTTCTAATCCCTCCACTTCAAGGTCAATTACATTTCATATACTTTGTTTGTTTACTTATAATACCGTTATAAGCTTTAAAAGTCCCCTTGCCACTTTTGGAACTTACCTTTGAAATTCAACAACTGAACAACACAGTCCCTGCTTATCCTACTTATTTCTTAATGCAATTTTAAATACAACCTCAGCATCACCTTCCATTACAAAGGCATGAACCTATCACCTTTTCCCCTTTGTCTCTCAGCTCTCACAGACAAGCTGTCTCTATGAACCTTCCCTCAGTCTAACTAGCCATGGACACAAACACACATGAACATTCACATATGAATACACACACAATACACATATACCCTTCCTTACAGAATACCACCATATTCTCAAAAATGTCATTAAAAAAGCATCCATCATCACCGTGTATTCCAACAGTGCCCTGAAGTCTTTCATGGTCAAGATCTGGACAGGTTGGGCGAATGGGCAAATATGGGCAGATGCAGGATAATTTGGATAAGTGTAAGGTTATTCCCTTTGGAAGCAAAAACAGGAAGGCAGATTTCTACCTGAATGGTTGTAAATTGGGAGAGGGGAGTGTGCAGCGTGACTTGGGTGTCCTTGTGCACCATTCGCTGAAGGTAAGCATGCAGGTGCAGCAGGCAGTAAAGAAGGCTAATGGTATGTTGGCCTTCATTGCGAGAGGTTTCGGGTGTAGAAGCAGGGATGTGTTGCTGCAATTGTACAGGGCCTTGGTGAGGCCACACTTGGAGTATTGTGTGCAGTTTTGGGCTCCTTCTCTGAGGAAGGATGTTCTTGCTCTCGAGGGAGTGCAGCAAAGGTTTACCAGACTGATTCCAGGGATAGCAGGACTATCATATGAGGAGAGATTGACTAGGTTGGGATTGTTCTCGCTGGAGTTCAGAAGAATGGGGTGATCTCATAGAGACTTAGAAAATTCTAACAGGACAAGACCGGGTAAATGCAGGGAAGATGTTACCAATGGTGGGTGTGTCCAGAACCAGGGGTCACAGTCTGAGGATTCAGGGTAACCCATTTCGGACAGAGATAAGGAGACATTTCTTCACACAAAGAGTGGTCAGCCTGTGGAATTCATTACCACAGGAAGTAGTTGATGCTAAAACTTTGAATATATTCAAGAGGTGTCTGGATATAGCACTTGGGGAGAATGGGATCAAAGGCTATGGGGAAGAAAGCAGGATTAGGCTATTGAGTTGGATGATCAGCCATGATTGTGATGAATGGCGGAGAAGGCTCGAAGGGCCAAAAGATCTCTTCCTGCTCCTATCTTCTATGTATGTATCTATTTTCACTTTGTGAGGCAGGTGATGTCTGAAATATGAGACCGTAAATGTACAACACTCCCTTGCTAGGAAAAACCTCTAAAACCAAAATTAGTCATGATGATTCTTTGAAGTGAGCCTATCAGATATATGTTTTAGCAGGGTCTTTCTGCATGAAAAGATTACTGTCTGAAAAAGTGCAGTGGTTAGTGCCACTGCACCTAATGAACAGAGAAAGAAACCAGATAGAGTTCCTGCTCCAGGCCGCAACCACTAGGGGCAATGATGATGTGATTGGCTGTGTGATCCTCGCTGTGCTCTGCTAATCCTTAATGCCGAGACCTAAGCATAAACAATGGTGAAATTTGATGAATTGCGTTATTGGCATCTTGGCACTGTACTGCAGCAAGAGATCTGTGCTTTCATGAGAGGGTGGAGGAGAGAAAACTGCTGAGATTTTGGAAAATGGTTAGACAAATTTAGGTTTCAGAGGCAAATTGATTTGAAGTATCTGATTGCTATTAGAAATCCTGCAGTGGATCAAGTTAGTGCATACTTACTTTGCCAGCTCCTCCACTTACCCTCCATGCTGGCGAGCCTGTTTGTGCTTCTTGACAGTATCATATATATTAAATCTCACATATACATCAGTATTTCACAGATTACAGCCTGCATTGATCAGGATATATTATTCCCTCTGTCCATGAGTAACTTAGGAAAGGACATATATTTTATAATATAAGTTTATAAAATATCACTGATTGCCCACATGCACTCTCCAAGAACAACTGTGTTCTGAAAAACAACCACGATTTCAATCAGTAAACAGATGTGGTTTAATCTAATCTAATCTACTCTGGATCTTGATATTTTGTCTCAATCTTTTTGTGGAAAAAAATGATGCATAAAAAATGATTTGCACCAATTTGCAGCTGAATTGGATTTTAATTTTTAATAAAACACAGTCATGTTTGGTATACGGTGAACGCAGATTTTATATTCAGACTCTGGTGGCATTCATTCATAAAGTCTGTTGCCCCCTTTCTTTACCTTTACCCTTTTGTTTCCCATTTTGACATCTTGCTGATCTTAATATGGCAAATCGTTAAACCATTAATTTGCCTATCCTTTAAACATACACCCACTCCACCACCAGCGCACCGTAGCTTAAGTGTGTACCATCCACCAGATTCACTGTAGGAATTCCTCAACAGACTTCTTCAACAACACCTGTGTTGCCTAGAAGGACCAAGGCACCAGGTACAGGGGATGCCACCTCCATTGAAGGTCCCCTCCAAATCATAAATCATCTTGACTTAGAATATTTTGCTTCCCATTCAACACCATTGGGTCAAAATCTTGAACCTCCCTTCCTCCTTAGCATTGAGGAGGTATCTTCATCACATGGGATGCACTGGTTCAAGAAGGCAGCTCATAACTGCCTTTTCAATGGTGGCATGTGGCACAGTGGTTAGCACTGGGACTACGGCGCTGAGGACCCGGGTTCGAATCCTGGCCCTGGGTCACTGTGGAGTTTGCACATTCTCCCCATGTCTGCATGGGTTTCACCCCCACACAATGTGCAAGTCAGGTGGATTTGCCACACGGAATTGCCCCTTAATTGGAAAACAAATAATTGGGTACTCTAAATAAATTTAAAAATAACAACTGACTTTTCTCGTACAATTAGGAATGCTGGCTTTGCCAGCGATCTCCACATACCATGAACGAATAAAAGAAAAATTTGGAGGTCATGTCAGAAGCAAAGAAAAGAAAACTGATACAAAAGGGGAATCGAGTCAAATTTTCATTGTTTGGCTGGCCTTTCATAGAACACTTTTTGAGCACGGCCAACAATTTTCCAGAAGGGGTGATAGTTCAGACGTTCTGCCACATTGGGAGCAGAGGTGAGAGAACGGACGCAGGAAGTCTGGGTTTCCCTACATGTGGAGATTTAATTCCACAGTCTGTGTTCCCAATCATTGACAGGTTTCTGAAAATGAAAATTGCTTATTGTCACGAGTAGGCTTCAATGAAGTTACTGTGAAAAGCCCCTAGTCACCACATTCCGGCACCTGTCCGGGGAGGCTGGTACGGGAATCGAACCGTGCTGCTGGCCTGCTTAGTCTGCTTTAAAAGCCAGCGATTTAGGAAATGCTCCTGAGGAGATCCAGCTCGGTTCAATCCCTGACAACGGGAAGGGCAGAGGGGCATTTTTTTTTTATTTATTCGTTGATGGGATGTGGGCTTCATTGGTTGAGCCAGCATTTATTGCCCATCCCTGAGGGCATTTAAGAGTTAACCACATTGCTGGGTCTGGAGTGATTCTAGATTCTAGAATCTAGATGTAGGTTAGACCAGGTGAGGATGGCAGATTTCCTTCCCTAAAGGACATTAGTGAACAAGATGGGGCTTTAGGACAATTGACAATGGTCTCATGGTTGTCATTAGACGTCTTAATCCCAGATTTCTTTACTGAATTCAAATTCCACCATCTGCTCTGATGGGTTTCGAACACAGGTCCCCAGAGCATTACCCATAGTCTCTGGATTACTAGTCCAGTGACAATACCACTACGGCACTGTCTCTCTATGTTTCTGCTGCCAGGGAGATCTGGGTGCAATTTTCCCGCTGCATTACGCCTGCCGCCAATCCAGTTGTGCCAGGTACATCGTGGGAGAGGCTCAAAATGGGCTTTGTGCCAGGCGCTGAGGCAATCGCTAGTCACCCGACAAGCGGAGACCATTACTAATCGGCACCCGGGTGAGGCCTCTCCAGTGTGGCCGGTGACTACCTGCAGCAAGGAGACCAGACATGATGGCCATGCCGGTGAATCGGAGGCTATTGGAGCCCAGCATCTGGATGCGGCTCTACAATCTGGCTGATCAGCCACGCAAGGACCTACAGAACCCATCACCCAAACACAGAGTTTCTCAGCTGGACAATTCTATTCATTTGCGAGTGATTGCCGAAGAGAAGGAGAAGGTATCAACTTTCATTTTGAGATATAGTCTGAAATGTGATAAAGCAAACAAAACCCAATGATTCCCCCGTCACTGTGGGTATAATATGTGCAAAATTCCGCTTTGTATGGTAAAAATATTGGTAAGAAATAAAAGCTCATAACGGAGTTTTTAAAAACTAATTGGATGTGGGCATCGTTGGCTGGACCAGCATTTATTGTCCACCCCTAATGACCCTTGAACTGAATGGCTTGTCAGGCCATTCTAGAGGGCATTTAAGAGTCAATCATATTGCTGTGGGTCTGGAGTCACCTGTAGGCCGGACGAGAGGAGACGTCCTTCCCTAATTTTACAAGCAATTCGTGATCAGCATTAGCCTTTTATTCCAGATTTCTATTGAATTCAAATTTCACAATCTGCCAAGGAGGGATTCCATCCCAGGTCCCTAGAGCATTACCTTGGGTATCTGGATTACGAGTGCAGTGACAATACTAGTGTACCATCATCCCACACTTAATACCATTCACTGCTAATTGCAGAATTTAAGGCCACATCGAACTGAAAAAATGCCAAACTTGCTGGTCACCCGACCTGCAGATTAATGGTATTCAAGTCTAGGTGTTATCCTGGCGTTAATCATTTAGTGGATAAGGTTTAGTTAAGGTATCTGAAGACAATAAGAGTCCATAAATTAATACATATAAACTATATAAGAAATATAGATATTGAATGCAGTTTGACAGCAATAACAACATTGTTTCTGAATGAGCTGCATTGAAGAGTGACGTTTCTGAAAGTCAATACCTGACTTTCTGTACAGTTCGACTGTCCGCCCATTGTAAGCTGGCCAGCTTCTGATTGAAATGTTTCACTTTCAGAATCTGTGTTGAAATTAAAATTGTCAGTGAAGAGGCTCCAATGAGTAGTCATGTGATTGAAAAGACTGCCTTCATTATTTACAACTTTGAAATCTCATTTTCCTCTAACTCCAGTTCATTTCACAGCTATTCTAATAATACCCAATAGTGACCTTGGGAGGTGATTCATGTTGTAACAAAGCTTCCTGTTATTCTCGGTTCCCATGTTTTCATCTCAACAAGTTCAACGCTGTAGTCACAAGACTCAGCATCATCACTTTCCCACAGTCACCCATCTCAGAGCTCAGATCAACTGCAGGCTTGCTGGAAGGTCGCCAGGGCAGTACAAAACAAACTATGCATTGATAGGATGCAAACGGAACATTTCTCTTTGATTTCGTAGGAGACCACATAAACTGTTGAAAAAATCTTTAATTAAAATGTTTTATTGATATATAAACTGTCGTCAGAACTGTCATGTGTCACATGTTTTATCTAATTATGTACCTCTTTTCATTTAGCCATTTACCAGACCAGCTGCTGAGCTTAACTCTTTCTCTTTCTTTGTCTCCATCCCTGCATACTGTAAAAAAGATAACATTGTAAGGTCCATTTAAGATAAAATCTCACCTAGGGTCAACATTTCCCCCTGTCCCAACATATCTTCATTCACTTAAATATAAGTTACATTTTTTTGGTTGTTATGATCCCTATAAAAACTGATCACTTTTAAAGAATTCAAGCTTTCAGTGAATAGCTGAATGGATGACATGAAAACTTTCAAATTTTAAGACATTTACTGTAACAAACAGACTAAAAGTGCTGCTGACTGAACATTATTTTGTAGGCAATTAATAATTTAAATTACAGAACTGAACTTCTAACACAACCAAAACAATTCAACATCAGATATTCATCACACTAAGAAGACATCCAATTCTCCCTGAATATTTCAAAATTATTCTTAGCCCCTGGGTGTTTACATCAATTTTCTTTTCCTTTCCCAGCTTGGAAACTTTTAACTCAGGAACTGTCTTTCAGAGTGCAAGTTTTCCTGGCTACATCTCCCTCAGCTAAATCTAGGCAAATCTTCCAACCTTCTTTAAAATTTTCATGAATTTAGTCTTTCCAATCCATGAGCTCCCACCTGCATGAGCAGTATGTATTTGCAGGAATGCATTGAAAGTCTGCCTTAACACTTAGCCAGTCTAATAATTGTGTCTAAAAGACCGGCCACTGCAATAGACATGGGCACTGAAGGAGGAGATATTGGCTCTGAATTGAAGAAGAAAAATTTGTTTTACTGGCTGTGTTGCATCAACTGGTCAAATCAGTGTTTGTCCACCAGCAGCAAGTATTCTAGTCCATGGGACACAAAGTGAGGAAAGTCCACTTTGCACTTGTCTGAGTCCTGAAGAACAGGCGTTGGAATATGGCGACTTGGGGCTTTTCACAGTAACTTCATTGCGGTGTTACTGTAAGCCTACTTGTGACAATAAAGATTATTATTGTTGTATGGATTGGATGCTGCAAAGTACTGATGTCCAGCGGAGCATCAGATTTAAAGGATGCTATTCTACCTTAAAGGGGAACTCGCCTATTGATGACTAATCCACAAATAGGCTGGCCAACATGGATTTTTTAAAAAACAAGAAAGCAAAATATAGCTGAGTCCAAGTAGCCCACAAAACGGATTCTGTCGGAGGTGCAGGAAAATAGCGATATCATATTTCAATATGAAGAGAGTTGTCCTCAGAAAGTGGGCAGCAGGGCATGCATGGGACAAGGCCACTGCACAGCTGAATGTGATATACTTGTTGAGGAGAACGGACACTCAGATAGGCAAGAAATGTTCTACCTTGACAATGTTTCCATTTTAGTTTCAGTTGCATTAAAGCTAAATGATATGGCATGTCTTCAAGATAGAGATGCATCTCAAACACTTGTAACTTCACTCTGTGTGCATGTATTCTCCTGGACAACCTAGTCTTACTTAGACTCAGGAACTCGATATTGATGCATGACATGCCTTACGGGCGGAATTGTCCGGCAAGGCCCGACGCCATCGTGAAACCTGGAGAGGTTCACGACGGTGTCGGAAGCCTCCCCTGGCCCCCTATTCCCCCTACCCGGGGGGATAGGCAGGCCGTACTGGGAAACTCGGCGGCCGGGCCTTGTCCCTGGCTTCAAGGCCCGGCGCGCCAAGAATGACGCCGCGGCAGTGCCTAATGACGTCAGCCACGCATGCACGGGTTGGACAGCTCAAACCCGTGCATGCGCGGTTGCCGTCTTTCCCCTCAGCCGCCCTGCAAGATGTGCCAGTTTGATCTTGCGGGGCGGCGGAGGGGAAAGAGTGCGTCCCCTTGAGACGCCGGCCCGATGATCGGTGGGCACCAATCGCGGGCCAGTCCCCTCCCGAGCACGGTCGTGGTGCTCAATCCCCGATCCGCCCCCCGTAGGCCCCACACTTACCTGGCGCGCCATGTTCACGACGGCAGTGACCAGGTGTGGTTGCCGCCGTCGTGAACAGGTCGGGAACGGCAGGCCGCTCGGCCCATCCGGGTAGGAGAATCGCGGGTCGCCGTGGAAAATGGCGGCCCGGGTTTCTCAGAGTGGCGTGTCGAAATACCGGACATGCCATTTTTGCGGGGGGGGGGGGGGGGGGGGGGAATAGCGGGAGGTGCGGGAGAGGACCCATCATGGTTACGGAGAATCGTGGCCTACTACTTTCCTCTTAAGAAAAACCCTTCATCCTAAGAATATGGATGCATTGAGATATTAAATCGTCAGATGAAATCCTCAGCAAAAATGTAACATTGATTGACAAAGCAAGTGAGATCATGAAGACCAAGCAGGCTCACCTGTCACTGATGTGTTAGGCGGGTTGGTTTGACGTTGACTGCAACTGGATGCAGGGAAGCTAGAAACAAACGTCTGACACCGGAGATGATCCAACATGGTTTTATTTAACTATGAACGGCTGTACATGTTCAGCTGTGGGTTGAAACTCTACTAATCCTACTGATGACCTCTTACTGGTTCGACCAGACTTACTAGCTACCGCATGGCAATAATGTCCACTGACTTGTGCACTCTGACTGTCTCAGTGTCTGGGTCCCGAAAAGAGCGGGAGTCTTAATGTCCTGTGAGCTTTGTAGTGGTGGTGTCTTGTCTGGTGATTGGTTGTTCTGTGTTGTGTGTTCATTGGTCATCCTATGTGTCAATCACTACCTGTCTGCGTCTCATTATATACATGAGTGGATATTATGACATCTGCCCCCCTTTTTTTAAAATAAGTTATGAAACGTGAAGGTATATACATGACTGACTACGTACAAATGGTGAGTTAACGAACATATATACATGGGAAGGTGTCTACCGTGCAGAGCAAACTGAGTGAAATTTACAAAAGTAAAGTCTACAGATTCAGTCTTTGAGGCGGACGGCGAATTCAGGTCGATCGCTGCAGAGGTGGAGCAGGAGACTCCGGCACTTGGACAAGCGGGATTGCTGGCATTGCAGCGGTGTCATGGACAGGCGGGTTCAATGGCAGATCAGTGTCCCCGTGGTAGGAAACGTCTGGAGGAGGCACGATAGCCAGCAGAGCAATGCGGTTATGCGGTGGGCAGGGAACTCTCCGCAGTGCTGCCAACGGTCCCCGACCGGCGTGGCGTGATCCCTGCCCGAAAACCGGCGCCGGAGAATTCGGCAGCCAGCGGCGGAGCGGCGAGGCGGGATTCACACTGCCCCCCTCCCGGTATGATTCTCCGACTGGGCGGGGGGTCAGAGAATCCCACCCGTGCAACTCCACACAGACAGTGATCCACGGCCGGGATAGAACATGGGACCTTGGCGATGTGAGGCAGCAATGCTAACCACTTCGCCACCGTGCTGCCCTCATCCCTTATTCAGAAAAGCCAAAAGAACCCTTCTAGCTGCATTGATAATGCCCTGCACTTTTGGAAATCCAGCTAGCCTGAGCAACTGCAGAGAGCTCTCACTCTGGCATCACTCTGTTGAAATTCTAAGTAATTTCCTCGCTAAGCAAGACATCAATAACCTGCAGCAATGCAGCATATAAACCACTGAGCTGGTGGATTGCCCCCAAGGGAAACTTGAAAGAAGCCAGTTACCTGGAGGTTCAATGCAATTGTTACTTTAACAACTGGGAATGGAGACAATAATGACAACTGCAATAGTGTAAACTTGTATAGCATCATTAATGGAGAGCATTCTAAGGTGCTTCATGACAATGTAATCAAAAAGGTAGATATGAGCTCTATCCATTTCTGCCCCTTTTGTGCTGCATTACCACTCCTGCATTGCCATTCATAAATCATATCATGCTGCTTTGCACTGGGTTCGTGTGCTGATTAATTGTTGCTTGTGGACTGTCTAGCATTGAAATATATCAAGATTCACATGCACTTGGTGGGTAATAGTCTGTTAAATAAACCTCTCCAGCCTTTCTTTCAGTGGACCAAGACTGAAGCAATCTTCGTCTTTTTCTTCTTCGATTCACAGAAAAGGTGGGGCCATTTCTCTAAATTTTCCCCCACATCAGAAATTAGAAAGCCAGCCTGTCAATTAAACTGACTTCCTTCCAACTCCAAGAATGAATTCTCAGTAGATAACTCCGTGTTGAGGTTGTGTTCCCTCCACCCTTCCAGCCATCTGGTATGAATGTCTGGCGTTGGACAGAGAAGAGATAACGAATTGCATTTTGTCCAAGTGTCTCTGGGACAGATCTTCGATGTTTGGCCCGTTAATGTAACAACCTCTTGCTTTTTTTCTCATCAGCTGCAACATCGAGCCATGACAGAAATGTTTAAAATTGCTTTGATGGAACTAATTTCCAATGTTTCATATGGAAAAATATTCCAAATGTTCTGAAACTCAGACAGCAGGATGATTTAAACATCCAGAACACAAATGCAATCACAGCCTCCCTCAAGAATTTTTGCTGCCGATTGATAGTGATCAGTTCCAGTGAGGGGCTTTGGCATTTCTACAAGCTGTGGTGTAGCAGCAGCACTGGGTCAAGCAGAATAGCCACCTTTACGACCTGAGACATCAGCAGTGGAAGTCATAGATTTCAGCTGAAGAATGTGGCGATGGTCCGCTGAGACATTGCTGGCTGCCGGCAAAGTCTCAACACCAACCACAACCCCTTCACTCTCCTCGTCTGCCAAAAATTGTTGTCCTGCTTTCTGATACTTTTTTTAATTACAAAATTGCAGAACAGACACCACCCCATTACTACCTTGGGCACCTTCTTTGGGACTCCCTGGAAGACACCCCTGCTGCTCTAACCGCCTGCACAAACCCCACCCCAGGTGATAACATTGTTGTTGAGGGATTCCTAAACACGGCTTAATAAGCACCCTGACATTGATATAAGCATTCCTCAGGCCAATTAATTTTTGCAATGTCTCATCACCCAAAGTCAAAATGAAAGCCACATTCTCCCCGGAGCCTTTTACTCCTTATAGTCTGCTGACACGGCAGAACATTTTTTTGAATGGTGGACTGATGTTGGATGTATAAGTCGTGGCAGCTCTCAGGATCCTTGCATTAACACATGGGATGTTCAAGTACATACCGCACACCATCTCCACGTTGACTACGTATAGTATCTTTCTTTCTGCTAATGTACAAAATGGCTTGGGCTGCTCGAGCAGAATGGACATTTGTGCTCAACTGATGATGTCCTGCACCCATTGGAAACTATCAATCGGGCAGGAGATTCAGAAGTCTGAGAACACGGACGAACAGACTCAAAAACAGCTTCTTCCCCACTTCACCAGACTCCTAAATGACCCTTTTATGGACTGTCCTCATTAACACTACACCCTGTCTGCTTCATCCGATGCCAATGCTTATGTAGTTACATTGTATATCTTGTGTTGCCCTATTATGTATTCTCATGTATTTTCTTGAATTCTGTTCAATTCCCTTTTCTTCCCATGTACTGAATGATCTGTTGAGCTGCTTGCAGAAAAATACTTTTCACTGTACCTCGGTACACGTGACAATAAACAAATCCAATCCAATCCAATCCTAAAGAAGTTGAACTATCTGGATCTGTGCCATGGTGCGGAAGTACACATCATTCACATGTTTGCCCATTTTGTTGTCATTTGGGTGCATTTGTGGATTAAAGGACAGCTCAATCCTCCCAGGTCCTCGGTGGCAACAGGAAAGGACCGCAAAGCATATAAATGCAGGGTTATGGACACCTTAGAACTCACAGGCAGAGATATGTCCATGCTGGGTTGGCCCTCCGCCTGTAGCACTGCAAGATAGTGCAATGCACAAATTATTTCCAGGTCACGGTAGGATTGCTCGCACTACTTGTCAGTAATATGTCTCTGAGAAATTGTTGTATTCCAGCAAGTGTGGAGCTATAAAGGGTCAGTGCAGTATGTCAGTCTTCTACTTTCTGTATCTGTGTATTAAATTTAAATACCGGTGAAGTTGCCACCAAGGTGACTGACCACGTCTTATTGTACGGGATCATCATATATTTAAAGGCCACTGTTGCGTGTCCCAGGTTGCCTGTCAGGATGTTGCTCTTCCCGTGACTCGGACCGTTAAATTTTGCAGTCTCCTCCTGTTTGTTCACTCTGGTAGCAACCCCCTCCTCCCCACCACTCGTTCCACTTGCCAGAATGTGTCTCTTCATTTTTTTCCCGTGGGAGTTGGTCACCCTGGTTGACGATCATTTCAGATATGAGGGATTTGCTACAGGCCCAGTAAAGGAAGAAATGAAGTTTTGCATTTACCTGCCTTTAGGAACCTCAGGACACCCCAAAGTGTTTTCGAGATAATGGGGCACCTTTAAAGTGAAGTTCCTGTTGTAGTTTAGGAAACATCAGCTGCAAGGAGAGAATAAGGTAGAAATTAGTACGGGCATTGTGCAACCAGTAATGCAACTTGCTGGCCTTAATTGACCTCAACAAACTTGATCTGAGCTAAGATTTGGAAATCATGGGGAAGGTGGAAGTTTGACTGCAATGCAAGTTGTAATGACAAATGAATGTTGCACCTTAAGCTTCCTTTCACTCGACTGCCAGCTTTAGCTGATGAATTCCTTTAAGCAGAGTAAGGTTTGATTATAAATATTGGTCTGCAAAGGTTTTTTCTGTACTCTTTAGCCATTTGCAATTTACAGCATATTAAAAATATTGCAATATCTGTAATATTCCACAACTAACCTGGTCATATGCAGGCAAAAGAGGCTCAACAAATACTAATGTTTTTGCATTTTATTTTTGAATCCTCCTTTTTTGTTACCTCTGGATGACACACAGACAGAGGCACGTTACAGTCTATTATTTAAAAGTTCCACTTTATTGCACAGCAACATGAAGTACTGGAGGTTTAACGACGGAAGATTTGTTTTGATATTTATGACATTGGAAACCACTTTTTCAAATGTCAACTGGCTGTTGGAAATTTTGCTGACTCCAAATAGATGACAGCTCCATACTGGCGTTTCAGACCTCCCCTTTTATGAGGAGGTTTCTGTAATAAAAGAAGTACTGGACAATATAAAGATAAATATAGGCAACAAATAATCATGCCTGGACAATCCCAGTAAAATGGACAGGAAGCTTGTGAATAAAATGACTAAATAAATAAAGGAAATGGCAGTGAATAAGATTAGAAAAACACATGCATGATGTCACTGAATTCAACATGATGTTTTTTTTCCATTATGAGATTGAACAAAAGAATCTTATCTCAGTGAAAGCTGCTAAAATCCCGCACTGATCCACTCTGATCTCCTAAAAAGGGAGAGAGAGCATTGTATCATTGTGTTCTGTTGGATACTCTCTGTTGCATGCTTAAACATATTCTGCAACTTCCAAACTTCAAGTAAATTAATATAAACCAGTCATTTGGAGATTAAAGGATTATGGCAAAAGTTTAGGCCACATTAAATGACATCATGTTTGCCCTACCTCCTGATTCCACTAGATTTGATTAAGGACCAAAACATGTTATTCTTTCGACAAAGATGCATGGACTAAGCACTAACTTACATGAAGGCATGTGTCAGATTGCTGGCTTCTGGCAGATACAATTGTTCCGTATCAAAATAGCAACTTGTTAAAAAGAGGTGGGTGCATATTCTGCTGCCTCTGCCTCTTGTTTCAGATCAAACATTGCATCGTTCCACGCAGCAACTTATTTTCACACCCTGTGATCTTTACCCTCCATTTCGGTGGCCGTATTTACACCTTGAACATACAAAGGGTCCCCAATGCTGAACAAGTGACTCTGTGAAATGGAGTATAATGGGGTGGGGATTTTAGGATCGTGTCTACCATTGTGAGGCTTTTGGTAAGTCGAGCTCACAAGATGCTCATCTGCTTTCTACTGAATGTTTGTGAGGTTTGGTAATCAGAACGATGACCACATATTCAAAATAGTGAAGATGGTTGTGAGCACAAGGTCTGTCATGATGTGACACAGCAAAAATGCCACCTGAAAAAGGAAAGATGAAGCAAACACTACAGATATTTAAATCATGATTTGCAAAGCAAATTATGGGTGGAATCTTACCATATTTTATCAAAGTGTCGGTTCAGGTGAGAAACCAGAAAGAATCCTACACTTGGAAATATCACTCAATATTCAGGTTCTTTAACAATCTTTTTTCTCACGTGATTCACTCCACGCTCGTGGCGGCTTGCCTCTGATTTGCTCGTCCCAGGAAAACTTAATCTCTGCAATCAGTGGAACGCTTATTTTAAGTGGATCCCCAGCGCTCCCCTGCACTTGCCCCAAGACAGCTCCGAGATATTTGGAGGGAGCCCTTACCAAACCCCTGGATGTTGTGGAGCAGAGGCGTGACATCCTGCAAGTGTGATCCCACAGACGTCCATTAACCAAGGTCACCACCCCCTCCTGGGAGTCGGTGGCCGCAAAACTGAGTGCCAGCTAGCTGCATAAGAGGACAGCACAACAGTCCTGGAAGCAGATGAATGATCTTCTTCAAGCAGCCAGGGTAAGTCTGGCTCCTGATGTTTTCCACTGCACCCCTTCACACACCCTTCACACCTCCACAATGATCTCTCACTCAGCCATCTCACGGATGCACAACACTTCTTATGGTGCTCACTCCCCGCCCCCACCATGGCCCCCCCCAGTAGATAATTTGTTCCTCACATATCTGCTTCCACTCACATCCCACGCATGCCAGACCTCATGACTATTTTGCCTGGCAGGACCCCCGCCTACACTCTCCACATCCGTCTCATTGCAGGGCAAACCTGAGCACAACCGGCATGAGCGGCCACTGCCTGCTGGAGTCATGCCCAAGCTGAGATGCCGCGAACCCTTTGAAGAGAGAGCCCCCGTGCTGGCAGACGAGGAGCGGTGGGTGATGTGGGGGCATCAGACATGTGAGAACAAGACATGCAGCCATGCTGCAAGCCTCACGTGAGTTAACTTTCTTCCATCATTTATCCCCTGCGATGTACTAATGCCATCCCGCTTCCTTTGCAGATCAATCAGTCAACCAGCCGGGACCATCCTTGTGCCCTCTGGACATCACAGGCCCGAGTAGATCTGAGGGAGACATCTTGGACACAAGGATCAAGGAGGCATCACAGCTGTCACCCTCATCCTCCACCAGCGCAGACGTTCATGCCTCAGTGGGATTAACTAGTTGACAGGCTTCTGTGTCATTGACTGGTGAGCACCTCACAGCTGAAGATCCACAGCAGGTGGAGGAAGGAACAGCCCAGGGACCAAGCACTCGGAGGGATGCCGGAGCAAGGACTCAGATGAGGCCCTGGCTGATGACATGCCCCTGGGTCCGGTCATCCCAGAGCTCCTGGAGCTGCAAAGTCAGAGTTGTGAGCATCAGGAATGAATGATAGCAGCCCTTCTTGGACTGCAAGGCTGACTGGAGGAGTCCCGTTGCCTTCTGTCTGAGGAGATGGGACTGTCATTCCAACTCAATGAGGCCAACACAGTGAGGGTGGCATCCATACTGGAGGCCTTGTCGCGGGACGTGGACACCATGATGGGGGATGTCCACTCCATGGTTCATCTCATGGCCTCCATAGCTGAGGGAATGAGCTTCAAGGCTGAGGACTTGAGCTGCATGGTACAGGCACCATTGGGAATCCATGAGTGTCAGTGCCAGAGGTTGGCAGGGCTTCTGGATCTCACTCCTGCTGCCTATCAATACCATGGAGGAGCCCAGGGGTCCCAGCCACCTGACAGGAAGAAGGTCAGCTGGAGCATAGCCCGGGGGTCTTCTACCCAGCAGACTCTGGGGGTGTCCAGCCCAGCTGACACCCCCCTCCCTGTGAGCAACACACCTCCAACCCTGTACACTGAGTAGGGAAGTACTGCAACACCAGTGTTGCCTGAAAGTAGGCACGGACCCTCAAGGTTGCGGCCCCCAAGGGGATACCCGCCAAAGTCATCTCAGGCATCAAGGTGTGGAAGGTAGCAGTCCACCTCTACCTCAGTTGTGGATCCTGGGAAGCACCTAGACATAGTTGGAGGGTGAGGAAAAGTAAGAAACTATAGGCACCTAGTGGGAACGTAGTAGAGATAAGTCACCATTGTAAGATCACTCTTGTAAAATACATCACTTTATTCACCCATATAGATTCTCCACACTGTCATTTCATGGTGCTATGCTCCACAACCTCTCCATGAACATTCATCCCTGTGGAGTGAGAGAATCGCAGTGCTAAATCTCTCTCATCTTCCACACTGAGGATGCAGTCAAGATACACCACTGTTAGGATGCTGGACCTCGGAGGCAGCAGTAGTAGCTGAGATTTGTCATCCAGCATCTCTGAACCCCCATGATAAGCCTGTTCGTTGGCAGAATGCATTCATCTCTCTGTCAGGCAGGCATCAGACATATTGCTGAGGAAGGGAGGAGCATCACTCTGTCCTCAATGCAAGTCATTATCACTCTCCTGCAGGGTGCGGCCAATGGCTTTCGGGCCCATCAGAAGGACCTCCCGCAGGCACCACATTAATGAGTTGATGTCAGACTCCCGGTGGGAGTGCTTTTCTCCCTAGTCCTGGTCGTCCCCAAACCGAGATTCTATGAGGATGTCCCTAGCCCTTTGCAACATGTAGGCCCTGGTCATCAACCAAGGTCCTTCCTCCTCTGTGTGTTGACCCTCACTGCCCTCCTCAATCTTCTCATCATCTGAGGAGATGTAGCATTCCTCATCCTCATTCTCATCCAGCTGCTCGCCCCACTACAGTGCCAGGTTGTACAGAGCACAGCAGACCATAATGATGCAGGACACCCTCTGGAGGCTGATTGGAGGGCTCCCCACAATTGGAATTGGATATTGAGCAGTCCAATTGCACACTCATTGATGCATGAGCCTCATTGTAGTGATTCACAGTGGGTGCATGTGACATCTGCACTGGTGTCATCAGCCACCTCCTGAGGGGTACCGTTTGTCCCCAAGGAGACATCCCGCCAGCACTGCTCTCCCTTGGTGGGATCTGTGAGCGCTGCAAATTGTAATTGCCATGGACACTCACCAGGAAACAGCATTGTGTGGTCACAAACGAGCTGGACATGGAGGGAGTAGTATCCCTTCCGCGTAAGACAAAGCGCCCCATGTCGCCATGGGTTCAGTAGATGACACGTTGCAACTGGGGCATGCGTGCTATGTGGGCAAAGCCCATGCCCCTGGCGTCCTGGCTCGCCTGACCCCGGTCCAAGTTGATGTGTATTGTAGCCATCTACGATGGCCACCTGCAAAGGACCATGGGAATTATGGCTAACCCAGGACTCAGACAGATACACAGCCTATGTGTATCTAAAACACAGGTCACCAGACCTGACCGAAAACCCCGCTCGTTTGCATTTTAATGGCCCATTTTTCCAGGACAATAGAACTCCAATCAAGCAATGGGTACAGCCACAGACTGATCGGCACCACTCCCCTTACTCAGAAAGCACAACTGCCAAGGTCAACGACCGCTAAGGACCCGCCTAACCACCAAGGCGCCTGCCCCTTTATTGGCAAAATCAAAGACAGTGATCAGAGCCCTGTCGAACTATTGGGTCTAAGGTTAAGGACCGCCCCAAAGAGCGCGAAATCCCAGAGGGATAAAAGGCACAGCCATGTGTTCTGTCTCTTTTGGATCCAGCCTCTGCCAACCCAATTGCAGCAGGAACAGCCAGCTAAGTTCATGACCAACGATCGCTACCTGACGGATGAGCCCAGCAGAGACAGAGCCAATTTCTTCAAACCAGCCAAGTGAAATCCTGATAAAGGCCTTATCCATTTGCACAGTGCCGGTCACCCTGAAGTTAAGTATAGGTTATTGTAGCTGAAAGATGTAGTTTAACTCGTAGTAGATATTGTGTTTGCATGTTGAGATAACTCTTGTGCATGTAAATAAACCATTTTTTGAACTAACTAAGGTGGTTGTAAGTTCATTTGATTGATATAAGGGAAGGCTTGTGTTTCACTAAGATAAACAGAAATACCCACAGTATTGGCGACATGTTGGGATCAAAACAGAACAACAGTATGTAGACCCTCGCAAATATTTACAGCGGTATAACGTTGGCCAGTAGCATCTCCTCTGAGGCTCCGCCATCTGTGATCCTGCTCCCGGAAGAACAAAGGGCCCTGGCTCCTTCCCCCCCCCCCCCTTGCAGGACATTGATTCTGGCCGTGTGCAGCTTCACATTGATGTCGCTGTTGCTGTTCGATTGCAATCAATAGAATTACCAACTCGACTGCCCCATAATTCTCCGGAATCATAAGCTGAAAGGAAGAGAACATCAAAGTGATTGATGAGGATTCCTGACTGTGTCCCAATCCTCAGCCCTCTCAGCATCCACCCATGCGCTTCCGCTGTCTGAGTGCGTTTCCACTAACCTCATGCCTTCCTCCGTCACACAGTAGCCACTTCCCCACAATTGTCACTCTAAACTCCACCTGAATGAAGTGCTTCGGCTCTGAAGAGTCTCAACGGCCCCTAACACCATGCACCCACACCCCCTCCCCCCCCCCCCCTAACCCCCCACAAGCAGAAGGAATTAGGGCAGTCTAGTGCATTTGACGGGCAAGTGTTCTAACCTCTTGGGGGCCCTAAATGATGCCCTCTCCCGTCATTGCCTTGAATGGGACGTGGTAATCTGCCATGGCCTGGACTTTAGACTAGATAAAATTGCACTTATGAATTAAGAATTGGACACTTTAAATCAACTGCGGTCAACATCAGGCAGGCTGATGGGAATTTCAACTTGGCCCAGTTTGAATACACTGAAACTCAGACAAACTGCCAGGACATGTCTGGACCTGCCCTATCAATCATCCATTCAGAGACAATTGGCTCTATTCATATGGTTGAGTAAATCAATCACCCATCAAGAGATAATCAGCTGTATTCATGGATTGATTGTTTTGAGTAAATAATTTTTTTCCCCTTTTTTAAAATAAATTTAAACTACTCAATTTTTTTGGCAATTATTGGTCAATTTAGCGTGGTCAATCCACCTACCCTGCACATCTTTGGTCTGTGGGGGTGAAACTACTGCAGACAAGGGGAGAATGTGCAAACTTCACATGGACAGTAACTCGGGGCCAGGATCGAACCTGGGTCCTCAGCGCCGTGAGGCAGAAATGCTAACCACTGTGACATTGTGCTACCCCTGCTTTGAGTAAACAAGGTTATATATAAACAATGCACCAGGAGATGGACCCCCGATGTCCTGCTGGGTGGCCATTAGCAACTCCATTGGACTGTGCCACTCCATCCCTGAGACCTCATCGGTTGGGGGCCGGAGGACATTCTGGAAAGGCACGGGGAGGACTATCGGACCCGCAGTATGGCTGAGTTCATCGGCAAGGGAGGTATAACCAATCTTGGGATCTTTTGGTGAACGTTATTGGGATAATTTAAGGGTTAATGTTAAACTTGATTTAACTTTATACTTGTGTTGTCCTTTAATCGCCTCGCCAATAAAGACATCTGCTACTGGCACTCTGGAGGACAATGGAACCTGAGCACTCACCTCCGATATTCCCTTCAGAGATGAGCTTGCCAGGTTCTCATTTTTATACAGCTGTTGAAAATCGCCCCTGTGTCTTGTCACACCAGTTGACTGATGACTATTCAGTGAGTGGGGATGTCATCTGGGGGTAAGGGGGAAGGCTCGCTAATAATATTATAATGTATTTAAAGGAGTTTCCCGGCCTTCTGCAGCAGATTACCCATCACATCGCTGACGGGGAGCCTGGAAAATCGCGATCTCACCGGAGAGAATCTCGCCGTATATACTGCCTGCGTCGCCGTTTTCACAGATACACCCCCATTGTATTCACCCGTTTGTCTTATTTACAGTGACACAATCATCTAGAAATGACATGGTCGTAAGGGGTTATTTTCCCTTCACTCACATTATTATTTCCAGCAGTTTTCTCTTCTCCAGACCTAAAGATACAAAGTTCATGCTCAAACCCTCCACTAACTAACAGCAGTGATAATTCTTCATGTGTTAAATTTAACAGTGATTATTGAGGGCGGGGGGCAATTTAATCACGGAATATGAGATGCTACTTTACTATCCCGACACATGCCCTTCCAGCACAGATTGCTGAAACACTGGCCAATTCCCCCATCCTGTAACCCACGTCAATTGTAATATTCCTATTGTTACTCGACTTACATCCACTAAATTAACTCAGATTGGATTTGGAACCTGGGGTGCACAATACTCAGTTTGTCTGCTTATCTACTCATGGCTGACCTGGAAACTCCCCAGCCTACCTGTCGCAGACATGTCTGTCCTAGATATCACTGGCGGGAGTGACCAAACACAGACCTTATCAACTCAACGAGCAGAACTTTCAACTTTGATGAGCGTAAAGTGAACTCTTTTGGCCATCCACTATTTATACACCATTCCTTATCTACCATTCCTTTTAAGAATCAGGTGGGGTAAATAACGGATGGTCAAACCTATTTGCTTGTTCAATGCCCAAAGATGAAAATACTGGACAGGTCTCAGTTAGAATATCCACCATTGTGTTGTATGCCACTGGTACCATTGTAATTAAGTAGAACAAACTAAGGACAGATCTGATTGGAGCAGCACGGTAGCAAATGATTAGCACTGTGGCTTCACAGCGCCAGGGTGCCAGGTTCGATTCCCTGCTGGGTCACTGTCTGTTCGGAGTCTGCATGTTCTCCCCGTGTCTGCATGGGTTTCCTCCGGGTGCTCCGGTTTCCTCCCACAGTTCAAAGACGTGTAGGTTAGGTGGATTGACCATGATCAATTGCCCTTAGTGACCAAAAAAGGTTAGGAGGGGTTATTGGGTTACGGGGACAGGGTGGAAGTGAGGGCTTAAGTGAGTCGGTGCAGACTCAATGGGCCGAATGGCCTCCTTCTGCACTGTACGTTCTGTGTTCTATTTTCTCATAGCTCGAAATGGGCATCAGTGAGACACTGTGGGTCATTGGTAAAATTGTGTAGCATAACACTCCATAACTTGCCGGCTCTGGTACATTCCTCATGTTATCAGCTTCAAGCGGTAGACAGCTCTCGTTCAATAGCAAATGGAAAGATGTGCAGGAGAGGAGCCAGGTATAGCTTAGAATAAGGAACCAACCTAATGAAGCAGTCTACATACTAAAGGCTCAAAACAACAAGCTACAATCAACAAATCATACCAAAGTACCCAAGACCTACCACATTCACTGGAGAATGATGACAGACAAGCAGAAAACAAACAAAAGGAAGAAACTTCATCAAACCCCATGGTAATGTCTTATCAATTACATCATTAAGGTTTGTTAATGTCAATTACATTGTTAAGGGAAACAGGGTATTTCACGACATGTAACTGGGGAGTAGCTGGGACACTGGGTATAGATGAGGAGTGTTTACACTGAAGAAAGTCAAATAACGCTCTCAGCATGGAAAGGCTTTGGTTGGACCTTTCTGCCTGTTTACACCAGCGGAATCTTTCAGTCTGCTGATGGCACACCCCCGCTGGGATTTTCATGACAGCGAGGGGAACAATCAGTCGGAAAAGGCATTGATAGCGGTGGGGCTAGAAGATTTTGCTGCTGGGCAACGGTGGGCCGCTTCCACCGCCACGAAACACGCAGCGGGCTGCACAGAAAGTCCCGCCTTCCGTACATTAGTTTTAACTTTGTGGTGAATGTAATATATATGATATGATAATTCACACTGTCTTTGTAAGCGCAGTAGTGTTATCCAACCACTAGGGGAAGTAGCTCTGGGAGTACTCAGGAACTTGTACTGGGCTCCACCGTTGGCTCCGCCCATGACTCCTCCCCCTAGTGCTGCTGTATAAATACCCTTGTCCAGAGTCAGCCTGAGTTCACTAAGAGTTCATCAACGGGTAACAGGCTGGCTCTGAAGTAAGTCGATTAAAGCCTAGATTCATATCGGAAACACGTGTCTGGTGAATTGATCGTTCCATCAATTTAATCGACTTAAGAACAGTAAAGATCGATCATGGAATCGGCCCTCAAGCCTGGATGCCTGGAACTCGACCCGCAGGATGCAAAGGCTAAAGAAATCTTCTCCCACTGGCTGCGGTGCTTCAAGGCCTACCTGGCAGAAGCGAGCACAGCCGAAACAACAGAGGAACAGAAACTAAGTCTACTGCACGCGAGGGTGAACCACAGAATCTCTACGCAACTAAACTCGGCCAGTTCATATACTGCAGCGCTAGCAGTTCTCGATAAAATTTATGTAAGGCCTATTAATGAAGTTTACGCTCGCCATGTGTTCACGACTCGCTGCCAGCGGCCTACAGGATCACTCGCTGAATTTCTAAGGGAACTCAATAACGTGTCCAATGACTTTAATTATCAAGCGGTTACCGCGGCTGAACACAGGGAACTTGCTGTACGCGATGTTTTTGTAGCGGGCCTCAGGTCTAACTATGTGCGCCAACGACTGCTGGAAAAGGGGGCCCAGGACTTAGAAACGACTGTGGAAGCTGCTACAACGATGGAGGTCTCCTTCCGCAGCCTTAACTCATTCCCCGTGGACCCCGCGACCCAATCATGGGCCCCCGACCAGCGACTCCCCCAGGCCTGTGCTACGCGGCTGCCCAGCCACCATGCTGCCCCAGCCAGCCACTATGCTGCTCCATCCAGCCACTATGCTGCTCCAGCCTGCCATTTCTGCAGCCAGAACCAGCACCCGCGGCAGCACTGCCCGGCCCTCAACGCGACCTGCTGCAGCTGCGGCCGAAAAGGTCATTATGCAAGAGTGTGCCTCGTTAAAAGGGCCCCAGCTTCCAACTCCCCAGCGACTCGAAGTAATCGCTCCCCTCACTCGCAGGCCCGCGGGGCCCAGAACGCTGCGGCCTATGCCCCGACTCCGCCCCCTCCAGCCACGTGCGATCCATGGGGGCCGCCATCTTGGAAAACCTCCACCACGCGGCCGGCCACGTGCGACTCATGGGGGGCGCCATCTTGGACGCCATCTTCCTCGCCGCCCACCACGTGCGATCCACGGGCCCGATCGGCATCTCCGCGCTCGGACAACTCAGCGGAAGAATTCGACTATGAACTCAGAGGGCAGTCATCACGGGGCCACTCCAGCACAGCTGATCGAGCCGCCGACTACCCGCAACTCAACGCGGTCACCCTGGGACTAATCACGACCAAAGAATCTACGAAACTCGATGGCAGAGGTCCATATCAACGGGTACAGAACGCCATGCCTCTTCGACTCCGGGAGTACTGAGAGCTTCATACATCCAGACCTGGTAAGACGCTGTTCGCTCCCCGTTTTCCCCGTGCAGCAAACTATCTCGCTCGCTTCAGGCTCCCATTTGGTCCAGATCCAGGGACGCACCGCCGCGACACTCACAATCCGAGGCGCTAGCTACTCGAAATTCAAACTCTACCTTTTGCCCGAACTCTGCGCACCACTCTTATTAGACCTAGACTTCCAATGTAACCTCAAGAGCCTCACCCTCAGCTTCGGAGGGCCCCGGCCCCCACTCACTATCTGCAGCCTCGCTACGCTGCGAATCCTCCCCCCTCCTCTCTTCGCCAATCTCACAAAGGACTGTAAACCCGTAGCCACTCGTAGCAGGCGGTATAACCTGCAGGATAGGGTATTTATCAGAGCAAAGGTCCGAAGGCTACTCAGTGAGGGGTTATAAAGGCCAGCAATAGACCCTGGAGAGCTCAGGTGGTGGTCGTTAAGACCGGGGAAAAATTTGGTATGGTGGTCGACTATAGTCAGACCATAAATAGATTTACGCTCCTCGACGCGTATCCCCTCCCCAGGATTGCAGACATGGTAAACCAGATCGCCCAGTACCGGCTCTTTTCCACGGTGGATCTGAAGTCTGCATACCACCAGCTACCAATCCGCCCGGGGGACCGCCACTACATGGCATTCGAGGCCGATGGCCGCCTCTTTCATTTCCTCCGGGTCCCTTTCGGCGTCACTAATGGGGTCTCGCTGTTCCAACGAGCAATGGACCGAATGGTGGACCAGTACGGGCTGCGGGCCACGTTTCCGTACTTGGACAATGTCACCATCTGCGGCTATGACCAGCAGGACCACGACGCCAAACTCCACCGTTTTCTCCAGACGGCACAGAAACTGAATCTCACGTACAACAAGGAGAAATGCGTTTTCCGCACAACCAGACTAGCCATCCTCGGCTATGTCGTGGAAAACGGAGTCCTGGGCCCAGACCCGGACCGTATGCGCCCCCTCTTAGAACTCCCCCTCCCCCATTGCCCCAAGGCCCTCAAACGGTGCTTGGGCTTCTTCTCCTACTACGCCCAGTGGGTCCCTCAATATGCGGACAAAGCCTCCCCACTCTTTAGGGCCACACGATTTCCCCTGTCAGCCGAGGCACGCCAGGCCTTCGACGGCATCAAGGAGGACATCGCCAAAGCGGTCATGCGGGTGGTGGATGAATCCACTCCATTTCAGGTAGAGAGCGACGCCTCAGAGGTAGCTCTTGCAGCCACATTAAATCAGGCAGGGAGACCAGTCGCATTTTTCTCCCGTACCCTCATCGCTTCAGAACTCCGACACTCCTCAGTCGAGAAAGAAGCACAAGCCATTGTGGAGGCTATCCGTTACTGGAGGCACTACCTCGCCGGTAGGAGGTTCACCCTCATCACCGACCAAAGATCGGTTGCCTTCATGTTCGACAACTCGCAAAGGGGAAAAATTAAAAACGACAAAATTCTGAGGTGGAGGATCGAACTCTCTACCTACAATTACGACATTAAATATTGACCCGGGAAGCTCAACGAGCCTCCGGATGCCCTATCCCGCGGGACATGCGCCACCGCGCAGATCGACCGATTAAAAGTCATCCACAATGACCTCTGCCACCCGGGGGTCACCCGGCTCGCCCACTACATCAGGGCCCGAAACCTGCCTTTCTCCAACGAAGAGGTAAAAGCGGTCACCAGGGACTGCCCGATCTGTGCGGAGTGCAAACCGCACTTCTATAGACCAGACAGGGCCCACCTGGTCAAGGCTTCTAGGCCCTTTGAACGCCTCGCGATTGTTTTCAAAGGGCCACTCCCCTCAACTAACAAGAACGTTTACTTTTTAAACGTCGTAGACGTGTTCTCCCGTTTTCCATTCGCTATCCCGTGCCCCGACATGACCTCCCACACAGTCATTAGGGCCCTGCATAGCATCTTCACCCTGTTTGGATTCCCCAGCTACGTACACAGTGACCGGGGTTCGTCCTTCATGAGCGACGAGCTGCGTCAGTACCTGCTCGACAAGGGCTTTGCCTCGAGCAGGACTACCAGCTACAACCCCAGGGGGAACGGGCAGGTGGAGAGGGAGAACGCAACGGTCTGGAAGACCGTCCTACTGACCCTCCGGTCTAGAAAGCTCCAAGTCTCCCAGTGGCAGGAAGTCCTCCCAGACGCGCTCCACGCTATTAGGTCCCTTTTGTGCATGGCGACCAATCAGACCCCTCACGAGAGGCTCTTCATTTTTTCCAGGGGCACTACCACGGGGGTCTCACTTCCGGCATGGCTGAGGACGCCGGGCCCTGTACTTCTGAGGAAACACGTCAGGGCGCACAAAACCGACCCCCTTGTTAAAAAGGTGCGCCTGCTCCACTCCAACCCCCAGTACGCATTCGTCAAGTTCCCTGACGGCGGTCAGGACACGGTATCCCTCCGGGATCTGGCACCCACCGGATCCAGCGCCCCCTCTATCCCCATAGAAGGACCTCTCACCCTACACCCTATGCTGCTGCCACCTTGCGCGCCCAAGCCCACGAGCTCGCTCCACCAGTTCCGCGCACCCGCGCCGTCCAGCCCCCTGCGCCCCCAGTCCCCGGTCGAACCAGGAGAGTATGAAGCTCGGATACAACCCTCCCTGGAGTTCGCCATCGTACCCCAGCACACAACACCCATCCAGCCACTGCAAGAGGCTGCAACCCCGGTGCTCCGCAGATCACAGCGGACAATTCGACCACCGGACAGACTGACATTGTAGACCACCACCCCCGCCTGACTTGATTTTTTTTGCAGGGGGTGAATGTGGGGAATGTAATATATATGATATGATAATTCACACTGTCTTTGTAAGTGCAGTAGCGTTATCCAACCACTAGGGGAGTAGCTCTGGGAGCTTGTACTGGGCTCCACCGTTGGCTCTGCCCACGACTCCTCCCCCTGGTGCTGCTGTATAAATACCCTTGTCCAGAGTCAGCCTGAGTTCACTAAGAGTTCATCAACGGATAACAGGCTGGCTCTGAAGTAAGTCGATTAAAGCCTAGATTCAAATCAGAAACACGTGTCTGGTGAATTGATGGTTCCATCAAACTTCACCAACCAGTGTGCATCCTGTGAACAACTCCTTCCTTTTTCATTGCCAAGTTCACCTCGGTTAATAAGGCCAGGCACTGAGCTGTTCACTGTAAATTCTATTCTATTCTATTCACAGCTCCACTAATAATGAAGCAGCTCATGCCAGAAAATAAGAAGACGAGACAACATCCAGCTTGTGAAAATTAATGGAACAAATATTGGGTGAGTTCTTTGAAGGGTTGGAAATCTATTCTGCCCAACTGATGACATTCAAAAATCTATCTCACGATCTTTGTTGGTGGGGGGCCTGAGTGGGTAAGAAACGTAGAGAGCGTTGTCTATCAGTGTGATTTTTTCTTAAGTATGTCAACCTGTAGTGTAAGTAGCTCCAATGAACTGAGGTAAAGTTTGTTATCAAATTGCATTTCCTTTTCTGAACAAAAGATTCGTAGATATGTCTTCATTTTTGGCAATATAGCGCACTAAAAGCAGTCTTTTTCAGTAGGTGGTTGAGATGATCTTTTAGATTTCATTTTCTTCCACATTAAAATATTAGGCAAACTTCAAAGATTCAAAACTCAAATTAGGCTCTCACCATGTTAGTAACCCATCAGACTCACAGATTCACAGGGGATGCGAACATATTCAGCAGAGTTCTCCATTCTTGAGACAAAGTGCTGATGCTAGGGAAGGATTTCCAGAGTTCCACGACAGCACCTGGACCGATTCAGCTACTGTTAAGGGGCTAGCACCGGCGCCACGTGGAACACAATCGATTCCAATGAGAAACGGTGCTGGTTTCGCCGGATTCACGATTGACACTCAGGAGGCTGACAAGCTGCAGCCGCATATATGGGTGTACGGTAGCACCGTGGTTAGTACTGTTGCTTCACAGCGCCATGGTCCCTGGTTCGATTCCCGACTTGGGTCACTGTCTGTGCAGAGTCTGCATGTTCTCCCTGTGTCTATGTGTGTTTCTTCCGGGTGCTCCGGTTTCCTCCCACAAGTCCCGAAAGGCGTGCTGTGAGGTAATTTGGACATTCTGAATTCTCCCTCCGTGTACCCGAACAGGCGCCGGAATGTGGCGACTAGGGGATTCTTACAGTAACTGCATTGCCTATTTGTGACAATAAAGATTACTATATTATATTATACATCCATACTTCACTCCCCACACACACCATCCCAGCCAAATAGATGACAGCGAGGAGAGCGGCACCAGGGTTCACGGATGTCGAGCTGAAGGCCCAGCTGGACACCGTGGAGGAGAATGGAGCGAATCTGTACCCCGGTCCTGGAAGGCGATTGCCAGCCGCTGCCATTTGCCATTCCTGGGCACAGGTGGCAGATGCTGTAAGCACCACAAGCAACACCATTCGGACCGGCCAGCAGTGCTGGAAGAATCTGCACAACCACCTCAGTGCGGCCAGGTTGAGTGGGCAGAACTGTGCCCCTGGCACCAACACCCATCCCACACATCCATAACCCCGACCCAGCCGGAGAACGTCCGAACCGCTGCTGTGCCCCCATTTCGGCCACCAAGGCCGGGTGCTCTGGCTATTGAAGCCACCAGCTATCAACCCCCTGGGCTGCATGCGTCGGACTGTCTAACACTGTGCATTTTATGTTTCTCCACGCCAGGAGAAGGCCGCCCATAACCGCCGGCAGCAGAAAAAGGCTGGACGGCGACCGCCGGACCTGTGGCCCCTCACCACAGCAGAGCAAAGGGCCCTGAACCTGGTCGGCGGGCCGAGGAAAGGGCCGTCTCGGGAGTGGAGATCGGCGCTGGGTGAGGAGGTGAGACTCCGCTGAGTTGCAGTTCCCTGTGATACATGTGCCACCCCCCTAACACCACCCTCCACCATCCCAGAGACACTCACCTCAGTTGGGCACTGTAGTGAAGAGGCTTCTGAGACACCATCTGGTGTGCATCACCCAGCTGATCCGATAGAGCAGGTAGAGGTAGGAACTCCTGAGGGGGCGGACGGTGGGAGGGTGGGCCGACCCCAGGCACTAGCTGCCTTCCACATGGGTTTTGGGCTTCGGGAACGGACAGTCCCATCAATCGTAGGGATGCAGTCGCAGAGCCAGGGACTACATGAGGGGTGTCTGTGAGCATCCAGTACCTGCAGGCACAGATGGAGGAGTCCAACTGCGTGCAGGAGCAGGTGGTGGTGCCGACAATGTGTGCCAGCCAGGCCAACATTGCACTGGTGACATCGCAGTGGAGGCCTTGGGGACAAGGGTCTGACTATCTATCAGCATGTCTAAGGTATGGAGTAATTTGTGCAGGCAGTGGCCAAAGCCCTGTGCAGGGCAGGCCTCTCACAGGCAGCTATGTGCCAGAGCCACCTGTACATTGCAGTGGCTCTCCTGAGCATGGCCCAGTCACATCAGGCCATGGTTGAGAGTGTCAGCGACATTGCCCACGTGGCCCAGTCCAGAGGGAGATGCCGCAGTCACTGGCTGATGTGACACAAACGAAGGAGATGGCAGCACAGTCAGTGGATGATGTTGGGCAGTCCCAGGAGGAGGTGGTCCACTGCCTGTGCTCCACGGTCGCGAGCGTGCAGACCCTGGCCGCGACGGCAGCAGGCCTCCAGGACTGGCAGCACAGGTGGTGTGGGTGCCTCAGAGGCCAACTCCACTCGCACCCTCATCCCATGGAGTACCCTGGGAGCCATCGTGCACCCCGAGGGTGGTGGAGATGATGGAACCAGTGCCAGAACACCACAGCACCTTGGACTCCGCTCCCCCCCTCTCCTGTGCCTGGCACATCTGGTGGGCAGTGGGCAAACAGGGCACCACTATGCCATCCGGGACACCTGAGCAGCAGCCAGGCCCATCCAGGTCTGGTCACCGTGGAAGACACCCATCAAAGGGGACCCAGATCGCAGGGCGGGTTTCACAGCAGGCCGCCTCCACTCCTGATCCATCTGGACTTAGCGTTAGGGCCCGTAAGGCCAGAAACTTAGACACTATTTAAGTTGGCACGTGTTTAGAGACTAGGGCACAAATCTGCATATATGTTTCACATTAAACACCTAATGTTACAACCTGCCTCTGTGCTCTGTCAGAAGTGTGTGAGTGTTGGCTGGTATGGGCTGGCCGCAGAGTGCTGGGGGGGTGGGGGGTGGGGGGGGGGGGTGAAATGGGTGGACGTTGGGCTGGGCTTGGCTTCGGGACTACAATTCAGCCAGTGCTCACCGCTCCAGTGCCCCTCCCCACCACTGCCCAGGGAATCGATGGGGCGTGTGTTGGAATGGGCAGCTCGCAAGCAGCGGTCACCTCGGTGGACGGTGGAAAGTGCTACCATGGGCAGGAGTCAGACGTTGTCGAACGATGTGGAGAACCAGAGCTCTTCGCAGAGCAGGTTGTCACCATCCAACATCTCATGGACCAGACCCGCTGTTCCTGCCGAGACAGAGCCCGCACCCCATAGTGAGGCAGGTAAGAATCACGGAAGGAGTTGCTGGCGCGGAGGTGGTCAGCCGGGGGAAGGGGAGTTTTGTGGGGTTGGGATGTGATGTCCATGCCCCTGGCCGGGCCTCCCCACCCACCTGTCAGTAAACCCGCAGGCGACCAGAGTGTCCAATGTGCGTTGGCCCTGGCGACATGGTGTGCGGTTTCCTGTGCCGGCCTGGACCCCAGGTCCTACCCATCTTCGCCTTGCCCACACTCTCCTCAGCGGTCGAGCCTGGCATTCATCCTCCTCTAGCACGTCGCCCCTCTGCTGTGCGATGTTGTGGAGGACGCAGCAGGCTGCCGCGATGCAAGCGACCCTCCCAGCGTCATACAGTAGTCCCCCTTTATAACGCGGGTGTTGGGGTCCAAGACCCCCACCCGCGTTGTAACCGAGCCGCGGATATCCATGATGGGGGTTTTAAATTTATTTAAAAATCTATGCTAGCGCTTCCCATTGTGAGTCTAGGGGGGGGGGGGGGGGGGGGGGGGGGGGGGGAAGAGGTCAGACCCCCGTAGACTCACAATGGGAAGCGCTAGCATAGATTTTTAAATAAATTTAAAACCCCCATCGTGGATCCAATTAGAATTTCAGCGGCCGGCTCACTTTGATCCGGAGAGGGAAGCTGCTCTCACTGAAATCAGCCGGCCGCTGAAATTGACACTACCCGCTGCTCTCTCCCTCCAATCCAACTTTTAAGTTTTAATGTTTCTGATTGGAGGGAGAGAGCAGCCGGCAGTGTCAATTTCTTTTTTTTTCCTCCGGCTTGCCCCCTCTCCCCCCACACCCTCCGGCTCGCCCCCTCTACCCCCCCAACACCCTCCGGTTCGCCCCCGCAGGGGGTTCGCCCCCGCAGGGGGGTCTCCCCCACACCCGCAGGGGGGTTCCCCCCACACCCGCAGGGGGGTCCCCCCCACACCCGCAGGGGGGGTCCCCCCCACACCCGCAGGGGGCCCCCACACCCGCCCCCCCTCCTCTCCCCCCCCAACACCCGCCCCCCCTCCTCTCCCCCCCCAACACCCGCCCCCCCTCCTCTCCCCCCCCAACACCCGCCCCCCCTCCTCTCCCCCCCCAACACCCGCCCCCCCTCCTCTCCCCCACAACACCCGCCCCCCCTCCTCTCCCCCCCAACACCCGCCCCCCCTCCTCTCCCCCCCAACACCCGCCCCCCCTCCTCCCCCCCCCCAACACCCGCCCCCCCTCCTCTCCCCCCCAACACCCGCCCCCCCAACACCCGACCCCCCCACCCCCAACACCCGACCCCCCAACACCCGACCCCCCCCAACACCCCCCCTCCAACACCCGCCCCCCCTCCTCTCCCCCCCAACACCCGCCCCCCTCCTCTCCCCCCCTTTCTCCCCCCCCTCCTCCCCTTTCTCCCCCCCTCCTCTCCCCCCCCTTTCTCCCCCCCTCTTCTCCCCCCCTCTTCTCCCCCCCTCTTCTCCCCCCCCAACACCCGCCCCCTCCCTTCTCCCCCCCAACACCCGCCCCCTCCCTTCTCCCCCCCCCAACACCCGCTCCCTCCCTTCTCCCCCCCCCCAACACCCGCCCCCTCCCTTCTCCCCCCCCAACACCCGCCCCCTCCCTTCTCCCCCCCCCCAACACCCGCCCCCTCCCTTCTCCCCCCCCCCAACACCCGCCCCCTCCCTTCTCCCCCCAACACCCGCCCCCTCCCTTCTCCCCCCCACCAACACCCGCCCCCTCCCTTCTCCCCCCCACCAACACCCGCCCCCTCCCTTCTCCCCCCCACCAACACCCGCCCCCTCCCTTCTCCCCCCCCCAACACCCGCCCCCTCCCTTCTCCCCCCCCCAACACCCGCCCCCTCCCTTCTCCCCCCCCAACACCCGCCCCCTCCCTTCTCCCCCCCCAACACCCGCCCCCTTCCTTCTCCCCCCCCCACACCCGCCCCCCCAACACCCGCCCCCCCCCCAACACCCGCCCCCCCCAACACCCGCCCCCCCCCAACACCCGCCACCCCCCCCCCCAACACCCGCCCCCCCCCCCCCCCCAACACCCGCCACCCCCTCGGCAGTGTCAATTTCAGCGGCCAGCTGATTGTTTCAGTGAGAGCAGCTTCCCTCTCTGGCTCAAAGTGAGCCGGCCGCTGAAATTGACACTGCCCGCTGCTCTCTCCCTCCAATCCAACTTTTAAGTTTTAATGTTTCCAATTTCAGCGGACGGCTCACTTTGATCCGGAGAGGGAAACTGCTCTCCCACTGAAACAATCAGCTGGCCGCTGAAATTGACACTGCCCGCTGCTCTCTCCCTCCAATCAGAAACATTAAAACTTAAAAGTTGGATTGGAGGGAGAGAGCAGCGGGCAGTGTCAATTTCAGCGGCGGGCTGATTATTTCAGTGAGAGCAGCTTCCCTCTCCGGAGCCGGCCGCTGAAATTGACACAACTGACAGTTGGGGTCCATCAGCCCCCCCCGCGGTATATCGCGAACCGCGGTATTGCGGAGCGCGGTATAACGGGGGACTACTGTACTGGAGGGCCCCTCCAGAGCAGTCCAGGCAACTTCAGGATGCCGAAGCATTGCTCGATCACGCCCCTGGTTGATGTATGGGCATCGTTGTAGTGGTTCTCCGCGTTGACCTCCTGATAAGCGTGATCAGCCACAACTCCTGCGGTTAACCCCTGTCAGCCAGGAGCAAACCCCACAGCTGAGGTATGCCTCAAAGAGGCCGGGAATCCTCGAGTGTGCCAGGATGAAGGCGACATGCACACTGCCCATGTATCAGGCGGAGAAGTGTATGATGTTGAAGTCATCGAGTGGAACCCCTCTTGGTTTGTGTAGAGTGCCCTGTTATCTGTAGGTGCTCGTAGGGCAGCATACATCTCGTTGACCCCGGGCATCTCGACGATGGCAGCGAACCCCGCTGCCCGGGAATTTTGGTGGGCTCAGTCCACATTGAAATGAATGTATTGTGCCGACTGGGCATATAGGGTCTCCGTGATGGCACAGATGTACCTGTGCCCCTAGTCCGTGAGATTCCAGACTGGTCGCCACTTGGCACGGGAAGGACCCCATGGCGTAAAAGCTCAGGGGGACCAGCACCTTGATAGCTACGGGGAGCGGTTGTCCTCCCCCATATCCAGGTGCCAGGTGTGCCATGATCTGGCATATATGTCGCACTGTTCCCCTGCTCAATCGGAGTCTTCATCAGCGTGCCCATTCCGGCAGGCCCTTGAATAACATGCGCTGCTGGTACAGACAAGGCCTTATGCGGAGCCTCCTTTGCATCTCCTCTTCCTCCTCCTCGGCTGTTGAGCGACCGGCTCTCTATCCTCAGCTGCTGCCTCCTGTTCCTCTGGGGCAGATTCTGCTGCTGCAGCTTCCTCATCCTCGAGCAGCTCCAGCTTGTACAGCCTCAGGGCATCCCCTAAGCTGCGGCGACTCGAGGAAGGCTTCCATTGCTGGTTATATTCCAATATCCATTGACTGCAGGGGGTGGAAGGCCGACATGTTAGCATGATGCATAACCCCGTGCCCAACCAGGTCCAAACAACTACACAGCGGCCCTGGTTGGCACTGTAACCCTGTTCCCGCATGTGTCCCCCCCCCCTTCCTCTCCGCACACCTGGCCCCGTTGGTGCCCAGCACCGTGGGGGTCTCTGGCCCTGGCGCCTGTTCCTGCTGCCAGGGGTACTATCAGCTGGTGCTGCCCTTGCCAGCTGTACACTCCACGGTCCCTATCCGGCGCCACCCTGTGGAGGCACACTGTGGGTGTTTCTCTTGGGTGGGTTGCGTGATGGTGGAGGTGGAGAACCGCGGAGGTCCCGGAGAATACTGAGTCAGGCCCGCTATTGAAATGCCAATGACGTTTACTGTACGTGCGGAGTGGAATGTACTGAAGTCGCTGTCGAGGCCCCGGAGAATTGCGGTTTGGCATGAAACCGGCATCCGCTACAATTTCGCCGTCAGAACCGATTGTCCGCCCAATCGCGTTTCCCGGTTCCGGCTTCGGCCGAAGGAGAATCCCACCGCATATATTTTACTCCTCCAGGACTGCACCTGGACATGTCAAAGATCTATCTACGCAGCTTCCTTTTCACAGAACAGGTTACCATAGAAAGGTACCCACTATGGCAATGATCGGCTCACAATATCTGAATCAGGAACAGCTCTTTCCATGGAACCAGTTACCAATTAGGTTTTCATGGCACTTCCACAGACATATTTCGCAATCAGGTTTTTGTGCCACTGGTGTAGATGTATATCAGCAAAGTGACAGCAGCTACATTTGTTAAGACGCAATACGTTTGTCGGCCAGACAGATGTCACAGGACTACAATTACCTGCTTGGGCATCAGGCCACTCCATATCAATCCCACTGAGCTTTAGCAAAAATAGGGCCATGGCTATTTTTATATGATACCTCAAATGGCACTTAATAAATAATCAAAAAGCTCCTCGATAAGCTTTATACCACTGTTGATCAGCTCCACAAGAAAATTTTGAAGAAGTGAAGGACTAGCTACCTTTGCTTTCCTTCTGAAAGCAGCAGGCCTGTCCTTCATTTGGAGCCAAATACAAAAGAACTTGATGACTGGATTGACTCAGGTCATACGTTCCTTCTGCACAGCTGACACCTGTGCTTTCATTGCATGGTTGTCTTAAATCGCACTGTGCCAACTCTCATTTGGGCTAGTTCCTGCAAATGGCCACCAGCTCGCGCAGCGTTGCTCACATGGGCTGCATTTTATACTGAGGGCAAGACCTCCCGCATCCCAGCATTGATTATGAGGCCAAGTACAGTTCCCGTTGGCCAGCTGCTTCGCTTTAATTTTTCTACTGATGGGCCTTTCATTATTATTTTAATCTCATAATTATTAAACTTCATTCTTCCCACAAACTTAATTCTTTCTATTCCAGTAGGAAGTCCTGCTTCAAGGATTGCTGGCCAATCAAAGGCCATCACCACCACCATAGACTGTACCATAGACATCGAGGAAGTGTCCAATGATGGGCTAGGTCTTCATCTAAGTCTGGTTTCTTACTGGAGCCAGGTTGGTAGACCCAGCAGGGGTTTGGGGGGGGGGGGGGGGGGGGGGGTTGGTGGCGTTAGTGGGAAGGGTGCTGAACAGAATGGATGTGGGGAGGGAAAACTGGGGGAGGGGACGATGGGCTGGGGCTCTGATTGGCACCAGAATTCTGGAAAGGAGGAACCCCACCTTTGGCTCACCAGCAATCTGCAGGATTAAATCTGACAGGCTGCAATGTGGGCATGCGTGTTTCCCACCTGCCATGAAAACTGAGCAGCAGCAGGGTGAGGACTTGACGTGGGCATTAATTGTCCACTTAAGGGCCTCAATTAGCCCATGGGTGGCCAGCCCACCGAACGCTTCCCCACTGCTCCTAAAATTATAACATGGGTCGGAGCATGCCATCGTTGGCACGGTGCTTTATTTTACAAGGTTGACCCACCTGCTTTCCTGTCCATGGATGGCCTGTTAAATCCTTCCTCATGTCATGCCATTGTGAACAAATAGGCAACCTCTTTTGGGTCAACATCACTCTTAAATTCACGGTTCCTCATCAGATTTTGCTATCCCAAACCAGCTGTGCTACAGGCTAAGCTCTCTGACAAATTCTTCCTTTACCCCTAACCTAAAATAGGGAGAGGAGCTTAAATCATGAAATTCATTTTGGTCTGTGATGCAGCTGAAAATTTTATATAATATAAATTCAGGGCTAAGTGCTTTCACCGCAGAAGGACTTAGAGTTGTTGAAGTGGCCAGCAGCTGTCAATCAAAATAATGATGTTTATAAACATTGAGGTTAGGATCAATGGAGGCTTGAATGCATCTGAAGTAGCTTCAGATGCATTCAAGCGTGAAGGGAAAGATAAATAAACAAACCTCCTGCCGGCTTGTTAAAGATTAGTTAAATGCACTGCACTGAGAAATTGAGTGAGTTCTAAGCATTTCAAAATATCTCAGGACATTTCAAAGCTTTTCAAGTGTTGTGGGCTTTCTCGGAAGGCTCTGACACTTCAAAAAGCAGCAGTTTTAAAAGCACAGGGCTGAGTGAGCAGGTGTGAGGAAAGGGAACATTGCCCTGGTTTGAATCTTCAATGAATTGTCTGATCTGCTCAACAGCCGTCAGGCAGAGCAGTTGGGAGTGAGAAGGTCACTGCAAAGTTAAACAAGTCAGACAAGGATGATGACTGAGATCACCATGCCAAGAGTGATCTTCAGGTTGCCCAGGGCGGGAAGGGACGATCCAGACACGGGGGCCCCCATCCCAAGCAAGAGTCCCAAGGTCAACCCCCAGGACCTTTGGGGGACCTTCCCACTGCAGCAAGGTAGCGGCAGAAGGGCACATGAGTAATGAGCAAACCTCCTTGACCTCCCTTGGGGTTTAGTGTGCCAAGACAGCACTTGTCAATACTTGCACCAAAGGTCGCCCGGTGTGAACCCGCTTGGGAGAGGGGGAAGTGCTGGTGGGGTTAGAGATTTGGGCTATTAACCCGTTACTCACATTCAAATGAATGCATATGAGGGTTTGCATGTTCCTGCTGTCATGGGACGGGGAGCCCATTTTAGCTGGCTGTGCGGGACCAGAGGCAAGGTGTGGGTCTTCTGAATGGCAGCTAACTCGCCTTTGGGCCAACTCAGGATTCTTCACCCAACCGGAATTCCCAATCTTAGCAGTGGGGAGCAGAGAATTCTGTATATCATTGAAAATGGAATTTCTGTTGCACAGAATACGGCAGCACAGAAGGAAAGTGGTTAACACTGTTCCTTCACAGTGCCAGGGTCCCAGATTTGATTCCCGGCTTGAGTCACTGTCTGTGCGGAGTCTGCACGTTTTTCCTGTGTCTGCGTGGGTTTCTTCCGGGTGCTCCAGTTTCCTCCCACAATTCCCGAAAGACGTGCTGTTAGGTGAGCTGGATGTTCTGAATTCTCCCTCTGTGTACCCGAACAGGCGTCGGAATGTGGCGACTCGGGGCTTTTCATTGTAACATCATTGCAGTGTTTTTATTTGAAGCCTACTTGTGACAATAAGCAATTTTCATTTCAATGTAAGCCTACTTGTGACAATAAAGATTATTATTATCATTACACAGTGCAAGTTTAAGAAAACAGGAGGACAAAAAATGTCTTCAAACAATTTGAATCTTTCTTGCCTTTGAAATCTATTTTGCAAAGCAAACAGTTCCAATTAATTATAAGGGGGTTTTTTTTTCATGTTTTTATTCAAAACACTGGGTCCTAATGACATCATGGGAGGAATCAGGTTAGAAGTGATACTGAGCCTGATTGTCTGAGTGAAATGAACTAACAGTCATTGTTGAAGCTCTTTGGGTTAATGATTGCACTTCCTGATGTTAATTCAGCTCTAACAGTGTTTGGCTCTTAATTCCTCCCAGGGCGCGCTGCAATGAGGTCACCAGTTTACCAACGCTGTTTGAACAAAAGTATCCAGGAAATCAATGGAAATGAAAGAACAGAAAAGAAAGTTAACCATCACTCTCAGCAACCGATTTTGAAAGGGGATTACTTAATCCGTGGCTCCCTTGAAAATCACTACAGCCTAGAAATCACTTGAATCAATATTAACAGTCAGGCGCATAACATATTATATGCTAATCCTCTGTCATGATTTTAATTGAAGAGTTAATCAAATTATTCTAAGTAGGTTAATTTCTCCGTTAAAATAGCAAAGAATGCCACACAATTGCATTCATTTCCCTGGAAATGGGAGCTTGCAGTGCCTGTTTTTTGATTATAATTTAAATGGATGGAAAATCATGGGGGGGGTTAATAATTTCCCAGACAATACACCCTGTAATCAATAGACCTCGCTGGCAGCACATGTTTGGAGAATCAGGATGTCCGCTATTATTATTTAGGCAGATGTTGGAACAGCAACTTTTCTGTAGTTATCCTATAGACCTCACCCTGATTCCTACAATAATTTTGAAGGTAAATAAAATAATTAATATGTTCTTTAGGGTTTAACTCATACAATTTGAGATACATGACCGTGGAAGTGAAATGAGTGTCTGGAGGGCTAGCCAGCTGTCCGTCTGAGGTGAGGAAATAATCTGCTAAGGCTAATTGTCAGAGGCTGAGACGTCAGGGTCCAGTCCAACTGACTGAAGATGGGCTCCTGGCAACAGACAGGAGGTCCAGTGCTCCAGGTTTTGAGATGCGCTGTGCCACCCTGTGGCAGGCATCCCCCACTACAATTGTGGGCTGGCAGCTGGGGCAATATCTTAGCTTGAAAGTTTTGAAAGTTGCTGCGAGGGCACCTCAAGCTGGAAACAGCTGCCCCTCCCGTGTTCCGAGCTGGAGGGCCACTTGTTGGCCCATTAGCGTGGAGAGCCCACCTGCTGTCCTTGAGGATAACGAGGCCACCCTCCAGCTGCTAATTAGCTAATTTGGGGAAAATCACTGTCATGTGTTAGTTTCCCCATACAGTTTGAGATTATGAACCCCATTAGGTTATGATGTGGGAAGTCACAACTCAAAATCTGCCCACTCAGGTAGAATCTGATGGTGTGCTAGTGTAAAATGAATAATAGCAAATAGTTCATGCTTCGCCTGATTTTCATTTTCATGAAATTCGAAGGAAATAATAATAATCTTTATTAGTACCACAACTAGCTTACCTCAGTAGTGCAATGAAGTTACTGTGAAAATCCCCCAGTCGCCACACTACGCCGCCTGTTTGGGCACACTGAGGGAGAATTCAGAATGTCTAATTCACCAAACAAGCACTTGGAAGACATCAAATTCACTACAATCAATTCACTATCGTCGATTTAACACAACTGCACAGACAAACAATCTTCATATTCACGTGCATAAGTATATGACTTGTAAAATTTTGGTGGCTAAGTTCCCTTCCTTGCAGGATACTGAGAGGTCTAGATGGAGTGGACTTGGAGAGGATGCTTCCATTAGTAGGAAAAACTAGAACCAGAGGGCACAGCCTCAGACTTTAAAACTGAGATGAGGAGGAATTTCTTCAGCCAGAGGGTGGTGAATCTGTAGAACTCTTTGCCGCAGAAGGCTGTGGAGGCCAAATCACTGAGTGTCTTTAAGACAGAGATAGATAGGCACTTGATTAATCAGGGGATCAGGGGTAATAAGTCTTATGGTCATATTAATTTCCATTCTGCAGACAGGCATTTTTTTTTAAAGCCCTTCTTTTAAACTTTACACACGCAACGCACAGTTTGTGGTAGATTGCATGTTGCCCTTCATATCTCTGATAATTATTGATCTAAATGGATCCATTATAAAATCAAATGAGACGCAATTTGATGAAAAAGGGTGACTCAGATGCAAAAGGACCAAACAGCAATCCCGAGGTTACCACCACCTTATTTAACAGTCTTTAATAACAGGTTCAGTCGTTTTAATGTGTGTTTTGATTCAGTTTCTGTTCGGCAAAGCACTTTTTTCCTCTCCCAGTCTGCACGAAACAAACATTTTAAACATCTTCAACAAACAAATTACACAGAATTTTGAGCAGATGGAGCCTAAATTTGGCTCAATGAGGTGTCTAATAATAGATTTTTTAAAGTCTAAATATAAACGACTTCTGTGTAAAATATAATAGGAGTTTTTAATAAGAGCTGTATCGAGGGAATTTCCCCTTTGAAGACCTTACTGGAACCTATTTGCATGTTTGCTAAATGCAGTAATTTTTGTATGCCAACTGTTGTAAATGACTAATTTCTGAAATTATACTGAAATTTCCCAAATTTGTTTCCTATCTTTAATTCTGATTAAAGCAGTTTCTCTGTTATTCATGAACACGGACTATAATCCACATTGATATTGTTGAATTTTTAAAATACTCTTCAATTTGCAATTTTGGAATTAGTTTTGTATTTTTAACCCCAATTTGCCTTTTCACTTTTCCTTCCAAAAATATTACCAATTGCTCCCTTCCTCAAACGAATAGCTGGATACCATTTGGTATTCAGCTGACTGAACATGGAGGTGGGGGTGGGGGTGGGGGGGTAAGAGAACACAGTCAGGCAAAGTGGTGGTCTCCTTGTAATTAAGTGAGTTGGCTTGGTCTCAGAATGCTTCCACATTGTGACAGGCTTCCTTTAATGCTGGGGTGAAGTTATAAGTTGGGAAGCTGTGTGCATTGCCCACAACCCCCTCCCATGTTTTGATATTGAAAATGAACTCTCACTGTCCGCTCCAGTGCTGATTGCTGCAGCTAGTTCAAATCAGGACACAGCCCCGCGAGATACAGGGTGGGGACATTTTTAGTTGGCAGCTAGGGAGTACACCTAAATATGGGCGTTTAAGTTATAAATATCACAGCACTGGAGCAACAGAGCAATTGCTGCCAGGAAAAAAAACATCCGAAAACACATATATCTTCCAATGAATAAATATTTTGTGTTCCTCGAGCTATCCAAATTTCTGTATGAGGTTTTGCTAAGATCATGGGCGTGTCGCTACTTTACATGATGTATTGCAATTATCTGGCTGGGGACTGACAGCTACCAATATCTGGATTTCTCAGAGATTCACAGCCTCGTCCATGTGGAGTCAAGTACAGTTACCACTCATGCTGGTTCAAATCATTTTTAAAGTGTTTCTTTCTCTTACGATCATAAAAAATTTTCTTGTTTGTTAATTGTCACAATCATAAATGATGCTTGATTGATAATTCTATCACTCAATTTCAAGCCACATCATGATGTTAAGCACTGCCCAAACACAAGTTAAAAGGAGAGTGTTGTTGAAAAAGTATTTGGAAAAGTATTTCGGAAAACAATGTGTTCAGTTTGGCACCATGGTGAAATTCATTAGGAATTTAGCAGAGTGGTGGCGTGCTTAGTCCGTTCGGTTTTTTTCAGGCGTGTTTAGATTTTAATGCCATTTTCCCAGAGAATTGCTGTGACTGGGAGTTGATAACAGCCTCTGTGGAAAGGGGTTCAAATTGCACCATGGCAGCTGGCAGAATTGGAATTCAGTTAATTAATCTGAAATACAAGTTTAGCCTTCAGTTCTTGTGACCATAAATCGTTAATTGTAAAATCCCAACTGGCGAACCGGTGGTCCTTAGGGAAGGAAATTTGCCATCCTGACTTGGTCTGGCCTACAGGTGACTCTGGACCCGCAGTAACGTGCTTGATGTAGTGATATGCATAAGCAATTGTACATGCAAATATATTTGACCTCCAACCACTGGGCGGCAGGCAGGTTATAAATGTGGCACTGTAACCTCGAGGGAGTCTGTCAGAGAATTCATCATGGTTAGTTGTGTTTGTGTTTGTTCCAGTTTATTAGCTTCAGTTTCCAACCCTCAGTTTGTTATGCATTAATAAATTTGATTAGTCTAGAACTAGTTGTTCTTTGGTACACCGATTCAGTCATTGTCTCTGTACTAGAACATAACATGGTACCAGAAGTTGTGATCCAAAAACCTGAAGATCTGAAGTGCGAATATTTGAAATGAAATGAAATGAAATGAAAATCGCTTATTGTCACGAGTAGGCTTCAATGAAGTTACTGTGAAAAGCCCTTAGTCGCCACATTCCGGCACCTGTTCGGGGAGGCTGTTACGGGAATTGAACCGTGCTGCTGGCCTGCCTTGGTCTGCTTTCAAAGCCAGCGATTTAGCCCAGTGTGCTAAACAGCCTCATTGAGCCCCTATTTAGGAAATAGCATTGTTGCTAACTGTAGCATGTCCCCAGACAAAAGTGATTTACAACACATTTGTTTTTGAACGGGTGGAAGATGGTAAAAGCTTTGATGCCATCATTAAGAAATTTGATGAGCATTACACTCCGAAAAAGAACAAAACTTTTGAGCGGTATATATTTAAAACGTGCATGTTGAAGATGAGTGAGTCCTTTGATAGCTTTCTTACCGACCTCACGTTAAAAGCACAAACTTGTAACTTCACAACGTTAAAATCCTCGATGATTCAAGATCAGATTGTCTTTGGAATAAATAATGAAAAGGTACGTGAACATCTCTTGTGGAAGAATTGGCTTCATTTAGGAGATGCGATTAAGATTTGCCATGCCAGTGAACTAGCTGCGCAAAAATAAGCACATTAAATGCACAGAGTTTAGGTGCGAAAATTGGGAGCAATGCCGACGCCATTGATATTGTGATACACTCAAAAATAAAACATGGTCTCAGCAGCAGTGGCCATTTTAAACGCTTGCTAGAAGCAGCCATTACGTGTAAAAGATGTGGAAACAGGCACCTACGAAGGCAATATCCAGCATATGGAAAAATGTGCACAAAGTGCAAAGATAAAAATCATTTTGCCAACCAATTTTTACAAACAAGATAGTTATTTGAGAGAAGTCCATCAATACTATTGATGATGTTAACTTAGACATAGTCTCAAATAAAAACAGGGCCAATAAAGCCAAACAGAGTAAAAGGCTGCCTGCAGAAAATTTATAAAAATGATATTTTGGCAGTAACAAAAGATAACTCGACAGTTCCTTTGTTAATAAATAAGTCACTTATCAATGTTAAATTAGACACAGGGGCAAAGGCGAACCTCATAAGCATGAGTGATATTAAAGCTATGGAAGTAAAACTGAGAATATTTAGCAAACCAGTCTTCTGGAAGGACTATAATGGTCATAAAATTGACACATTTGGGATGTGTGAACTCGATGTCCAAGTAAAAGATAAAGTTCACAAAGTCAAATTCTCCATAATAGCTAAAGATTGTGAGCGGGATTCTCCGATCGGGGTCGATGAATCCCCGGGGGGGCAGCGTGAATCCCGCCCCGCTGCTCCAATGCCAGCTGCCGAATTCTCCGGTGCCCATTTTAGGGCGGGGGTGTGGTTCACCTGGGCCGTTGACAGCGGCCTCCCACCCGGCAATTCTCCGAGCCCCAATGGGCCGAGCGGCCGCCCGTTTTGGCCAGTCCTGCCAGTGTGAAGTGGACATGGTCCATCACAGCGGGACCTGGCAGGCCGTCTACTGGAGTCCTCAGGGGGGGGGGGGGGGGACGGTGCTGGAGGATCCGGCCCCGGTGGGGGACCCCCACGGGGGCCTGGCCCATGATTGGGGCCCACCGATCTGTCGGCGGGCCTGTGCCGTGGGGGCACTCTTTCCCTCTGCACCGGCCTCTGGAGGGCTCCGCCATGGCCAGCGAGGGGAAGAAACCCCCTGTGCATGCGCAAGAATACGCTGGCGGTTCTGCGCATGCGCGGGACCACGGCAACACTTCGGCGCCAGTTGGCGCATCGCCAACCCATCTGCCGCCGGCCTAGCCTCCAGAAGTGTGGAGGATTCCGCAACTTGCAGGTGGCGGACGCCGGAGAGTTTCGCGCCGTTCTTGGCACCAGCATCGGGCCAACTTGCCGATTGCGGGAGAATCCTGCCCGGTGAGTCACTGCTAGGTGTTGAAGCATGTGAAGCACTGGAATTGGTAAAAAGAGTGTATAACACTGACTGTGCATTGAGCACACACAGTGGATCTATTACCCCCTGGACCTAGGGCATCCGGTGATGGCGGAGAATCCTGGTCTCCAGGCATCTTAATGGACTTGGTCAAGCTCGAAGTTTATATTGTCAGCTGTCCAAGCAAACAGGGCATCTGTGACTTCACGGATGGACTTGTGGCCTGTAAATTGTGATAAGCTGCACAAGTCCCCGCTCAAGCCTGGAATGAACCGGTGGCACAAAAGATAAGGGATCCGGTGACCTTCATGACCACCAGAAGTGGGTATCCTCCTCCTCCAAGTGGTGCCTAGTCCATAAGGACATGGCACAGGTCCTCACCATCTCGTTGTTGAGACGGAGCCTCCACTGGCACATGCTGTCGATCATCTCCTTGAACGACGAATGACGCCTGTACACCTTGGGCCGTTGCCGGTCTCTGTGTCTGGGTCTCTCCCAGTCCTGATAGGCAGTGGGTTTGCACATCGGGTGCCACCTCGAGCCTGTGTTGACACTGCTGCCGCCTTGTACGACTTCTGGCCGCTGGGCTGCCACCCACACCATGAGAGCAACCTCTGTGGGGTCGACAACAACTTCCCTATGGCTATATCAGTAAGGAAAAGGAGATCGGAGACATTGACAATCAGATTGGGCTTCCACCCGTGCCCCTCAAAACCCCCATACTTCCGCCACCCTTTCATGTCTCGCATACTCTCAAGGGGCCATCCAGCGAGCCTCCTGGGCTGGGGGACTCTGCCCTGCACATGCACCCCTGGCTACAGAACATTAGGAGTACCAAGCTCAGGTACCCTCCCCTGGTCCACACACTCACCCCCTGGTCTTGGGGAGATCTCCAGAGCTGAAGCCCAACTCTGGATGTTGGATTATTGGCTGCTGCGTCTGTGGTGCTGACTCCCCCATGGTACAGGGAAAGTGTCCAGTCCTCACTGATTGATTGGAATACTGGGCAATAAATCTCACCTGAGACATGGCACGTGTACCCACTGGAGAGCTGAAAGGTACTCACATAACTAACATTGGCAACGCCCTATTAGCAATAGCCATCAGCTGTGCAGCCAGAGGCTGCTCACAGTCACAGGGAGTTAAAGTGACCATTACCATATCACCACAAACTGGGCTCTGTCCTGGAGGTGTTTGGTGGGACAGACAGGCAGCAGCTGTCATTGCCCCTGTTATGGGTACATGCATTCTGTGTTGGCTTGTAGATCGCACAGGCGCTGAGCCTCTCATCCTCCCCGACCCAAGGGCAACCCACGACCGATGGCCTCAGTCCCCCGATCAGTCTCACCCACCCCCAACCGGGGGCTCCCTCACCCACACCGAGCACTGGGGCACCAGCTCCAGTGCCCCTGGCCTGCATGCCCAATATCAAAAATGGCTGCTCACTCCTCTGATCTCCACAGCAGCCATTGCGCTAGCTTCCTGTTTTTAAATAGATATGCTGAAGGGCTCCCACTGGGGAGCCGGTTAGATCCCTGGCGGCTGTTATATCGGGCACTCATCTCATTAATGAGATGGAGATTGCCCTCAATTAGTGATAATTGGCTTCTTGCCGCGTCCAGGTGGGATCAAAAACCCGCCAACCGGAGTGGTCTGGCTAAATCGCAACCCAATCAGCACCCAGCATGGATCCCGATTTCAACTTCTCCCACGATCTAACTGGTACGCACCGAGCCATGCAGGGTGCAAAGCAGCTCTTAAATCATGCCCTAAATCTCTTTAAACAATTTTGAAACTAAAACAATGAGAAATGTTCACTTCCATTTATTCAGTTTCATGGCAAACAACGTTGATTATCCTAGGCCCAGTAATTTTCAGCAGCTTCATCAATGACTTTCATTCCACGATAAGACCAAAACTGGGGATGTTTGCTTTTGATTGCAGTGTTTAGGTTGACTCGTAATGTGTGCGGATGTAACAAGACCTGGACAATATTCAGGCCACTGATAAAGGGGAAGTAATGTTCATGCAATGCAATAGGCCGGATTTTCCACGTGCTTCTGCGGTGTGTTTCGCGGCAGTGGAGGTTTCCCGCGATTGGTCGGTGGTGGGAACTTCTAGCCCTGCCTCTGTCAACAGGGTTTTCTGTTGTTTGCAACCCCCGTCTTTGGGGAACACATGGCAGGGGTTCCCCGCTGACAGAACCGGAAGATTTATGCCAATACCTTTGACGAATGAGACATCTCGCCATGACATTCAACGGCATTATCATCAATGAATCCCCCACTACCAACAACTTGGAGGTTACCATTGGCGAGAAACTGGACCAGCTATGTACTGTGATTACAAGCGCAGGTCAGAGGCTCAGGAAGTCTGTGGTGCGTAGCTTACGTTCTGACACCCAGGGCGCGATTCTCCGCCCCCCACGACGGGTCGGAGAATAGCGGGAGGGCCTTTCCGACATTTTTCCCGCCCTCCCGCTATTCTCCCCCCCCCCCCCCCCCCCCCCCCCCCCCGCCCAACACCCGACACGAATCGCTGCCGCCGTTTTTTTACGGCCGGCAGCGATTCACAGCTGATAGATGGGCCGAAGTCCCAGCCCTTTACGCTGTTTTTACGAACGGCAAACACACCTGGTCTGGCCGTTCGTAAAAACGGCGGGAACAACTCGCTTTTTATAACCATGGCACCGATTGGCACGGCAGTACCACGGCCGTGCCAAGGGTGCCATGGGCCCGCGATCGGTGGGCACCTATCGCGGGCAGCGGGCCCGATGCCTGCGCACTATTTCTCCTTCCGCGCCCCGCAGTATCCATTCGCGGGGCGGCTGAGGGGCATCCCGGCCCGCGCATGCGCGGGTTTCGCGCAAATACGCGATGACGTCATCCGCGCATGCGCGGGTTGGAGTCTTCCAATCCGCGCATGCGCGGCTGACGTCATATGACGCGTCAGCCGGCGCTAACTCCGGAAAGCGGGCTTAACGAAATTCGTTAAGCCCGTGATGCCGGAGCTTACGGCGTCGGGCTGCTAGCCCCGACCGGGGACCAGAATCGGTTCCCGGTCGGGAAGGGGCGCGCTGGCGTCAAACCCGCCCGGGTTTGACGCCAGCCTTACGATTTCTCCCGTTTTGGGAGAATCGCGCCCCAAAGTCTCGTCCGCCATCCACAAGGCACAAGTCAGGAGTGTGATGTAATTCTCTCCACTTGCCTGAATAACAATAACTTTCAAGAAGCTCGACACCGGGCAGCACTGCATAACTTGTATTTTTTGGTCTGCAATATGTAACATGTAAAAATCAAATTAAAATGCATCTCGGGGGATTTTGAGTGAATAGACATTGGGATTTTTCTGGAGGGGATATCCAAAACCTATTGTTTTATCGATACTGTGTTAACATTACTGAATTGTTAAAACCGAACCAAACCCACTTGTTTCTATTTGCTTCCATTCAAACAATATTGATGCCATACATCAAATCCACAAGGGGAATTTTCATTTACAATAAACTGATTTTTTTTTACCGTTTATTCAATATTCCAAAACATGTAATCAGGTAAGATATTAAGCATAAAATTAGGAGACTTGTTTTTGATCAGCCTTCATCAGACATGCTTGGAAACCAATCACAATGCTTAAGAAACACAAAATCAAGGGCTGGATTCTCCAATTTGGGGGTATGTCCCCACAAAGTCGTAAAAGCTGGCGTGAAAGGGCCACATATCCTTAGCCCTGCAGGGGATAGCAGGGACCCAGCGTGAAATTAGCAGCTTTTGTTGCAGATATGGGCCCCCGCACGTCCGGGTTGGAGACAGCGCTTGCGCACAGCGGCGGCCTCCAGCGGCAGCGGCGTGCTTCAGGGCAAAGCTGGATCTCCCAAATAGTGCCCCCGATAGCCGCGCACCCTACCCTGATGGCCCACACAAAAATACCCCTGGCCCCTATAAGCCAGGCCCCCCCCCCCCCCCCCCCCCCCGCCCCCCCGGCCTGATCGGTCCGCCCCGACCATGGCAGCCGTGGATTGAGTCGGCAGCCGCCATGCTAGTATCCCGACTGGCAGGACCACGTTAGATACACACCGTCGAAGGGCGGCATGTGGCACAGTGGTTAGCATTGCTGCCTACGGTGCTGAGGACCCGGGTTCGAATCCTGGCCCTGGGTCACTTTCCGTGTGGAGTTTACACATTGTCCCCGTGTCTGCATGGGTGTCACAACCCAAACATGTGCATGGTAGGTGGATTGGACATGCTAAATTGTCCCTGAATAAAACATTTTTTTTAAAGATACACGCCGTCAGGACTTCGGCCTGTCGGGGGGGGGGGGGGGGGGGAGAATAGCGGAGCGGGCCTCCAGCAATGGCCGCAGGTCGGTGATATGCGGCGCGGCGTACTTCCCGGGTACACCGCTTTTCGAGGCCCCGAGAATCGGGGAACCGGCGGCGATTCCGATTCCGTGTGTGGAAATGGATTCTCAACCCCGTCGCCGGCCGCGATTACAGTGTCGGGGTGCGGAGAATCCAGCCCCACATTTATGCCATATTTGCCCAATAAAATGCAACTTCTATCTTCTGCCGGAACAAATTCCACTTACCCAAGACCTGATGCAGGTTGGCAGAGACTACTCTGTGTCAGGCTGTCACATTCAAATTAGCCCAATGAAAATAGTCCCTTCCCAGTTTCAAGTTAATCCTTCAGGATCCATTGAATTTAATGTTCTGAAGGATGATCAGCAGTGCCTGAAAGTCTATGTTGGCTTGGTTCATGAATCTGATTGCTGATTCTACCCATAGGGGTTAGGTTAACTCTGAACTCCCATGATCAGCTGCGCCACCTTGGAGCCAATTCCATCCTTTAATGGAAATCGCTTAGATACTAATAATAATAATCACGTATTGTCACAAGTAGGCTTCAATGAAGTTACTGTGAAAAGCTCCTAGTCGCCATATTCCGCCGCCTGTTCGGAGAGGACGGTACGGGAATTGAACTCGCGCTGCTGACCTTGTTCTGCATTACAAGCCTGCTGTTTAGTCCACTGTGCTAAACCCCTAACCCTAACCCTTACCTTCTAACTCCTCCAATCTCCCACTTCATTAATAAATGCCATCCTTCGATCAACCGATCATACTTTCTTTCAAAAGGAAGATGCTGGTTTTTCCTCCAAGTTCAAGAATTTGCTTTCCCATCTGATATATAATTTTTTTATTCATCCTTTCTTGGCTGAAGGTAAGCGCTGAATTTTTGACGAGAATCCTTTTTAGGATGATAATTTGAAATTAGAATTCAGATCCATATTTGGAGTTTGCCTCATTGAGAAATTCAGACTGGACTCTGGCATGTGATTATGAGTGAGTAAAGAAGCTGTGTCAGAGGAACTTGGATTTATTTTTACAATCTGACAGTGCTGACAGAGGCCATTCAGCCCCTCAGTGAAAGAGCTATCTAATTGTAGACTCATCTCCTTGCTCTTACGCCACTCCTGCAATTTTCTCCATTCAAGTATTTACACAATTCCCTTTTGAAAGTTACATCTAAATCAGCTTCCACCACCTTTACACCCAGGCATTCCAAATTGCAGTAACTTACTTCATCAACACATTACTCCTCATCTTAGCTCTGGCACTCCTGCCAATTACTTTACGTCTGTGCCTTCAATACCAATATTGGTTGTATTTATTGAGCCACTCATAGGTAATTTCTGACGGTATGGCTTTGTTCTTGCTATGAAGGGAGTGCAGTGAAGGTTTACCAAGCTGACTCCCGGTTTGGCGGGACTGTGATATAGGAGAGACTTACTCAGTTAGGATTATATTTATTGGAGTTTAGAAGAGTGAGGGGGGATCTCATAGAAACGTACAAAATCCTAACAGGATTAGGCAGGGTAGATTCAGAAAGAATATCCCCAGTGGTAGGGGAGTCCAGAACTAGGAGGTCATAGTTTGAGGATAAAGGGTAAACCTTTTAGTTCTGAGGTGAGGAGAAATTTCTTCACCCAGAGAGTGGTTAAACTGTGGAATTCGCTACCACAGAAAGTAGTTGAGGCCAAAACTTTGTGTAATTTCAAGAAGGAATTAAATATAGCTCTTGGGGCTAAAGGGAGCAAGAGGTATGGGGGAATGGCAGGACCAGGCTATTGAATTTGATGATCAGCCATGATCATAATGAATGGCGGAGCAGGCTCGAAGAGCGGAATGGCCTCCTGCTGCTTCTCTCTTCTATGTTTCTCTATTTATTATCTTGCTCAAGGTTTATGACACTGATTCTTGATATGTAGTAAGTGGCAATAACAAGATGACACAGATTTCAGATGATGAGCAAAAGAATCAGAACTGACATGAGGTAGCATTCTTTTCATGCAGAGTTGTTTTGATCTAGGATTGGGCAGTGCCTAAAATTGTTGTGGAAGCAGTATCAATTTTAACATTCAGAAGAAAATTTACAGAATTTACAGTGCAGAAGGAGGCCATTCGGCCCATCGAGTCTGCACCGGCTCCTGGAAAGAGCACCCTACCCAAGGTTAACATCTCCACCCTATCCCCATAACCCAGTAACCCCACCCAACACCAAGGGCAATTTTGGACACTAAGGGCAATTTATCATGCCCAATCCACCTAACTTGCACATCTTTGGACTGTGGGAGGAAACCGGAGCACCCGGAGGAAACCCACGCACACACGGGGAGGAAGTGCAGACTCCGCACGGACAGTGACCCAAGCCGGAATCGAACCTGGGACCCTGGAGCTGTGAAGCGATTGTGCTATCCATAATGCTACCGTGCTGCCTAGATACTTGAAGGGGGAATAATTACAAAGCTACGGAGAAGGAGCAGGGATTGCGGAGTTAATTGGATGGCTCTAACTACAAAGCGAATGGCCTCCTTTTGTGCAGTATCATACTGTGATGCTATACTGACAAGTGGATTCCAATGTGCAGCTAATTGGCAATTGAATTTTAGTATAAGTTAATGCAAGATTACAGTTTTGGGTGCACCGTGACGGAGTGGCAATTGTCACCATGCATCCAACGATGGCAAAATATTTCTGACTTCACCTACATACTTGGAACCAGAGTTACTCACAATTCTATTGTCTTGAATAATTTCCTTTACCTTGGCAATCCCATTGCTACACTGAAAAGATGGTAGTCTGAGTTTCTGGATTTATCAATCTCTACCATCAATGCTGCTGTTCGTGCACACTCAACTTTCAGAAGATGTGCATTTTAGAAAGAGTTACACTATTTTTATACCACGAGACACATCTGGTAGTCAGCCAAAGCCAGCAACATCTGGACATTGATGGTCTCCAGGTTCAAACTATGGCTGTGCTCAGCAACCATCCAATGTTTTCACGGAGACAGCTGTAAGCTTACCAGTGTGATTCACCTGTTTTCTTAAAAAAGGCCTGCTTAAATGACCAGCCAATTCTTACAGCTGAAAAGGTCGTGATATGCCCTTATTTTATTACTGAAATTGGACAAATATACCAAACTGTCAACTACTTCTATGATGTAGAATGAGAAAAAGTGTTTGAAGCAGGGTAGCATGGTGGTTAGCATAAATGCTTCACAGCTCCAGGGTCCCAGGTTCGATTCCCGGCTGGGTCACTGTCTGTGTGGAGTCTGCACGTCCTCCCCCTGTGTGCGTGGGTTTCCTCCGGGTGCTCCGGTTTCCTCCCACAGTCCAAAGATGTGCGGGTTAGGTGGATTGGCCATGCTAAATTGCCCGTAGTAAGGCTAATGGGGGGGTGGATTGTTGGGTTACGGGTATGTGGGTTTAAGTAGGGTGATCATTGCTCGGCACAACATCGAGGGCCGAAGGGCCTGTACTGTTCTATGTTCTATCTAATTGAGACTAAAATAATCAAAGCAATTTTTATCACATATATATGCAGGCAGCTATAGTTACAGCTATAATATTTCTGCAAAAAGTGGGAAGGAAACCTTCAGAAGAGATTGAAAAATTGCACGTTTGACAATTTTTACAACCTGAATTTTTGTGCAAGTGTTTGCATGCTTTGGGAATTGATGAGATTTTCTGATGGAAGCACACCTTACTTTTCGAAATTTTTCAGTATTGATTTCTTCATGGAAGGTTTTGGGACTTATATATAATAACAATCTTTATTGTCACAAGTAGACTTACATTAACACTGCAATGAAGCGATTGTTAAAAGCCCCTAGTCACCACATACCGCCGTCTGTTCGGGTACACAGAGGGAGAATTCAGAATGTCCAAATTACCGAACAGCACGTCTTTGGGGACTTGTGGGAGGAAACCGGAGCACCCGGAGGAAACCCACGCAGACACGGGGAGAACGTACAGACTCTGCACAGACAGTTCAAATATTCAATTTAAAAATTCACTGAATTCACTCAATAATTCCAGGAAAACTAGAGGTTTCAGCCATTGAAGGTATGTATTATAGCCAGATGTGACACTGTATAAAGTCAAGGCTCACTATTCCAATCTGGTGCAATGAGGGGCTTGTTCCCCGCTCATTAATTATTGGAAAGTACCCAATTGATGTTGACAATACAGAAGATGTTTTCTTTAAACCTGCACCCAAGTGGCAAGGGGAGTGGAAGATTAAGTCGTGGTTTTATTAACAGACATATTGACGAGTTACTGATCAGCGATGAACCAGGGTGGCCTCCTATTGGTCAGGAACAGAGGGCAATAGAGACAAGGAGCTACGTGGACTGTCAGGCATCCATGATTGAATGTGTCTGACTCAGTGAAGAAAACTTTATACATTTGAAACCCCACAGCAAGTCAGAAAACAACAGTTAAGCCAGCCTACTTATCGGATAATAGATTTCCTTTATTTTTTATTTTCCCTGATGACAGATCATCATTAATTCCCCTTTCCATTTCCCCACCCGCCATGCCCCACTCTCAGGAATCCCAAACCCGTCTGCCTCACTAGCACTCCCTCTTCCTGTCAGACTGCCTTAAAACCCGACTCAGTAACCAAGTTTTTAAACGGCCAGCAGGTTCAAACTACAATGTTACCAAAAACAAGCTGATGGTGCAATCCAACAATATTTACATTTTCGATGCCAAGGATGAGGTTTATTTACTCGTCCTTTGTAAAGCTGTGTTTATCCTAAATTATGACAAGACCAATCAATACAATGAAAAGTTCAACTATTCAGCATCCTCAGCCAATGTCAACATCTGTTGCTGACATTGTCAGCAAGATCTAGCAAGATTGCCTTTGATCTTGTTTGTGAACCTTTTCTCCTTTTTTGGATAAGAAGTAAAAATCTGCTGCATATTCATCATGAGAAATATCGCCATATTGCTTTGTCTTAATTTATAGATTCAACAAAATATGTCTTCTTTGAGCATAACTGTTTAACTATGGCAATTTACTCGGCACCATTACACCACTCCAGGTCAAAGCTTTTTTTATGGAGTTTGGCTACTAGTATGTCTTCAATCTCTCTAAGCAAACAGCCTCTAATATTTGTGACATTATTCAAACCATATTTAATGCAAAAGGACGTTGATTACATTAGCTAAACAATTATTTTGTTCAGGTAAACATTTCCATTGGTTTTTCAATTTTCAAACGGTGACCTGTTGTTAACAGATCGATGAGCGTAGGCGGAGGTATTGATTAGCAATCGGCATTAAGCAACAGACCAGTCATTGGGAATAACCTTGGTTAGCAATGTCGATAGATAGAACCTGTGGTTAAAATTATCATCCACAGTCTGCTTTGGAATACCCCTGTAAATGTTGCATCATATAAATTACCCAGACACCTCAATTCTGTCGCTCTTGTTGAGATTTACTATTTCCGGAACGAGATTATGTAGTTAGTTGCAAAGCAGTTTTCCTATAATCACCTGGATTTATTAATGTACACGTGGTAAGGTAACAATCAGGCACAGCCACGTTATCATAGAGTTACATTAGACTTTTCTGGAACTACCCTGATGCACGATTGTCCTCATGTATGCCTTACAATCTTCTCCTGGTAGCCGGATGTCACCTGACATATATATGACACCACCTGCTGGTGGGAGGCCACACTGCCGAGTACATGGCCACCTGCTGTTGGGAGATCACATTGCTGAGTACATGTAATATTGTCCACAGGCATATCACCACAACCACCCCTGCACTCCCTCCCCTTCACCACCACCCCTAGGCCCCCTCCCCACACATCCCTAGACCCCCAGACCCTGATGCAGTCATGAGTCTTGTCGCTTGCAGGAGCTCTTAGTGATGGGGTACGCCCTTCTGGTGACCCCCAGCCACAGCCAGAGCCCCGTATGTCGACCACAGACGAGGACGAGACCGACATGGACGGGAGCCACCGACCCGCATCCCGAGACACCCCGGAGCTCGAGTCCGGGGATGACACTGACTTCCCGTCACAGCTCTCTTCAACGCCCTCAACCATCCCAGAGACACTCACCTTGGTTGGGCAATTCAGTGAAGAGGCTCCTGTGGCACTATCTGGTGCACACCACACACATGCTCCAGTACAGCAGGTGGAGGTAGGAACTCCCGAGGGGGCGGACGGTTGGAGGGCAGGCCAATCCCAGGGATTAGCTGCAATCCCGGTGGGGTTCTGGTTTCTGGAACGGAGAGTCTGATCAATTGTGGAGATGCAGTCACAGGGCCAGAGACTACATGAGAGGTTTTCAGTGAGCATCCAGGTGCAGTTGGAGGAGGTGGTGCCGACCATGCGTGCCACCTAGGTCAAAACCGCACGGGTGGTGTCCATGGTGGAGACCTTTGGGGCGAAGGTTTTGGCCGTGGGTGAAGATGTCCAAGGTATGGAGCACTCGCTACAGGCAGTGGCCAGGCCTAGGACAGGGCTGCCCTATCACAGGCAGTCATGTGCCTGTCACCTGAATATTGCAGTGGCGCTGCTGAGCATGGCTCAGTCATAGCGGGTCATGGCTGAGTGCATCGGCGGCATAGCCCAGGCTCTGGCCGATGTGGCACAGACCCAGGGCGAGGTGCCCCAGTCACAGAGGGACATGGCGCAGTCACTGGCTGATGTGGCACACACCCAGAAGGTGGTGGCACAGTCGCAGCGTGATGTGCTGCAGTCTCAAGCGGATATTGTCCACTCCATGTGCTTACAGACCCTGGTCGAGACAACAGCGGGCCTCCAGAACTGGCAGCATCTGGTGTTGGGGGAGCCTCAAGGGATAGCTCCGCTTTCACCCCCCAGCCCATGGAGTAGTCTGAGGGCCTAAACGGAGGAGGAGAGTTTGGAGCTTGTGCTGGTGAGTTCTGCAGAGCCTCAGACTCCCTCCCTACTATCCCTGGCACATCACATGGGCAGCGGACAGAACAGGTTTGCAATACTCCACCAGAGCAGCTGCTGGGCCCATCTAGACCCGGTCCGCCCAGAAGAAGGGCACCAAAGGGGATCCAGGTCACAGGGCAGAATTCACAGCAACCTGCCTCCACTCCTGATTTACCAACTGGGGGACATAACGTTAGAGCCTGTAAGGTCAGAAAAATAGACACCAATTAAGTTTTCATGGGTGCAGAGCACAGGGCACAGAGCTGGGGTGAAATTCTCCAACCCTATCGCCTGGGGCCGCCGAAAATCCTGCCCCCGCCTTGGCAGAGATTATCCGCCACCCGGGAATTGGCAGGGGGGGGAATCTCGACACTCCGATCGGCGAGGCCCCTGCGGCGATTCTCCGGCCCGCGATGGGCAGAGGTCCCGCTGCTGGGAGGCCTCTCCCGCCGCCGAGGTTTGAACCACCTCTGGTGGCGGCGGGATCGGCGGCGCGACCGGGCCCCCGGGGTCCTGGGGGGGCGCGGGAGATCGGACCCCGGGGGGTGCCCCCACGGTGGCCAGGCCCGCGATCGGGGCTCCCCTATCAGGGGGCGGGCCAGTGCCCTGGGGGCACTCTTTTCCTCCGCCGCCGCCACGGCCTCCACCATGGTGGAAGCGGAAGAGAAATCCACAGCGGCATGCGGCGGTGGTAACGTCAGCGGCCAACTGCCGCTGACGTCACCGCCGGTGCATGCGCAAACCGGCGAAAGCCTTTCGGCCAGCCCCGCTGCCGGGCGGCAGGCCTGGAAGGCCGCTGGCGCCGGTTTTTGCGCTGGTCGGCGTGGTGTCAACCACTCCGCCGCGGGCCTAGCCCCCAAAGGTGCGGAGAATTCCGCACCTTTGGGGAGGCCCGACCCCGGAGTGGTTGGCGCCACTCCCCTACGCCGGGACCCCCCGTCCCGCCGGGTAGGGGAGAATCCCGCCCCTGTTTCTATTTGTTCATATGAAACAATTTTACAATGTGCCTCGGTGCTCCATCAGAAGGATGTGAGGGGTGGGCTGGTCTGGGCTGGCTTAGAGGAGCTGCGGGGTGGGGGAAATGGGTGGACTTTGTGGGTGGGATTGGCCCAGGGATCGCGGTTCTGCCAGCGCTCATCTCTCCTGTATCCCACCCCCAGCGCCCCTTCCAACACCCCTTCCAACACCCCTACACACCCCACTACGGCCACCCTAAAGGTTCGGTGGGACCATGTGATGGAATGTGCAATGGCCAGCTCGCATACAGAGATCACCTAGGTGGTCGATGGAAAGTGCTACCATGTGCAGAGGTCAGATGCTGTCAAATGATGCGAAGCACCAGAGCTCGTCCCAGAGTGGGTTGTCATCATTGCCCATCCCATGGGCCAGACCCGCTGTTACTGACAGCCCTAGACAAGGCAGGTAGAAATCACAAAGGGGGTTTAAGTGGGGGGTTGGCCAGGTGGAGACGGATATTTGGAGGTGGGATGTGATTTCCATGTCCCTGGCCAGAGCCCCCGCTAGTCCTGGAGTCAATTAGAGCATCCCATGCGCGTTGGCACAGGCACACATGTTTTGCGGCCTTCCATGCCTGCCCGGGCCCCATATTATGCCCATCCTTGCCCTCCCCCGCTTCCTCCTCATCGGACGAGGACTTGCATTCATCTGCCATGCGATATTGTGGAGGACGCCGTAGGCCACCACGATGTGGATGATCCTCGCACCGCTATACTGGAGGGTACCTGCAGAGTGGAGTGGGGGTGGTGAGTGAAAGACTGGGTTTTCAGTGGTGTGCACAGCACGATAGCTGCCTTGCGGGCCGTGACAATAGTAAGAAGTCTTACAACACCAGGTTAAAGTCCAACAGGTTTGTTACAAACTCTAGCTTTCGGAGCACTGCTCCTTCCTCAGGTGAATTCACCTGAGGAAGAAGCAGTGCTCCGAAAGCTAGAGTTTGTAACAAACATGTTGGACTTTAACCTGGTGTTGCAAAACCTCTTACTGTGCTCACCCCAGTCCAACGCCGGCATCTCCACATCATGGCCGTGACAATGGCAGCCCCTGCCTGGATACGACCTCAATTCCATGGGAGTCACTCTGGTCACCCCCGGCCACCCCTCCTCCCCAGCCATGACAGGACACCGCCCTCCCCCCCCCCCCACACGCCCCCCCCCCCCCCCCACCCCATCCAGCCCGGCCAGTGTCAGGACCAGCAACTCACGACCACGCCTCTAAGTGCCCTATCTCTTCTCTCTCCCTCATCAGACATGGCGCCCGTTTCCATATTTTTAAAAGTGCAAGTGAACCTTGCCGGCGGGAATTCTCCCCAGTGGAGGATTGTGGAGAATACCGGGTCGGGCCATCTGATGATATGCAAATGCCGTTTACCGTTCGTGGGAAATGGAACGCATTGACGCCACTGTCATGGTACCAGAGAATCGCAATATGACGTGAATCCGGCGCCTGCCACAATTTCGGCATCAAGACGGATTCTACGTCAAATCGTCTTTCCCGTTTTTGGCATTCGCTGATGGAGAACTCTGCCCTGTATCTTTTCAAGAAGTAGTTAGATATGGCACTTAGGGCGAAGGAGATCAAAGGATATAGGGAAGGCGGGATTAGGCTATTGAGTTGGATGATCAGCCATGAACATAATGAATGGCGAAGCAGGCACGAAGGGCTGAATGGCCATCTCCTGCTCCTATTTTCTATGTTTCTATCTGACTCAAGCACGTATTTTGTTGAAATTGGGGAAATCTTGCATTCTACCTGGCTTATTCTATTCGTAACTCTTGTTGACTGATTAATTCAAAGATACCGAGGGGAATTACTGAAACACAGATTTCTGACACAATGGTAAATTTTTAAAAACATTTTTTAAAAATTTAGATTACCCAATTATTTTTTCCAATTAAGGGGCAATTTAGCGTGGCCAATCCACCTACTCTGCACATTTTTGGGTTGTGGGGGCGAAACCCACGCAGACACGGGGAGAATGTGCAAACTCCACACGGACAGTGCTGACACAATCGTAAATTAAGCCAATAGCAGCATGTGATGTTAACAAAAATTACATAATACACACCGCAAGTAATTTCACAAAATGCTTTCTGGGTGGGATGTTTGTGAAGTAAATGATAAAATCTCTACAGCCATGGTATTACGTGCCGCCTCCTTCCTCGTGGTAATTTACCTGTGCTTTCTGCTGCTCAAGAAGTTCCCCAAAACGTTATCTTCTACGCAACAGTAAACAAAAATAGAGAAGTGAAGTTGTTCCCCTTTTTGAACAAATTTTCCTACCTTGCTCAGCGAGCAATTTTCCCTCATACCTAAAAGTACTTGTGGACACATACCTTCAACTACACTGGGACCAAGTGCATCAGTTTTATATTTAAAAGATGTGTAAAATGGGAGGGAAGGCCACAGAGAATAAATTCTGACAGGAAAAGAGAAATTGACCAGGGACAAACACAAAAGTTTTACCTTTACCATAACTTCCTCTCTGTGCAGCTCCACATCCTGTTTCCATCAAGCAGCTAATCATCCAAATTGCATTCTCTTTCATTCTAACCACAAAAGGCTTCTTCCGGGATTCACTTCCCTTATGTTCGCTCAAGCTTCTATTCCAAGTGTTCAACATACCTCATTCACTTCCAGTGGATTACCCGCCCACCTACGTGGTGATCAAACTTGAATATCCAGGCTGTTCACAAACAATGCTTTACATAACATGCTCAGTCACACGAAAGGCCCATGGCAGAGAATCACAGCCCGAAGGAGATGGCATCCTGGAATCCAGGGATAGCCGGTGCTGCGGAAATATTGATGGGACTGAAGCACCATTGACAGATAACTTTATTATCCATAGAGGAGGAGACTAATTATTTTCCAGTTTTGTTCAGGACAAATTCAAACTGAAATGAGCTTATTCGCCTCTTACTTCTAGGTATACGTTGTCATCCTGTTTAAACCTAGTAGAATTAACAGTTCATACATTGATCACTGGGACCTTTGACGGTTTGGGAATTAGGAAAACCAGTAATAATAATCTTTATTCGTGTCACAAGTAGGCTCACATTAACACTGCAATGAAGTTACTGTGAAAATCCCCTAGTCGCCACACTGCAGCACCTGTTCGGGTACACAGAAGGAGAATTCAGAATGTCCAATTCACCTAACAAGCACGCCTTTCAGGACTTGGGAGAGGAAACCGGACCATCCGGAGAAAACCCATGCAGACACAGGGAGAGCATGCAGACTCCGCACAGACAGTGATTGAAGCTGGGAATCGAACCTGGGACCCTGGTGCTATGAAGCAACAGTGCTAACGCTATGCTACCGTGCTGCCCAAACATCACAGACAGAAGTCATGTTTGAATGATTTTAGACTTTCTAAATTAATATTAGTGCATTTTAATGGAATAAACATGTAATGAACAGAGAAAACATGTAGCAAGATGATCACTGAGTGATTTAATGCAACTAACAATTCTAAAACTGCGCACATTTTGCATTATACATTGAGTTATGTCTGAAATTTGTTCTTCTTTGTGCCATGTGAAGACAGCCTTAATTCACAATTTCGTATGTCTGACAATGGAACTAGGCAGAGGGAGAGTCTCTGGAGAAGGAAGTCAGTTCAGGTCTTCATGCCTGTGTCATAATATACACACAAGTATATGATGGTGCACAGACAGACATTGATTGACACACAGGATGACCGATGAACACACAGAACACAGCAGCCAATCACCAGACAGGACATGGCCACTATAAAGCCAGAGGGCACTAGTTTTCCCGCTCTCTTGGGATGCAGCCTCTGAGATAGTCAGAGCCTGTGAGCAACAACTAGAACATCCACCATGTGGTAGTAAGATAGTCTGGTCAGGTTAGCCTCAGGTCTCCAGTCAAGTCAGCATAGTGTCAACCCACAGTTCAAGTATGTTTAATAGTTAAGAGTTCAATAAAATAGAGTTGCATTTATTCAAGTGTTGGAAGCCTGTCTCTCTCACTGCTGCAGTAAATGCAGTCCTCGCAGACCCAGCATACCCAACACATAGCCTGATGTACAGAAAGCTTAATAAAGTCGCCATGGTCCAAGATAACCATAGGCTGCTTTCCCCCTTGAGGTGGAGAGCCGACTGGTGGTGATTTTATCTAAACATCACTCGACCTCAGATGAGGGGTAAGGTTGAGAAGGAGAGCCTTCATGAATAACCTCAGCCGACACCGGCTTTAGGTGGCCACCATTGCTGTTTGAATTCCAATATCAATTGACAGCAGAGGATGAAATGTGTGTACCCCCATGCCCAACCAGGTCCAACGGGCTACGTGGTGGCCTCATTGGCACCGCAGGCTCTGCCCCCGCATGCCCCCCCCCCCTTGCACCACTGCCCTCATTGGTGGCCGGCACCGTGGGGTCCTCCAGCCCTGCCGCCTGTCCCTTATGCCAGTGGTACTGTCGGTTGGCACCAATATCTGACCCGGCAGCCCGCAGTCGCTTCTCTCTGTGTCCTACCCCCTCTCTCTCCCTCATCAACCACCATGCCTTTTTCACGATTTTAAAAAGCACAAGTGAACCGTACCATCGGGAATTTGGCCCACCAGAGGAGAAGAACCATGGAGGTCGCAGAGAAAATCTGGTTCAACCCGCTAATGATATGCAAACGGTGTTTACTGTAAGTGCATTCCAGTACGCATTGACGCCGCTGTGGAGGTGATGGAGAATCGTGATTTGCCGTTGTATTGGCGGCCGCCACGATTTTGCCGTCGGTACCTATTCTCCGCCCAATCGCATTTCGCGATTTCAGCGGAGAAACCCGTCCCTGATCTCAGACTTGATCCGATGCTTGATTTTAACCAAAAGGTCAAGAAGCGTACACCTAAACAAAAAATATACTTTATTCATAAAATATCTGAAAGAACAGTACAAATTTTTCAAATGACCATCACACAAAGTGCAATTATATTCCAGTTCTCTACATACATCATGTTGCCCTTTGAGATGCTTCAATACAGTCAAAGAAACATTACAGACATCTCAAAATGGTCACAACAAATGGTGCAAAGGTATTTAAGTCATCTACATAGATCGAGTTGCACTCTGAGGTGCTTCAATATAATTCTGGTACATGTAACTCTCACTGTATACATTCAATGTAAGTCATACAGCCCAAGGGGTTTCTATACAATTGCCCTACCCTCAGTTCATTATGGCTGAAAGGTGTCAGACAGCGACCTTCCCCTTTTGCTCCTCTGCGGCTGCTGACCCAAGTGTTAGTGCATCCGTCAGCACGCAGTCCTGGATCTTGGAATCTGCCAATCTGCAACACTCGGTCAGGACATCCCTTTGCGCCAGAAGACCAACAAGTTTCAGGCAGGCCAAAGAACATCCTTCAACAAGTTCATGATCCTCCAGCAACAGTTGATGTTCGTCTCAATGTGCACCCATGGCAACAGCCTGTAGAGTACAGAGTCCTGAATCATGGAGCTATTCATTGAGGATAAACCACGGCAAAAACCACCTCAACTCTGCAAAGGTACATTCCACGAGGAGGTGGACAATGTTTTCTCTACCCCCCCCTCCCCCCCCCCCCCCCCCCCCCCCACACACACAGTCACCTTGAGGGCAATATGCAATTGGGATGAGACTCCGCACATGGAGGAAGTTTCTGACGGGGAGGGCCTTTCTTATCACCATCTCTATTTTCCAAAGGGCCATTGCTAAACAGTGGAACCTATATGCCAATCAACTGTAGAAAGTATCACTTCAAACCTGACCTTGTCTCAGCAAATGTGTGGACGACTGTGTGCCAAAGAAAGTAGTATGTACAATCCCCAACCTGAAACCATGGCTTAATTGTGATATTGACTCCCTACTGCAGGTCTGAGACGTTCAAGTCAGGTACGACCTCCACGAAGTCATCCGGGATGCCAAGACACAATGTCAGGCCAAGCTAGAGTCACAGAATAGCATTTCAGACTCTCGTCGGTTATGGCAAGGCCTAAACAACGTAACGGGCTACAAAGCGAAGCCGAGCAGAATCTCTGGTGGCAGCGGCCCCTGCCCAATGAACTCAATGCATTCTATGCTCGGTTCGAGCAGGTAATCATCAAACCACTGTCAACTGCCCCAACAGCCCCGGACATACCCATACCCACTGTCACAGCTTCTGAAGTCAGTTCGACCTTCCTAAAAGTGAAACCTCAGAAGGAGACGGGTCCGTACGGGCTCCCTGGTCGTGCACTCAGATCCTTCGCTGACCAGCTGGCAGATGTGTTCACGGACATCTTCATCCTCTCCCTACTCCATTCCGAAGTCGCCACCTGCTTCAAGAAGACCACCATCATACCGATGCAAAAGAAGAACTAGGCAACGTGCCTCAATGATTACCATCCGGTGGCCCTGACATCTATCGTAATGAAGTGCTACAAGAGGTTGGTCATGAGGCATATCTACTCCGCGCTCCCAGAATGCCTGAACCCACTGCAATTCACATACTGCCACAACCAGTCCACAGCAGACACCATTTCCCTGGCCCTACACTCATCCCTGGAGCATCTCGATAAAAAGGACTCCTACATCAGACTCCTATTTATTGACAACTACAGCTCCGCCTTCAACATCGTAATCGCAGCCAAGGTCACAGCAAAGCTCCAAAACCTAGGACCTGGCTCCTCACTCTGCAACTGGATCCTCGACTTTCTGACCCACAGACCACAATCAGTAAGAATAAACAACAACAACACCTTCCCCACAATAGTCCTCAATACCGAGGCCCTGCAAGGCTGCATACTTAGCCACTTACTATACTCCCTATACACACATGACTGTGGAAAAATCTGGTTCCAACTCCATCTACGACACAACCGTAGTGGATCGGATCTCGAACAACGACGAGTCAGAATACAGGAGGGAGATAGAGAACCGAGTGGAGTGGTGTAACAACACCAATCTCTCCATTAATGCCAGCAAAACTAAAGAGCTGGTCATTGACTTCAGAAAGCAAAGTACTGTACACACCCCTGTCTACTTCAACGGGGCAGGGGTGGAAATGGTTCACAGCTTCAAATTCCAGATGTGCACATCACCAAAAACCCACATCGACGCTACGACCAAGAAAGCACAACAGCACGTATACTTCCTCAGGAAACCAAGAAAATTCAGCATGTCCACATTGATTCGTACCACATTTACAGGTGCACCATAGAAAGCATCCTATCTGGCTGCATCACAGCCTGGTATGGAAATGCTTGGCCCAAGACCGCAAGAAACCTCAGTGAGTCGTGAACACAGCCCAGTCCATCACACAAACTCGCCTCCCATCCATTGACTCTATTTACACCTCCCGCTGCCTTGGGAAAGTGGGAAGCATAATAAAAGACCCCTCCCACCCGGCTTACTCACTCTTCCAACTTCTTACATCAGGCAGGAAATACAAAAGTCTGAGAACACGCACGAACAGATTCAAAAACGGCTTCTTCCCCGCTGTTACCAGACTCCTAAATGACCCTCTTATGGATTGACCTGATTTATGCTACACTCCTGTATGCTTCACCCAATGCCGGTTTCTATGTAATTATGTTGTGTCCCTTGTGTTGCCCTATTACGTATTTTCTCATCATGGACTAAATGACCTGTTTGAGCTGCACGCACAGAAATACTTATGACTGTACCTTGGCACATGTGACAATAAACAAATCCAATCCAATCCAATCCAATCTTGTCTCAACAAATGTATTTAACAGGAGAGGTGACTGAATAACAGGAAATGTTTTGCCTTTCTGGCCTGGGGGCAATGATGTCAATTGGAATAGTCAAACTGACGCTTTAACGTGTGATCAGCTAGCTCAGCAGAGAACAGGGGTTGGAAATTATACTTAATGTCGACTAAACGCAGACATGGAAATCTGAAGCACAAAGAGACGTAGAAGTCCTAGTTCAGGATTCTCTTAAGGTTAACATGCAGGTTCAGTTGGCAGTTAGGAAGGCAAATGCAGTATTAGCATTCACTTTGAGATGGCTAGAGTACAAGAGCAGGAATATATTGCTGATGCTGTATAAGGCTCTGGTCAGACTAATTTTGGAATATTGTGAGCAGTTTTGTGTCCCGTATCTGAGGAAGGATGTGTTGGCCTTGGTAAGGGTCCAGAGGAGGTTCACAAGAATGAAGGACTTGTCAAATGTTTAGCGGCTGAGGACTCTGGGCCTGCACTCGATGGAGTTTAGAACGATGAGGGGGGTATCTCATTGAAACTTACAGAATACTGAGAGGCCTAGATCGAGTGGATGCGGAGAAGATGCTTCCATCCGTAGGCAAGACTAGAACCCCAGTGCACAGCCTCTGACACAAGGGTTGATTCTTTAAAACTGAGGTGAAGGGAATTTCTTCAGCCGGAGGGTGGTGAATCTGTGGAACTCATTGCCGCAGACGACTCTGAAGGCCAAGTCACTTTAAGACAGAGATTGATAGGTTCTTAATTAATAAGGTGATCAGGGTTGTGGAGAGAAGGTGGGAGAATGGGGATGAGAAACATATCCGTCATGATCGAATGGTGGAGCAGACTCGATGGGTCGAATGGCCTAATTCTACTCCTCTCTCTATATCTCATGTAAATTACAGTGAAGAAGAAGCTCCCTCAAGACTACATTTGTATGTTCAGTGTCACGCAAAGAGTAATATTTACTTTAAAAATGAGTTTGAATCATGTTTTTAACTTATTGGTGCCCGCTATTGAGGTGTATCTAATTAGCCTCTAAATCTATTAACAGAAACATATTCAAATAGACACATTGTCAATCTTCTGCCTTTTCTGAAGAATAATGTTTTGGAACACAGTTCATCAATGGTCAATGAGTACATGCTGTTTGCATTGATTTGCTCTGTCTGAATGCACAGGAAGAAACAAATAAGCCGGTCTCATCCAATTACCTGCAAATCATCCTTTATGATTAATGCTATGTGAGGTTTAAGTAAGTGGTACTGAGCGCAAAAGAACATAAAAAGACAATACGGATAGACCCTGTAGCCTCTGGAGTCTGACCTGCCATTCAGTAAGATAATCACAGAACTATGCCCTGAGCTCCATTTTCCCACCTGAACCCTTGATATCTGTGCTAATTCCTTTCAATTTGTTGGAGAAAGGGGGCAGGATTCTCCGGGCCCCCAGCCGCGTCTTTCTCTGTTCACTGGAGGCGGGTTTCCCTCTTCCCGCTTCTTGTCAATGGGATTTACCATTGAAGCCATCCCATGCTGTTGGGAAACCCACAGGCAGGGGTGCGCTGTCAGTGGGAAAAGAGAATCCCAATGGCCAGAGAATTCCGGCCAAGGAGTGCAACTTCTCCAATATAAAGACCTTGACCATTTTTCAGAAGAACTTGCCTCAGGCTAAAAATCTCTCACCAATATTGTTAATAGATACGAGAGTGTCAATTGGACAATGAATCACTTTATACGTGAGTCATGTTATTACGATTGGTAACAAATGAATTATTAATCATGTCATTATTGTGGACAAGGAGGTGTTTCTCTTTTATCTTTATTAATAATAACAACAAGACGCAAGTGCATTCCGGGTATTGGACAAATGACCACACAACCAGTATATTAGTTCAATTATTGTTTATTATGAACCATAGGCTCGGTTCTATGCGTAATAATCTACACGTGGCTACACATTCAACTATACCTAACAGCTTAAATGACCTTTACTTAACTTTCAAGTGACCGGCTCTGTGCAGGTTAGACAAGGCCTTTGTCTAAATCCCCACATGTGGCGGCTGGAAGCTGTCTGGTACGTCTAGGCTGCGGCTCGCCCTTCAGGTAGCGATCGCGGGTCCTTGAACTTGGCTGGTCGATGTGCTGCAGTTGGTGGGGCAGAGGGCGATCTCAAAAAACACAGAATATTGGTCGCGCAGTTCTTCTTATCCTCCGATCTTTTGCGCTCTTTTGGGCAGTCCCAACCCGGGATCCAATGGATCGATAGGATTTTGATCACCTTAATCAATGCTGGCCAATTAGGGGCGAGTACCTTGATAGCTGGGCGGGTCCAAGTTGTTATTGTCCAAGGCACGGAAGCACTCCCAAATAAGGTAAATAGGCATCCCCAAGTCTGTTACTGCTGCGATGTTTCAATCTGTGTCCCATTGTCCTGGGGAAATCAGTGATTGACCTTTAGGTAGGTCTGGTTCCTTCTGCACAATACACAGGGGCTGTGTATCGTCTCTGTTCGAACCTGACTACAATTCCCATTATCCTTTGCGGGTGGCCATTTTAGATGGCCACAGAGGCAATTTAAACCACAATTAAGGGATGAAGTGGCGAAGCACAACAATGTTGTAACCAACACAAATGCAAGTCAGAATGGAGACATTTTAATCAAAACTCAACTCAGTTTAGCTCAGTTGGCTGTACAGCTGGTTTGTGATGGAAAGTGAGGCCAACAACGCGGGTTTAATTCCTGTAGCGGCTGAGGTCATTCATGATTTCCTGCCTTCTCAACCTTGCCCCTCGTCTGATGTGTGGTGATCCTCAGGTTAAATCATCACCAGTCAGCTCTCCTCCCTCAAAGGGGAAAATAGCCTTTGGTCATCTGGGACTTTGTCAATAATCATTTTCTTTAAATCTGCCACCTCAAAGTCTGTCAGTAGACGGCAGAAACTAAATGTAACTCATAAACGGCAGGGGATGTATACTCCGCCACCCTTCGCCAGTCTCGAGGCCCTGCTGCAACGTGGAATTCCACGTCGAGCAAAAAATGGGATTGGCGCCCTTCCAATTTTCCGATTCCCTACCGGCCGTGGCAGTGGGCTACACATCCCGCGCCGGCGGGAGGGCACAAGTGGGTCATATGAACCCATTTTCTTACAATTAACGGGCTGGACACCGGGTTCGCCACACCTCAGTGATACTCTGGTCCTGTCGGCCAAGATTCACGTGGGCATGGATTGGTGCAAGCATTTTCCAACGTGGTGGGTATGTAACAAAATTCATCGGAAGGCCTCCTCCCCCTCACAATGCACTCTTGTCACTGCAGCCCCCCCATCTGCCACCCCCAATCAGAGACCCCCATAAGACATGCGGATCAGACCTCTCAACAGACCTCTCCATCAGAGACCCCCATATCAGCGACCCCAACCATATCAGCGACACTCATATCAGTGACCCCGCCATATCAGTGACTCCTATATCAGAGATCCCCTAGCTCAGTGACCCCATATCAGAGACCCCATATTAGAGACGCCTTATATCAGAGACAACCACAGATCAGAGACCCCATATCATAGACCCCCCCATCAGAGACCCCATAATCAGAGATATGAGGGTCTCTGAGATGGGGGACACTGATATAGGGGTCTTGGATATGAGGAGTCTCTAAAGTGAGGGGTCTCTGATATGGGGGTCTTTGATATGCGGTCTCTGATGTGGGGTCTCTGATATGGCGTCTCTGAATCAGATGTGGAGGATTCTCTGTTATGGTTGATTCTCTAATATGGGTAGTTCTGTAATATTCAGGTCTCTGATATGGGGTCGGATGGGGGTCTGGTATTTGCATGGCACAAGAGACTGAATCACTCCTGGGTACTGCTCCTAGCGCCAATGCAGACCAGGAGCGATTCTATTCTGGCAGGTGAATGTATGGGTAATCCATCCCAAGGGGGTGGATGGAGTTCCCAATGTGATGGGCAAATGTGTGCTGGGCAAAAAACAGGATAGGTGCGGGTGCCGGTTCTGTTCCAATGCTCTGGTCCACTACTTGTAGCGGCAGCGAGCTACATGCCCAATGCCAGTGGGAGGATGCAAATGGGTCAATGTTTATAAACAGCTAGGAGAAAAGTGCTTTCATTTCCACTTTTACTCAGCAGAAAGCACTTAACTGCATTTGAGTGCTGACGACCTGTTAATCATAGTGTATAAACACTGTGGTTAGCTTCAACGCAGGGTAATTGAGATGCGTTCAAGTGTGAAGGGAAATTAAAGTAAACAATCCAGTCACATGGCTGTCAATTACAGCCTACTAAAATCTCTGATATGAGGGGATCTCTGAAATGGGGGGTCTATTATCTGGGGAGCCTCTGATAGGAGATGTCTCGGATAGGGGGTCTCTGATATGGGGTGGGCTCTGATATGGGGTGTCACTGATCCTGGGGGTCTCTGATGTGGGGGGCTCACTGATATGGGAGGTCATTGATATGGAAGGGCTACTGATATGGGGGCATCTGATATGAGGATCTTTGAGATGGAGGGGTCTCTGATCTGAGGGTGTCTCTGATATGGGGGCGGTTTCTGATATGACAGTCTGACATGGGAGTCTGATGGGGGGAAGTCTCTGACAGGATTGAATTTGGATTTGTTTATTGTCACGTGTACTTAACCCTAACCCTAACCCTAACCCTTAGGGTACAGTGAAAAGTATTATGTGTACAATCCAGACAGATCATTCCAAACGTGAAAAAAAACATAGGGCATGTGTGACAATTCACAGGAGGCAGGAGTCCCGTCACCACACCAATATTTATTGCCAATAACTAGATACAAGAGCAGCTCCAAACAGTGCTGCTAGCATTCCAGTCAACTTAAGACTGCTTATAAAGCCTACACAGGTGCTTATATGGGCCCCCTCAATGAGCTATCATTGAGGGGCTCATGCTCCAATTGGCCAACCAATAATGCCAATTGGAGGTCATTACAGCATGCATAAATACACAATGTAAATATATAGACACAAGCATCGGGTGAAGCATACAAGAGTGCAATACTACTCAGTAGAGAAGATGTGTGAAAAGATAAGATCTGTCGATAAGAGCGTCATTCAGGAGTGTGGTAACAGCTGGGAAGAAGCTGTTTGTGAATCTGTTAGCGTGTGTTCTCAGACTTTTGTATCTCCTGGTGGAAGAAGTTGGAAGAGTGAGTAAGCCAGGTGGGAGTGGTCTTTGATTATGTGCCCGCTTTACTAAGGCAGCGGGAGGTATAGACAGAGTCAATGGATGGGAGGCAGGTCCGTGTGAAGGACTGGGTTGTGTTCACGACTCTCTGTAGTTTCTTAAGGTAATATGGGGAACTCTCAGATAGGGGGGTCTCTGATGGGGGGGGAGGTCTCTGATATGGGGGCTTTCTGACATGGGGGTTTGATGGGGGTCCTTATGGGGGGTTCTGATATGGGGGGTCTGATGGGACGGTCTCTGATGGAGGGGGTCTTTGATGTGAATTGGTACGGGGGTCAGGTTACCCTCATGAATGCCTGCCGAGGGAGGGGAGCGCCCCAGCAATTCCCATGTTCAGCTGGGAGATTGGGGGGGGGGGGGGAGGATTTGCATCGTGTAGTGTGCTTGTCCAGCTGCCGGACCTTGGTATTGGGCCATCCACTCAAAATGATGGCCCAAGAACGGAATTCAGAATGGAATCCTGGGACGAAAAAGAAAATGCTGGAAAATCTCAGAAAGTCTGGCAGTATCTGTAGGGAGAGAAAAGAGCTAACGTTTGAGTCCGATGACTCTTTGTCAATAGTGGTTAGCTCTTTTCTCTCACTACAGGTGCTGCCAGACCTGCTGAGATTTTCCAGCGTTTTCTCTTTCGTTTCAGATTCCAGCATCCGCAGTAATGTGCTTTTATCCAGTGGAATCCCGGGAGTTCCCTGCCATGTATAAATTAGCATGGCAAGGGGAAGTGAATCGCTCCTGGGCGCCGCTCCTAGTGCCAGGGAAGACCAGGACCGATTCTACTCCAGCGGGAGAAAATAATGCTGGATTCTCTGGTCCCCCAGTGACATGTTTCTCAGCAGCCTGTCTTTTGCTGACCCCGCCGCTGTGTGAATGGGATTTTCCATTGAAGCCACCCCGCCTGGAAACCCTCGGGCGGGGATGGGCTGCCAACAGGGACAGAGAATTCCAACAGCCGGAGAATTCTGACCATAGTCTCCCAGACAGAGAATCCTGCCCAGGGACATTTTGCAGATTCCATGGAGTCTGACTTGAAAAAAGCAATGGAAGAAAACAAATTATGGATATCAAAGCTTTATTTACTCAAAAACGAATCGAATCATGGAACGGGCTCAAGTAGTAAAGGCAAAAAAATGGATTCAAATAAAAACAGCTGGAGATTTGGCTGACTGTCTGTATATTAGTTGTCAATTGATTAGATGGAATATGCTGAAAGCCCTTCCACAATAATATTTATTTTATAAACCCTGATTCATGACCCATCAATCATGGGGAAATTGTTATTTTGATCAGAAGATGAAAGTCTTCCCATTGGCGATTGTGTCACAATTGAGCAGATGCTCTATGTTTATTCTTGATTTTTAAAAAATATTTCATCCAAGTGGCATAAAAGAACTTCCTAAGTGTAGCTGTCACTGAAAATATGGTGGTGTATATTACTGGAACCAGTGAGACACTTCAACTGATGAAACACCACCTTGCTTATTTTACACAGCACGGTGACTTTAAGGATTTGAATGAGCTTCTGCTCTTCTGATGTTTAAACGCATGCGCACTCATTTTACTGTGCTCAAAATAAACCACACAAGCTCTTAATATTTGGGATTTGGCGTGACAAATTCTTAAATCTGATGTCCTTGGTAGCTCATGTTCATATTGCCGTCTTAGAAATACCTAAACGTTCCATCCTTCACCCTTCCTTGCGACCCTACCCCTATAACTTCCTGCTGGCCTTGATGAATCTTCATGTGGAGTCTAAGATTATTTGACTGGATAGACTTTCCAAACCAAGCCTGATTTCATTGTCAGAGTAAACACAGCGACGCCTTTTTTTCCGTATGTTCCAAATCCAGGCATATTGAGGCCTTTGCTAGGATTAGTTATCTCGGCACAGACAGCTGATTAAATTTGAGATTAAACTTAACTTCTTCCTGGCTTACGTAAATCAGCTCCTCGAGTTATCAAGGAAGCCAACACAACATATCAGTTGCAACATTGACAACTTTGGGTTGGCAATGGTTTAAGTGTTGCACAAACACGTTTGTTATTGTTTTAAACCTACAGAATAATCAGTGAAAAACATTGAGGGGTGTACTTTCAATGGTCGTGTTCATTTTTTGCTAAATTATTAAAGAAAGCATAAAATTCAACTTAGATTTGAAAATTAAGACCAGGAAATCACTTCAAAGAATCTTTAGAGAGTACCCAAGTGTGCGAACAGACTAAGAGGATCTGGAAAATATATGAAGCGCCGGTTCATCATCTAACCCTTAGTAGACAGCTTCAAATCTCTTAGCAAATCAAAAAGTGGATGGGATTAATAGACATGAACAAAGTGGAAATGTACTTTCGCCAGCTGACACAATAATGTGTTAAATAGGTTTAAATCTGAAAATGAATAGCCTTTCACTCTGAAAATCTCTACTCTGTACAATATCTAAGAAGCTGACTGTGTATAATATACACAAACTGCAGAGTAAAAAAATGATCGACTTATATTTCTGGAACATTGTTCTCATTTCTTCCTTCATAATAATATTTGTATGGCATGAGTTAAGAGTACTCAACTAGTATGAGTAGAAATTAAGTGACTGGCTAGTATTGTGTGTTTTCAGAAAGCTGATGTATGAAATGAAATGAAAAATGAAAATCACTTATTGTCACGAGTAGGCTTCAATGAAGTTACTGTGAAAAGCCCCTAGTCGCCACATTCCGGCGCCTGTCCGGGGAGGCTGGTACGGGAATCGAACCGTGCTGCTGGCCAGCTTGGTCTGCTTTAAAAGGCAGCGATTTAGCTCAGTGAGCTAAACCAGCCCCTTTGAGCTAAACCAGCCCCATACCACAGGTATGATATGGAAGTTGAGAATTGTACAGCGATTATTAATACAGGTTTAAATTTTTCGCTGGCTTAAATATTCATGCAATATGCTTCTCACATATTATCACAAGTGGTACTATATACATAATTTAACTGAATGTAATATCAAAATCATTAAATCAAAAGTATAAAATAAATACTTCAAGTTCAAGTACCATTCTTGCCTTTAGTTTTGACAGTACATTCTTTTTGGCCCTGATGTTTATGCATATATTTAGTACACATTTGTTATGGAATGAATTGTATATATATCCATTCAGGTGCACTAAGTATTTATCTAAAGGCCTTTGAGAGTTGTGCACTAGAACATTAAATGGTATCATTGTGCAGTAGTTATGTGACTCGACTTGAGACCATCTGAACACGAGTTTAAATCCCTCCACAGCAAATTATAAAATTTAATTTAATTTAATATATCTGGAATAGTCAACTCCAGAGGTAAGAAATGCCTGGATGCGGGCCACATTTCTAACTTTTATTCCACTCACTTTCTGAATTTTAGTAGAAGAAATTTAGTAGAGTAGAAGAATGTGATGAGACTGTGAAGGATAACTCTAGAGATCGAGGGCGCGATTTAATGGAAACATTTTCAAGTGTCACTTTGGGTGCGATTGGTGGGGTATTTCTTGAAGGCTGCGTTGGCGAGATCATGGTCTGTGACAATTGATGTGTTATCTGTACTGGTCTAACATCGACTGCAACTGGATGCAGTAAAACGAGAAACAGGCTTCCGACACAGGAGATGGTCCAACACTGTTTTATTGAACCTGTTGATTGCTGTACATAATCTGCTGTGGGTTGACACTCTATTAACCTAACTGATAACCTCCTACTGGCTTGACCAGACTAGCTCTCTATCACATGATGATGATGTTCATTGGCCTGTGCACTGCGACTATCTCCCTAGCTGTGTCCTGTGAGAGAGAGAGCCTTAATGCCCTGTGGGCTTTATAGTGGTGGTGTCTTGTCTGGTGATTGGTTGTTCTGTGTCGTGTGTGTTCATTGGTTATCCTGTGTGTCAATCACTGCCTGTCTGCATCTCATGATATACATGAGTGGATATTATGACATCCATTTCTCCCAGAACTGACACAGATGATAGGACACAACAGTGACATTCAGAAGGGGGTGTCAGGTCCATTCCAGCAAGTGCATAGCCAATTGGAAGAGTCCCAAAGGCAGCGGTCACAGGAGATGATGCTGACAATCCGTGGCACCAAGGTCAAAACTGCTAGGATGGTGACCGCAGTGGAAAGCCTGGCGCTCGACATCCGCATCTTGGGTGGTGGTGCACAAGGCATGGCTCAGTCAGTCACGACAATGGCTGAGGGCTTCGACATATGTCCCAGTCACTGAGGGACATGTCCCAGACACAGGTGGACATTGCCAAGGCACTGCAGAGCGTGGACCAGTCACTGAGGGGCATCACTGGAACTCACTCCAGCTTTCCCTCCACTTCATGGAGACCCCCAGGGGCACCATCAGGGAGGAGGAAGTGTTGGAGTCCAACCTGAGGACTGCCACCAAGGGGACAACGGGGGTCTCCAGTTCTTCCGAACCCCTGCTCCTGACACCACCGCATCGCAAGGGCAGCAGGCAGAACAGAGTGTCATGGCGATGGCAGTGACACCAATAAGATGCACGGGGCTCTCCAATTCCAGGCCCTTGAGAAAATGCCCATCAATAGCAACAACGGGCAGGGCACTGAAAGCAGCAGGCTGTCTTCACCTCTGATGTGCATCCTGGAGACACACCTAGACGTAGCAGTAGACCAAGAAAGATGAAGAAGATTGAGGAGCACTGAGTGAGCACTGGGGTGTTCACTATCTGTGGCTGGGGGAATGAAAATGTAAAATATTCACTATTAAAACATGTCACATCTCATAAATGTGAAGCCTCTGTCATATTAACCTCCACAACTGGCCTGCCTACACCCCCACATCCTGTTGCACTCTGCTCCCCCCAACCCCCGCCTCCTGGGCACAGTGGCCCAAGGTCAACAGCGGGATTCTCCAACCCCCCCCCCCCGGCCGGGTCGGAGAATCCCTGGGGGGCGGCGCGAATCCCGCCCTGACGCCAGCTGCCATATTCTCCGGCGCCATTTTTCAGGCGTGGGTGGGGTTCACGCCGTGCCGGTTGGGGACCGTTGGCAGCGGCCCCCCTGGCAATTCTCCGGGCCCCGATGGGCCGAGCAGCCATCCGTTTCTGGCCAGTCCCGCCGGCGTGAATCACTCAGCTCAAGTCCCGGTGGGACCTGGTAGGTACGTCGGCTGGGGCGGTCCTGGGGGGGCGCAGGGGGATCTGACCCTGGGGGGGGGGGAGCACACGGTGGACTGGCCCGCGATCGGGGCACACCGATCTGCAGGCGGGCCTGTGCCTTGGGGACACTCCTTCCTACTGAGCCGAACCCTATAGGGCTCCGTCATGGCTGGCGCGGAGAAGAGAACCCCCCCACGATTGCGCCAAAACACACCGGTGGTTCCGCGCATGCACAAGATCACAACAGCCCTTTGCCGCATGTGCGAACTCACACAGTCCCTTCGGCGCCAGCCGGAGCGCGCCAACCCCTCCGCCGTCCATTTAGCCCCTGAGAAAATGTAGGTAAGTGGAGAATTCCTCACCTTGGGGCCCGTTGCCGCCGGAGTGGTTGGCGCTGGTTTGCCCGCCGGCTTGGGGACTTATTCCCTGGAAAGGAGAATCCCAAGTATTTCAAGTAGTCAGTTGTGAAACTAAGCAATGCTTCTAAATATCTGGCTATATTGACAGCTCCTGGACCACATCAAAGGCAGTCAGGTGCTTTCTGCAGAAAAAAAGAGGAAGTGAGCACTTAAAGAACTTAACTAGTTTGCTTCACAGCTGGGTACTTCAAAGCCACTCAAGCATGAAGAGAGATGAATGAAACAATGCAGGGTGTGTGTGCAAGTTGTCAATCACAGACTAGTGAAAGCAATTTTACAGAGATATGAATGAATGGCTTCCAGATCAAAGATCTGAGTGGGTTAAACCCAGCTGTCTGGCTTCCTCTTTCCAGGAATTGACAGGTGCTGCTTCCTCTGCCTGAGCCAGCAGGTGTATTGTTCAGGTGAGTTTTCAAGCAATGATATTTTTTCACTGCCTCTGTCTGGACTGCTCTTTAGCTTCCAGGCAGGGATCTCTCTTATGGGGGGGGGGGGGGGGGTTACTTCCAGGCAGGGGTCTCTCTTATGAGGGCATCTCAGGTGGGGTCTCTCTAATTGGGTAGAGTCTCTGGTTGTAGTCTTTCTAAATGGGGAGTCTCTGGTGGATGGTCTCTCTAATTGAGGGGTTTCTGGTAGGAGGGTCACTCAAATTGGGGAGTCTCTAGTGGGGCTTCTCCAATTGGGGGGTCTCTGGTGGAGTTTGGGGTGTAAGGTAACCCAAGTACTGTGGGGAGGGTGGGTGACCCCCTGGGAAATCCCAGGGGAGGGGGCGCGCGGGCTGAATTGCGATGTGGGGAGGGGGGGACCAGCAGCCTGACCTCGCTATTGGGCCACCCGTTCAAAATGGCCACTGGATACTGGGATTCGCTAGGGAACCACTCGCAATCCATGCATAATTGTGCATGGTTAAGGATTGTGACTTGCTTCCGGATTTGCGCTCCCAGTGAAAGCGCAAATCAAACGTGATTCAGCTCCTGCGGGAGAACATACAGCTGGATTCTCCATTGGTGGGACTCTCCGTTGCGCTGGCAGCACACCCACACCTGGGGATTTCCCATTGGCCAACTGGTGGGACGGAGAATCCCATTGCCAACGGGGGCATGCTACACAATAAAACTGATACAGCGGGACAGAGAATCCAGCCCATTGTCTTCCAAATGGAGAATTCCACCCCAAGTGTCATTTTGGGTGGGATTTGTGGGGTGATTTGCACCGGGTTTATTGGCATGACTCAGATCACTTTTCTCCCACACTTTGTGCAACAAAGGATCCCCCAGGTGAAACACGGCAACCCGGAGTCACCTGATTCACCTGTGCTGTTCATTGCTAACAAGGTGGAGCAGCATTTAAAAGGCCCCTCAGCACTCACTCCCAGTGATGCCAGGAAGATTTCAGCGCAGGGGCCTGCTCCTCAATTTCTGGATGCAGACCTGGCCAGGCCTCTGGACGACGTGGCGGAAGGGCAGGGCACCCTGTACCCCCAATCAGCAGCACGGTGAGAACTGTCGCCTGGGAGACAGTGGCAGCACCAGTGAGTGCCAGCAGCATGACCAGGAGGACCATCATCCAATGCAGGAAGAAGATGAATGACCTCCTATGAGCAGAATGGGTAAGTTACCGCCTCTCTCCTCCTGGCATCAATCCCACATGCCACTCTTCGGTTCCCAACCCCCCCCCCCCCCCCCCCCCCCCCCCGGTATCCACTGGCTGACGCCTTGCAACCTCCCAACATCTGATCTTCAAGTTGTTCCTCAGAACGCCCTAGCACTCACCATCACAATCACTTAATGTCTAAGCATGGTGCCCACACATGCCACCTGCTATAGACCCCTTGACCCATTGAGCATGTAATTCACAATGCTCTCTTTTTCCCCACAGGAGAAGACAAGGGGGGGGGGGCACAGAATCCAGAGATCCAAGTCCTCATCCCCTATGAGGAATGGGCCCTGGAGATCGCAGAGTTACCCAAGGAGTGAACAGTGACTGACAGCAAGTTTGGCCTGCACCAGAGATGTGAGGGTCAACTGCACCTTGATCCAGATATCCTGTCTCAAGTGAGTTGTTGAACGTCCCAGATAATTCTCTCCTTTCACCGAACCCATGTCCGTTGTCTTGCAGGATCACCACCTGATGAGGCCGGGTAATCTGGAGTCGCTGCTCCCTCTGCCACCCAAGAGACCACCTCAAAGGAGATCTCCGAGGAGAACCGATGGTGTCTCACAGCTATCACCTCACCCACACTTTCCACCATCTCAGAAGCACACACCTCAGTGGGTGAGATTAGCAGACAGGCTTCTGGGTCACTATCTGATAAGCACCACAAAGCTGCTGATACACTTCAGGTGGAGGCAGAGACAGCCAAGGGAGACAGCAGTCGGAGGTCGGCTGGATTCCAGGATTCAGTTGGGCCCCAGCCAGGTGCCGAGCCTCTGGACATGTTTCTCCCTGATCTGCTATAGATGATGAGCCAGAGCATGAAATTCAGGACAGAGTGTCAGTGCCATTCCTGCAACTGCAAGGCTGACTGGAGCAGTCCTAAGCGCTTCAAACGCAGGAGATGGTGCCAGTGTTGTGTGGCACCCAGGCTAACACTGCAAGGGTAGCAATCGCAGTGGAAAACCTGGAGCACGACATCCGAGGCATGATGGGTGGTGTCCAGGACATGGTTGACTCTCTGACAACCATGGCTGAGGGCCTCGATGTCATGTCCCAGTTGCTGAGGGACATGAGGAGATTGTGAGGGGACACAAGATTTAATAGAGTCAATGAGGGAAAAAAACACCTTGCCTGGTCGATATCCAGCCTTGAGAAAGCAAGATCTTATTGCTGTCATGCCATCACACTCAAAGCACCTGGGCTGCCTGAACTTGCACTGTGCCTTTAAGCCTGATGGGGAATCAATGTTGCAATGCTCCCCCACTCTTACATGACTGTCCTGTCTTTTCTCAGCGTGCCATCCAGTGGGCCAGTTGTGCGGACAACTTCACTCTGCGCACTCACCCCCGTCCAGATCAGGAGCCCCTCGGCATCAAACCTCTGCCGGCAACATCAGGGAGGGCATGCTTAGATCTCATCCAGATCTCGAGAGAGTCATCAGTGGTAAATCCCTGCTCCTTACTGTTTGAGCTACCCCTATGATACTGGTGCACCTTGGCTACAGGCACGTTGTTCAGGCATCAAAGGTTGCAGCACATCCAGTCTAGATACATTTCTCTCAGGCAGGCCACCTGATCTTTCGAGGAGGCACCTGAGACTACAGGAACCAGCGAGTGCTATCACAACAAACAAGGTTAAACCGTCCTTTGAGATAGCCTTCAGCTGTCAATCTAGAGGCTTGTCACAGTCAATGAGGTGATAAATGGAATGTAAACAACCAAGTAAAAAGGGATCAAAGAAGACATACTGCAACATTGAAACCAGAGAGTCTATTAACACTTCAAGGGGGCTGAAATAGACTTTAAACAAGCAAGTGCAAGGTGGGGTAAAATGCACTTTCAAGAGACAAGCTGCAGCATGGCTCTGTCCTGTGTGTGTTTTGTAGGACAGACAGGCTGGAGCTGTGGTTTGCTCTTATGGGTGTTCAGAAGAAATAAAGCTGGCTTCAATGCTTCACATACCCGAATTCCCCACCCCCAGCCCTGGGGGCACACCCGACCTGATCCCTTCCAGCCCCCCAAGAGGGTGGCAAGTTGGCACAGAGATTAGCACTGCTGCCTCACAGCGCCAGGGACCTGGGTTCGATTCCGACCTCGGGTGACTGTCTGTGTGGAGTTTGCACATTCTCCCTGTGTCTACATGGGTTTCCTCCGGGTGCTCCGGTTTCCTCTCACAGTCCACAGATGTGCAGGTTAGGTGGATTGGCCACACTAAATTGCCCATAAGTTTCCAAACGTTAGCTGGGGTTACGGGTGTATGGGAATAGGATGGAAGAATAGGCTTAGGTAGGCTGCCCTTTAAGAGGGTCAGTGCAGACTTGATGGGCCGAGGCCTCCTTCTGTGATGGTAATAAGCCAGTTGTGATGGTGCTCTGCTGTTCTATGCTGTGCACCTGCTGTGGGTTAAGCCATTTCCCTTCCTTCTCCTCCTTGCTCATTGTGATGCATTATTTTCTAACATTGTCTTGTGATTCTATAAAATGTAACATCTCAATAAATATGATTTTTTTTTAAAACTTGAATACAAATGCAGAAAATGCATACAATTGAGTACGCAATAGATTTTAGGAAGCAAAAGACACAAATGTTACTGTGCTCATGCAAAACAACTGCAATCTTCTATTCCTATCTGAATTAAGATGCACCTGTTAATGACTATTATCCTCGCACAACCTTCAAACATGACACAGCTGCAAGGATGTTCTTGCTCTGTAGAAATGCACCAGTTTCGTATTGAAGCTTGTGCAGCTTGTTGGGAAGATCTGTTGATTTCTTAGACTTGAAGTAACAACACTCAACTGCCACGAACTTTGACTTCCTGAGGGTGCAGGGCTAATATAACAGGGCACTGTTTTTTTGAAGAACATTGCAAGATTATAAGGGTCCAGTGATTATTTATGTTTCACTGCCCCATGGTCAGAAGTCAGTGCCAAAAGCCAGAAGCACATGTATATAGAAACATAGAAAATAGGAGCAGGAGGAGGCCATTCAGCCCTTCGAAACTGCTCCACCATTCATTATGATCATGGCTGATCATCTAACTCAAAAGCCTGGACCCACCTTCCCCCCTTTTCCTTTGATCCCCTTCGCCCCAAGTGCTATATCTAACTGCTTCTTGAAAACTTTCAGTGTTTTACCCTCAGCTGCTTTCTGTCTCATGAGTTCCACAGACCGACCATTCTCTGGATGAAGAAATTTCTCCTCATCCCTGTCCTAAAGGGACTACACTGTATCCTCAGACTGTGACCCCTAGTTCTAGGCTCCCCCGCCATCGGGACATCCTTCTTGCATCTACCTTGTCTAGTTCTATTGGAATTTTATAGGTTTCCTGAAGCTCCCCGCCCTCCACTTAGCTGTTGGCACTATGCTCAAATTAATATAAACTCCTGGTGCTGGATCTCCGATTCCCTACACCGTCGGAAAATCTATGGCCTTTTACGCCAGAAAAACTGGTGTCAAAAGGCCACATATTCACAGCCCTGCAGGGGACCAGCAGGGATCCGTCGTGAAGCTCGCAGCTCTAGCTGCAGAAAGGGACCCCCGCACTTCCACGACAAAGGCCGCGCATGCGTAAGGCGGCGGCCTCCAGTGGCCGCTCTGGGCTCCATTGCGGACTCAGGCCTAGGAGCTAGACCTCGTAAATAGTGCTTCCGATCGGCCGCATGCCCAACCCAGACCACCCGGTCGAAAATAACCCGGACCCGTATGAGGCCTCCCCTGCCCTCCGATCAAGCCGCCCCCGACCATGGCAGCCGCAGACTGAGTCCGCAGCCGCCAAGCGAGTATTCCAAATGGCTGAGACCATGTTAGAAATACGCCGTCAGGACTTTGGCTGGTCGGGGGTGGAGAATGGCGGGGTGGGCCTTCAGTAATGGCTGCAGGTAGGGGATACGTGATGTGGCCTACTTCCCGGGTACGCCGCTTTTCGGGGGCCGGAGAATCGAGGAACCGGCACCGGTCCCGATTCCATGCGTGGAAATGGATGCTCCGTCCCGGCGCCGGACGCGATTTCGGCATCGGGGTGCGGAGAATCCAGACCCTTGAAATTGAGTCAAATTAGATTGATTGCATACTGGATTCTGGAGGAAGCATAATAAAATCCTTGTTCACTCAAAACGCTGTGAATCAGAACAGTTACAGCACTGAAGGAGTCAGTTTGGGCAGGTGAGTCTGGTCCCATTCTCTGCGAGTTGCTGGTGGTGGGACTGGAAACTCCTACCCACGGGAATGGCCGGACAATCCCGCCCAATATTTTTAATGCCTCTGCGGTTTTTCTCCTAGTTTGCTCATAACAGTTTACAGGAGGTGTGAGACTTGTAAGGTTTCATGAACCATTGCTGCTGCCACATGCAGGTTAGGCAATGGTGCTCGCTCCTGTGGTCACAAAAAATTAAACAGCAACTCACAATCACAATAGACAATCTGCTGGCACAGATATTGAACAGAGGTAAACCCATTTGGAAACAAGACATGCCTAAAGTCTGGAGCGAATCCAAAACTGCCAACAGAAACTGTCGAATCGGTTTTGATATCTTCAACAAGGGGGCCATTGGGCAAAACAATTAAAGGATTGCGGAGATATTTAAATCTGATAATAGACAAAGTGATTAGAATCCAACATCATTCAATGTTTTTTTAAAAACCATACGAAGTGACCATTCAGAAACCATGGGAGTAGTGCGGGCTTTCTTTACCGTGCTACAGGAGTAGTGGGCGGTACCATCACTGGGGGGGGGGGGGGGTTGTATTGCAATGGGGAGGGTCTTTGGGGTGGCGGGTGCAGCCGGGGTCAGCAGGAGTCGGCTGGCTTACGGAAGTACAATAGAAGGGGTTACGCAGCTACGGGGGGCCCTAGCTTGGGGGTGGGGGGGGGGGGTGGGAAGGTTTGGGGGGGGGTAAAGGGAAGGGGGGTACCGGGATGCTGCTGAAGTGGCGAAGGAGGTAGAGGGGGCCGGGATGGGGGTTTGCCGCTGTGGGGAACGGGCTGAGCAGGGGGCGCGGGCACGTGGCGGATTACGGAAGGGTGATGGCTAGTCAACGGGGAGGAGGGGGGTAGGTGGTCCCCTGATCCGGCTGATCACCTGGAATGTGAGGGGACTGAATGGGCCGGTTACACGGGCCTGCGTGTTCGCGCACCTGAAGGGGCTGAAGGCGGATGTGGCCACGCTTCAGGAGACGCACCTGAAGGTGGCGGATCAGGTTCGATTGAGGAAGGGATGGGGGCCAAGTGTTTCATTCGGGGCTGGATGCAAAAAATCGGGGGGTGGCAATCCTGGTGGGGAAGAGGGTGTCGTTTGAGGCGTCGAATGTGGTGGCAGACAGTGGCGGGAGGTATGTGATGGTGAGTGGCAAGCTGCAAGGGGAGCGGGTGGTGCTGGTCAATGTATACGCCCCGAATTGGGACGATGCAGGGTTCATGTGGCGCATGTTGGCCCGGATTCCAGATATGGAGGTGGGAGGCCTGATAATGGGGGGAGATTTCAACACGGTGCTGGATCCGCCACTGGATCGATCCAGTTCCAGGACGGGTAGGAAGCCTGCGGCGGCTAAGGTGTTGAGGGGGTTTATGGACCAGATGGGAGGGGTGGACCCATGGAGGTTTGCGAGGCCGAGGGCCAGGGAATTTTCATACTTCTCCCATGTGCATAAGGCTTACTCCCAGATTGATTTTTTCATTCTGAGTAGGGCGCTGATTGCGAGGGTAGAGGATGCTGAATATTCGGCGATAGCCATTTCTGACCATGCCCCGCACTGGGTGGACCTCGAGCTGGGGGAGGAGAGGGACCAGTGCCCGCTTTGGCGCTTGGAGGTGGAGCTGCTGTTGGATGAGGAGGTGGGCGGGCGGGTCCGAGGATGTATCGAGAGGTATCTGGAGGTATCTGCCAACGACAATGGGGAGGTCCGAGTGGGGACGGTCTGGGAGGCGCTGAAGGCGGTGGTTCGGGGGGAGTTGATCTCCATTTGAGCGTACCGGGAGAGAAGGGAGCGGAGAGAGAGGGAGAGATTGGTGGGGGAGATGGTGAGGGTGGACAGGAGATATGCGGAGGCCCCGGAGGAGGGATTGTTACGGGAGAGGCGCAGCCTTCAGGCTGAGTTTGACTTGTTGACCACCAGAAAGGCGGAAGCTCAGTGGAGGAAGGCACAGGGTGTGGTGTATGAATATGGAGAGAAGGCGAGCAGGATGCTGGCACACCAGCTCCGTAAGCGGGATGCGGCTAGAGAGATTGGTGGAGTTAAGCATCGGGGACGAAACGTGGTGCGAAGGGGGGTAGACATCAATGGTGTCTTCAGGGACTTCTACGCAAAACTGTATCGGTCCGAACCCCTGGTGGAGGAGGGGGGGATGGGGCGCTTTTTGGATCGGCTGAGATTCCCGAGGGTGGAGGAGGGACAGGTGGAGGGGCAGGGGCGCCAGTTGAGCTGGAGGAGCTGGTTAAAGGGCTAGGGAACATGCAGTCGGGGAAGGCGCCGGGGCCGGATGGGTTCCCGGTTGAATTTTATAATATGTATGCAGACCTGTTGGGCCCCCTGTTGGTTAGGACCTTTAACGAGGCAAGGGAGGGGGGGGGGCTTTGCCCCCGACGATGTCTCGGGCGCTGATCTCCCTGATTCTTAAGCGGGACAAGGATCCCCAGCAGTGTGGGTCGTACAGGCCGATCTCACTCTTGAATGTGGACGCCAAGCTGTTGGCAAAGATCTTAGCCACGAGGATAAAGGACTCTGTGCCGTAGGTTATCCATGAGGATCAAACGGGGTTTGTGAGGGGGAGGCAGCTGAACACTAACATACGGAGGCTCTTGAATGTTATAATGATGCCGGCGGTAGAAGGGGAGGCGGAGATAGTCGTGGCACTGGATGTGGAGAAGGTCTTTGATAGGGTTGAGTGGGGGTACTTGTGGGAGGTGCTGGAAAGGTTCGGGTTTGGGGAGGGGTTTGTCAGTTGGGTGAGGCTGTTATATGAGGCCCCGATGGCGAGCGTGGCCACGAATAAGAGGAGGTCGGAGTATTTTTGGTTACACCGAGGGACGAGGCAGGGGTGTCCCTTGTCCCCCCTACTTTTTTGTGCTGGCAATTGAACCCCTGGCTATGGCGCTGAGGGAGTCGAGGAACTGGAGGGGGCTGGTGCAGGGTTGGGAGGAGCACCGAGTGTCGCTCTATGCGGATGACCTATTGTTGTATGTGGCGGACCCGGTGGGGGGAATGCCGGACGTGATGAGGATTCTCCGGGAATTTGGGGACTTTTCGGGGTACAAGCTCAACTTTGGGAAGAGCGAGCTGTTTGTGTACCCCTGGGGGACCAGGAGGGGGGGATTGGTAGGCTCCCATCGAAAAGGGCGAGAGGAGCTTTAGGTACTTGGGGGTGCAGGTGGCCAGGAGCTGGGGGGCCCTGCATAAGCTTAACCTTACAAGGCTGGTGGAGCAAATGGAGGAGGAGTTTAAGAGGTGGGACATGTTGCCGCTGTCTCTGGCGGGTAGGGTGCAGTCAGTCAAGATGACGGTGCTTCCAAGATTTCTGTTCCTGTTTCAGTGCCTCCCCATCCTTATCCCGAAGGCCTTTTTCAGACGGGTTAACAGGAGCATTACGGGGTTTGTGTGGGCACATGGGACCCTGAGGGTGAGGAGGGTGTTCTTGGAGCGGGGCAGGGATAGGGGGGGGCTGGCGCTGCCCAACCTCTGTGGGTACTATTGGGCTGCCAATGCAGCGATGGTGCGTAAGTGGGTGATGGAGGGGGAGGGGGCAGCATGGAAGAGGATGGAGATGGCGTCCTGTGTGGGCACGAGCCTGGAGGCGCTGGTAACGGCGCTGCTGCCTCTCCCTCCAACGAAGTATACCACGAGCCCGGTGGTGGTGGCTACCCTCAAACTTTGAGGGCAATGGAGGCGGCACAGGAGGGAGGTGGGGGCCTCGATGGGAGCCCCGTAACGGGGGAACCACCGGTTTGTTCTGGGGAGAATTGCTGGTGGGTTCCTGAGTTGGCACAGGGCAGGTATCAGGAGGTTGGGGGACCTGTTTATAGACGAGGAATTTGCGAGCCTGGGTGAGCTGGAGAGGAAGTTCGGGCTCCCCCCGGGGAACGCCTTTCGGTACATGCAGGTGAGGGCGTTTGTCAGGCGGCAGGTAGCGGGGTTCCCTCTGCTGCTGCCGCGTGGGGTCCAGGACAGGGTGCTCTCGGGGGTGTGGGTTGGGGAGGGGAGGATCTCGGCGGCGTACCAAGTGATGCAGGAGATGGACAAGGCCTCGGTTGAGGGAGGGAGGGGGGGATGTTTTGTTGTTTTGTACTAAAGGGACAGGCATAGTTGTTCTGTGCCAATGTCGGGCATGAATTCACTTCCTCTTCTGTGTATACGCGGGGGGGGGGGGGGGGGGGGGGGGGGGTTCTGTCCTGTCTATTGAAGGGACGGGCAGATGTTTTGGGGGAATGATGGGTGTTAGTTTATCTCTTCCGCTGTGTATGCGCGGGGTGGGGGGGGGACTGTTCTTTCTAAAAAAAAATACCTGTCTTTTTGTTGTTGATATTATGCAACATTTTGAATAAAAATTATTTTTTTTAAAAGAAACCATGGGAGTAAAATGGAGTCTTCAACAAGCAAGGCGATTAAGAAGCATGATTGAACAATAGAATATATCATTGCAGCTGAGCACAGCACTCTCACCTCTGAATCACAAGACTCTGAGAGTCCCACACCATGGGCTTGAGCACACAAATCAAAGCTAACACTTCAGTGCTGCACTGAGAGAGCTTTGCAGAGGTGGAGGTGCCACCTTCTCAATAAGAGGTTAAACTGGCAGCTCGGGTAGATGTAAAAGGTCCAATGGCATAATTTCTAAGAAGAGCAGTGGAATTATCCCCATTGTCCCAACCAATATTTATCCTTCAATCATCGCAAAAAACATTGCTGTTTGTTGGAATTCGCTGAGCTGTATTTACAACAGCAGTGGTAACACTTCAAGAAATATTTAATTGGTTGAAAAGTACTTTGATATGTCCAGTGAGCATGAAAAGCACAATATAAATGCAAGTCTTTTGTTTTCTAATCATAGAATCCCTACAGTACAGAAAAAGGCCATTGAGTTCGCTGAGTCACTGACATTCTGAAAGTACACCCAACCCGCACCCAAACCTATCCCCCTAACCCAGTAACCCCATTTGATCTATTAGTCGCTCAGGATCAATTTATCATGGCCAATCCACCTAACCTGCACATCTTGACTGTGTGAGGAAAACGGAGCACCCGGAGGAAACCCACGCAGAACACGGAGGGAAAATGCAAACTCACCACAGACAGTCGCCCAACGTCGGAATTAAACCCAGGTCCCCAGTGCTCTGAGGCAGCAGTGCTAACCACTGTGCCACCCCGTGATGTGATGAGTCACAGGCGATGCACCTAGCCACAATTCAATTGTCAATCTTTCTAAGAAATGCTCATTCGGCCTAAATTCTCAATCATTAAGGCCTACAACAAATGGCAATCATGCCCCAACCAAGAAAAATGTATAAGAGGCCATTGTTGCATGTGACTGACTGATCACCCAATAGAACTCAAAGATTATTCAACACTTTAGAACGGTTACATCACTTAAGTTAAGGTAAAAGAAAAACACTGGCATTTGGAAAACAGGTAAAGAAACAAGGTGTTGTAAATACTCAGCAGGGCCGGGATTCTCTCATACCCGGTGGGGCGGGGGGTCCCGGCATAGCGGAGTGGCGCCAACCACTCCGGCGTCGGGCCTCCCCAAAGGTGCACCTTTAGGGGCTAGGCCCGCGTCGGAGTGGTTGGCGCCACGCCGACTGGCGGCAAAACCGGCGCCAATGGCCTTTGACGCCCGCCGCCCGGTGTCAGGGCTGGCCGAAAGGCCTTCACCGGTTCACACATGCGCCGGTGCGTCAGCGGCCGCTGATATCACCACCGGCGCATGCGCGGTAGTGGGGTTCTCCTCCGCATCCACCATGGTGGAGGGAGTGGTGGCGGCAGAAGAAAAAGAGTGCCCCCACGGCACTGGCCCGCCCGCCAATCGGTGGGTCCCGATCGCGGGCCAGGCCACAGTGGGGGCCCCCACCGGGGTTCGATCGCCCCGCCCCCCCCCCCAGGACCCCGGGGGCCTGCTCGCGCCGCCAATCCCACCGCCACCAGAGGTGGTTGAAACCACGTCGGCGGGATTGGCCTGTCAGCGGTGGGACTTCGGCCCATCACGGGTGGGACCGGAGAATCCCTTTGGCGGGAACGTAGAATCCTATAACCCATTCACTTACGTAAACAAAGTTAAAATCCGGTTCATTTTAATGTTTCAGGTGGATGAAAGATCAGTGACCTGAAATGTTAATGCAGTTTCTTTTTCCACAGTTGCTGCCTGATCTGCTGAGTCCTTCTGGAATTTTCAGTTTTTGTTCAAATAAAGTTTCCTTAAATCCTTAAAAAAAATTGTTTGGATAGTATTTTTCTGAAATGACCAACCCTTTGAATATTAGTCAAGGCTGGTGTTTAGATCATGTAGTCAAAACAAGACAGAGATTAATCTTTAAATACTGGAGACTTCAGGATAATCCTGGATATTTGGCAACCTTTACTTGGTGGAAACATAACTGTGAGGAAAAGAGGAAAAGGACTGATGAGATCAGTTCAGGTGGATCAACAAAACAGCTGGATAAGTTGAAATGCAGTGAACAAAGAATAAAGAACAATACAGCACAGGAACAGGCCCTTCGGCCCTCCAAACCTGCGTCGATCATGATGCCTGTCTAAACTAAAACCTACTGCACGTCCGGGGTCCGTATCCCTCTATTCCCATCCAGGGGCTGGTTTAGCACACTGGGCTAAATTGCTGGCTTTTAAAGCAGACCAAGGCAGGCCAGCAGCACGGTTCAATTCCCATACCAGCCTCCCCGATCAGGTGCCGGAATGTGGCGACTAGGGGCTTTTCACAGTAACTTCATTGAAGCCTACTCGTGACGATAATCGATTTTCATTCATTCATTTTTCATTCATGTGTTTGTCAAGATGCCTCTTACACATCGCTATCGTGTCTGCTTCCATCACCTTCCCCGACATTGAGTTCCAGGCACTCATTACCCTCTGTGTAAAAAACTTCCTGCACACATCTCCTCCAAACTTTGCCCCTCACACCTTCAACCTTTATCCCCTATTAATTGACTTTTCCACCCTGGAAAAAGCTTCCGACTATCCATTCTGTCCATGCCACTCATAATTTTGTAAACTTCTACCAGGTTGCTCATCAACCCCCGTTGCTATAGCGAACCTTTATCCAACCTGTGATCATACCTAATACCTTTCAGACCAGGAAACATCCTGGTAAACCTCTTCTGAACCCTCTCCAAAGCCTCCACATCCTTCTGGTAGTGTGGCGACCAGAAATATATGCAATATTTCAAGTGTGGCCTAACTAGGGTTCTGTCCAGCTGCAGCATGACTTGACAATTTTTATACTCAATGCCCTGACCGATGAAGGAAAGCATGCCATATGCCTTCTTGATGACCTTATCCACCTATTGCCACTTTCAGTGGTGCGTGGACCAGTACGCCCAGATCTCTCTGCCTGTCAACACTCGTAACGGTTCTGCCATTTATTGTATACTTTCCACCTGTATTAGACCTTCCTAAATGCATTACCTCATATTTGTCTGGTTAAACTCCATCTACCAATTTTCCGCCAAAGTCTCCAACCAATCTATATCCTGCTGTATCCTCTGACAATCCTCACCACTATCCGCAACTCCACCAACCTTTGCGTTGTTCGCAAACTTACTAATCAGACCAGCTACATTTTCCGACAAATCATTTATATATACTACAAACGACAAAGGTCCCAGCACTGATTCCTGTGAGCACCACTAGTCACAGTCCTCCATTCATTAAAGCATTCTTCCACTGCTACCCTCTGTCTTCTATGACCGAGCCAATTCTGTATCCATCTTGCCAGTTCACCTCTGATCCCGTGTCTTCACCTTTTGTACCAGTCTGCCATGAGGGACCTTGTCAAAGGCCTTACTGAAGTCCATGTTGACAACATCCACTCCCCTTCCTTCATCAATCATTTTCATCACTTCCTCAAAAAATTCGATCAAGTTAGCGACCTCCCCTTTACAAAATCGTGCTGCCTCTCGCTAATAAGTCCATTGTTTCCAAATGGAAGTACATCCAGTCCCGAAAATTCCTTTCCAATAATTTTTCTACCACTGACATAAGGCTCACTGGCCTGTAATTTCCTGTATTATCCTTGATTCCCTTTTTAAACAAAGGAACAACATTGGCTACTCTCCAGTCCTCTGGGACCTCACCTGTAGCCAATGAGGATAAAAATATTTCTGTCAAGGCCCCAGCAATTTCCTCCCTTCCCTCTCTCAGTATTCTGGGGTAGATCCCATCAGCCCCTGGGGACTTATCTATCTTAATGCTTTTCAAGACGCCCAACATCTCCTCCATTTTGATATCAACATGACACAGAATATCTACACACCCTTCCGAGACTCATTATCCACCAAGTCCTTCTCTTTGGTGAATACTGATGCAAAGTACTCATCGCCATTTCCTCTTTCTCGACACATAGATTCCCTCCTCGGTCCTTGAGCGGGCCAGTTATTTCCCCCAAGGCTGGAATCGCACCCGGGTCCCTGGCACAGTGAGGAAGCAGTGCTAACCACTTTGCCACCATGCCGCCCATGGAGTGAATCATGGAAACCTGAGTTGAGTGAGCTCGAGCTTCTCTGAAATCAACCTCATGAATTGCTGCCTGTACCTCAGAAACTATCCATGTTGGGACTGAGTGATTCTCAATGGAATTTTTTATCTGAGAGAAGGATAATACTGAATCGTACTCAATATTTTCTTTATTGCCCAAGAATGTGCCCGGTACGCCTCAAACCATGTGCTGAAGTTATCCTGGAGGATGCATAAGATCGGTGAAAAAAATAAAAAGCTTATGCGTGTAGAAGAAGTGAATTCTGCTGGGGAAACTCGATATAGGTCACAGATTACAACGGATCTTCATGGACAATCATGAAAAAGGATACATGTGAGGAGTGGTTTTAAGCGACACTTGAAAGTATTTGCAGCATTTGGTGTTTGGAACAGTAAACTGGAGCTGTCGGTCACCATCTACTGCTGTGCAATTGTTGTGGGCCAATTGAAACAGTCAAATTTGGCCTCCTTCGTTTGGACTGACTCTTGTTTCTGTAACCTCCTCACTCCAGCAACAATTTGTTGACATAGAAACACAGTTCTGATGAAAGGTCATTGACTTGCCTCTGTTGCCTCACCACAGTTGCTGTCTGACTTGCTGCGTGTTGTATTTCCAGTATTTTCCATTTTTGTTTTTAGGTTTCGAGCACCTGCAGTAATTTGTGCGTAAGGTGACAAAATATTTAATCACAGCTATAACCCCCAAATAAAAACTACTCAGTATGGAGCTGCATTATGGTCAGTAGCCCAACTGAGGAAGTTGCTAAACAACCCACTGGTAACAATGCTTTCAGCATGATGTAAACTGAGGCCCATGCTTATCTAAAAATCACTCTGGCCTATTTTCTCTTTTTAATCGATGAAAATCAGAGATGGAAATAGCAGTTGAACCAGAAACAGTTGCCAACCAGTACATTACGGGTGTCACGGTTGCACAGTGGTTAGCATTGTTGCTTCACAGTTCCAGAGTCCCAGGTTCGATTCCCGGATTGGGGCACTGTCTGTGCGGAGTCTGCACGTTCTCCCCGTGTCTGCGTGAATTTCCTCCGGGTGCTCCAGTTTCCTCCCACAGTCCAAAGATGTGCAGGTTAGGTGGATTGGCCATGCTAAATTGCCCTTAGTGACCAAAAAGATTAGGTGGGGTAACTGGGTTACGGGGATAGGGGGAGGTGTGGGCTTAAGTAGGGTGCTCTTTCCAACGGCCGTTGCAGACGTGATGTGCCAAATGGCCTCCTTCTGCACTATAAATTCTATAATTCTATGAGACCATTTGCCAACAGTTGGTCCCGATTGTCAGGCAGTTGACTTTTCCCAGTTGAAATCAGATGATCAGTTGGCTATTACCGGTTTGAAGCAGTCGTCATGGGTCAGCTTTTCCTGGCTAAGAAACTCTTATTGTGAAGTTATCTCCCTCTATATTCTTGAAAATATAATTTTCAAATTTCAAATGACCAGCAATTTGACAATTTGAACTGGGACAGAGAAAAGTGCTTAAAAATGCAAGGCCAACTCATATGAGTAGGTTCTTCCGGGAGGTGGAGGATAGCTGTGAACGGTGCTAAGGAGGCCTGGCCAACCACGCCCACATGTTCTGGTCTTGCCCCAGATTTGCGGGGTACTGGAAGCCTTCTTCGAGGCAATGTCCAAAGTGGTGGGGGTGAGAGTGGAGCCATGCCCGAATGTGGCAGTCTTCGGGTATCAGACCAGCCAGATCTATTCCTGGGGAGGAGGGCGGACACCCTTGCCTATGCCTCCCTCATCGCCCGCCGTAGAATCCTGTTTGGCTGGTGGTCAGCAGCACCACCCAAAGCTGCAGACTGGCTGTCCGACCTCTCAGAATCTCTCCATATCCGAGGGTCAGACGAAAGCTTCCACAGAACGTGGGAGCCATTCACCCAATTGTTCCGGGACCTGTTTGTGGCCAACAAACAAGCAGAAGAATAGCCAGGTAGCCAGGAATCAGGGGAAAGTTGCCGAGGCGGGGGAGGGAGGGATAGACCGGGGTGGGGGGGATAGAAGCTAAACTTAAGAGAAAAGAAAGGCAAACCACCGGAGAAGGGGAGGGGGGTGAGGGGTGGAAGAGGGAGGAGAGAGGGAACAATACAGGGGAACCAGTGAGGTGTGGGGGAGGCAAGGGAATGACAGCCAGAACAAGGGCATGGGAAACAATAACAAACTTGGCATCTACAGGAGCAGAGAACAAGGAAAATCCGGGCGAAAGATGGGACAAACGGCTGAAGCGGAGGTGATCGCGAGACGACAACGGCAGCAAAAACCGTTCGGGAGAAGCAAGCGACAACACCAACACCAAATCCATTCGCGTATTGCCCTGTGTAATTGTTCTGTATTTGTTTCCCCGGCGCCTAAATGTATATGTACCCCCCCCCCCCTATGTATATATGTGTGTATTCTATTTTGTGTACATAACGGTAAATATACTTTATTCAAAAACCCAATAAAAAACATTTATTAAAAAAATGCAAGGCCAAGGGCCAAGGTAAAAGTGACAAACAAACAAATCACCTTCAAGCAAGTGTGAAGAGAGAGATATTTCCTCTGATCAAGATCCACAACAACACTCATGACTGGTTAAGGAAAAGGCGTAAAAATGCAAAATGCTGGTATTGAAACAATGACTGGCACCAACAAACACACTCAAAACCTTTTGCAAATAAACAGTGGGTGAAGTATTTCAAGGCAAGGCTGTCCAACGGCTAGAGAGAGATTGCAAGTGACACCACGGTATCAAGACATGATTGCTTCTGGCTTCTCACGCCAACTTTACCAGGTCTGACCTTTTCAGCTCTTTCTTTAACTTCAGTGAACAGTACCCTGTTCCAATTCCAGTTCCTCGTTGTTTCTTTGGATTCAAACTTCCTGGAATTTCTCTTTTCATTCTCTGCTTTCTAGAATTAGCTGTTCTTTTGTTGTCTGGGACTTGCTCTCTTGCCCATTGCGCCATTGTTCTGCTTCTGGCAGAACTGAGCGAGCTGGTCACTCTCTCGCTGCTGAGTCTCTTCAGCTATGAGTTTGGTTAAATTAAACTCAGTAAGGCTTTTACCCTAAAGGTGACCCCCTGGTTGAAGAACTCAATCAAATCTCCTCAAGGTCTAAACTTTTTGAGAGAAATAAACAACAAATTTTCTGAGCCTTAAAGCTAATATCAATCTGGAGAACATAATTTGAACTTTGTCAGAGACCTCTATATCATGAGCCATGTGAGATGGACGCATTAATGTTAATAGGATCTAACCACCATCTTATAATGGGAAACATTTTTATTTTAAGCTGGAAAGTCCAACCTATGCATGCTAGTACACTGTTTTATTTTGCTGCAATGGAATTGCACTGATTATAAACCTTAAACGTCCTTAGTACTTGTCATAATCAGCGCAGGACTTAACGGCGTGGCAACAATTAAAATCCCCAGAATGCTCACTTCATGATTCAATAGCCAAGGAAGATGTGTTCATAATACAGCCAAACAGGCTGAGCATCAACTTGTAACATCTTCCAATGCATGCCAATGCCAGTAAGAGGGGCAGAAATTCCTTGTCAGCCATGTGATGGACCGAAATTCAAGCCTCTACCATCACTATGTTGTATTTCTTTGTTGCCGCAAAAAGAACTCTAGCAGTGTCAGCACCATAGAGGCAGGAGCCAACAATCAAACACTCAAGAGCTGGACTTCAGCACTGGGGATATCTTCGCAACCAGAGGGGACGTGTATGGATCAGGGGAGGGCTTCTGAGCATGGTCTCCCTAATGTTCCCCGAAGGGTTCTTGGGTCTGGCGTCTAGGGGCTCCTGCTGTGCCAGGGGTGAGTGTGCAGAACAAGGTTTTCCAGCACTACTGGCTGTCTGAGAGGAGGCGAGACACATACGTGTGGGGGAGGCTTGGGGGATTTGAGGGTCCCGGGGTCGAAGCCCTAACTGATTGTAAGTCTCTTTCCTTCTCCAATCCCTTACAGATATACAAAATATGGCTGGTTATAGCGGTGCGGCAGAGGCTGGCCTCGCGGTGCTGGTAGCAGCCCAGACAGCCAGACACAGGAGAAGGCAGCAGCATCGACACAGGCTTGAGACGGCACCTCATGTGCAGCGGACCACTGTACACCCTGGAGTGCAGGGCCGGCTCAAGGTACCGGCAACTCGGGCAGTCGCCCGGGGCGCCATGTGCTAGGGGGCGCCATCAACGAGTGCGTGACCGGCGTCAGAGACCTGCCGACAGAGAGACCGGCCCGCCGATTGGTGAGTCCCGATCATATACCAGGTCACTCCCCCCCCCCCCCCCCCCCCCCCGACCCGACCCCCCCCCCCCCCCCCCCCCCCCGACCCGACACCCGCCCCCGTGAGGTCACGGATGTCCTATATGCCCCAGCATCAGACATAGATAAAGACATAGAATGTACAGTGCAGAAGGAGGCCATTCAGCCCATTGAGTCTGAACCAGCCCTTGGAAAGAGCACCCTACTTAAGTCCACACCTCCACCCACTCCCATAACCCAGCAACACTGTTAGGGCGATCAGATCTGTGCCTTTGTTTGCAAAGGAGAAAAGAAAAGTAGAGGAGATGTCGAACTAATAAAGTTCTAATTTAAAATAAGTTGGAACGTTTCAACATCGTGGAGATGACAGGAGAAGGAAGATCATGTGGAATGGCGTAACAGACGAGATTCCCGTGTATATTTATTTACACCCGACCAAAATACCAACATTGTATAAAGCTCTACTAATGTTGCATGTAATGTATGTAGAAATATACAGAAGGACCCTGACATGTGTGATACGTCATGTTGTATAAACTGTTGAAAAAGCCAATCCACCGGGACACAACAACAGGACACAATTTGCTTTACCCAGGAGCCAACAGCAAAATGAGCTCTTTACTTCTATTGGAACAATTTCTGCTCAAACATTTGAGCTGAGAAGTTAGTTATATTTACCTCACTCATTTGTATTGTTATAGGTTCAATCCTTGGAAAATGCTAAACCAACACGTGTTTCATATATATATATACAACTGTGAGAAACTAAGTTACTGTAATTGCTAGCATCTCTGTGATCGCAAGATATTATCAGGTTCCTGCATGTTGACTAGTCAACTGTCAAGAGAATTCTGTGTATTGCTGTAAATATACCTAAAGTAAAGCAATACACAAATACAAATACCCAGAAATGCGTCAAGTGACTGGAAATTCATAGAAAAGTAAGAACCAGCATCATTGTGACAGAGAGCGATAGCTCAGAAGCATTATTTCCCTTCCAGTAACCATTTCAGCTATCATGTCTCATAAGTTCAGACTTTTGTGAAGTAAGTTAAAAGTGTCAAATAATTTTCTGTCCAAGCCTATTGTATCCACTCCTATCACTAAATAACGGGAGCTCTTCTGGTTAATTGTGAGATTTGGGTTTATTTAGTTTACAATAACAATGTAAAAATCGTCAATCTTTGGGCAGCTTCTATACCTTGTGAAGCCACAGCAAGTTAATGGATATAATACAGTTTACTGCTGAGGAACTGTTCCGCTCCAATCAAGAGAATTACACAGGTGTAAAATATCTTCTAATGTTTTGCCACCTTCACTATTCCATGGATGAAGCCATCTCACACTTATATGAATTATCATCTAGTTTCTCTGCTCTTCGCTATCCTTTGAAAATGTGCCATTTTCACAGTGAAAGGAAGTGCGACAACTGGGGGACAAGGCTGTCCACTGACTAAATAGCTGATAACTCCAGTGCACAACTTATGCACACATGTCCAGCTTGCACAGAATGAAAGTCAAGCTGCCATGCAGAATTGCTGTTGTGAAGCAACATCTCTGATGCCTGGACTGCTCAGGAGGGGTCCTGCAGTTCTCAGTTGAGTGGCAGCCAAGATTCGTTGTGGTCTGCTGCAAGCCGCACGGCCTTGCCATCGTGAGTCGGACAGCCCTTGCCATCAGCTATGTGGTGAGTAGCCATTGAGGAGGAAGAGGAAAGTAGTGTGCAATCTAGGCAACCTCTTTCTGGCTAGTCTGTGAACAAAGAACTTAATATGATAGCATCATACCAGTAACCACAACCCAATTCTCCATTCACCAAACAGTCCCACACCTCACCTTGCCCCAGTCACAGACCAAGACAGTATGTATTTGGCCACAGCCCAAAAATGAAAGTGACCACAAAATAAACATTCCAAACCAAATCAAATCATGTCATATTGCAAACAAATGGAAAATATGTGCACACTTGTTCGTTCACAGCACCTGGCTTGTCTGTGTCTTTGTCTATACTTGAGCTCATAGTACTAGCCCAGTCCTTGAACATAGCTGATTGATGGCTGATTGATTCGGTTGAGGAAACTGCTTATGACCTTGCTGGGGCAGCTTGCACAGCCCCGAGGCTCAAAGGCCCAGCCGCGGTTAATCTTTGGTGAGATCGTCCGGCTGCTCGTGCCGGCAGGATCTTCCTGTCCCACCGACGGCGCGCGCCCATCGCAGGTTCCCCGCGGCGTGAGGTGGATTCCATGGGAAATTCCATTGACAGCAGGGGGACCAGAAGATCCCACTCCCGGCCAATGGCGTGTCACCACCGGCCACTGAGAAACACGCCACAGGCGAAGCCAGAGAATCTCGCCACTATCACAATGTCGGTGGCAACAGTCTGTCTGGCTCACAAGATCAACAAATCCTGTTTGGAAAATGGCCAATAACAGCCCCAAGACATTGCTGCAGGAGTTTCCCACGGTAGTGTGCTAGGTCCAACTATCTTTGGCTATTTCGTCAATTGACATTGCCTTGATCATAAACTCACTGCACAGTGTCCAGTGCCATTTACAACTCCTCAGACACTGCCGCAGTTCATGTGCATGTGCAACTAGATTTGGGTAACATCCATGCTCGGACTAATAGAATAGAATAGAACAGTACAGCACAGAACAGGCCCTTCGGCCCTCGATGTTGTGCCGAGCAATGATCACCCTACTCAAACCCACATATCCACCCTATACCCGTAACCCAACAACCCCCCCCCCCCCCTTAACCTTACTTTTTAGGACACTACGGGCAATTTAGCATGGCCAATCCACCTAACCCGCACATCTTTGGACTGTGGGAAGAAACCGGAGCACCCGGAGGAAACCCACGCACACACGGGGAGGACGTGCAGACTCCGCACAGACAGTGAACCAGCCGGGAATCGAACCTGGGACCCTGGAGCTGTGAAGCATTTATGCTAACCACCATGCTACCGTGCTGGTGGTAAGGAAGATTTTTACCACACCAGAGGTGGCCAAAGACCATCTCCAACAAGGGAGAATTTAACCATCTCTCTCCTTCACATTTAATGGCATCATTATTGCTCAATCCCCCACTATCAACATCCTAAGTGTGGGGAGGGGGGCAGTCACCATTGACTGAAATGTATCCAAAACAGTCCTATAAATGCTGTGGCTACAAGAATTGTGTAGCAAATAGACTCCCCAGGTGGGGATTTCTACTCCCCGCAACGTGTTTTGATTGACAGCAGGATCCTCCAATCCCACCACTATCAAGGGGTTTGTACCCTCCACGGCCATGGCAAGGGGTCAGTGGGACAGGAAGATCCCACTGACAGGAACAGACAGAAAATTTTGGCCACAGTCTACCCACATCTATAAGGTACCAGTCAGGAGCGATGGAATACTTTACACTTGCTTAGCTGATTACAGCTTCAACACTGAAGAAGCTCTTCACCACCCAGAATAAAGCAGCCTTCTTGGCCGGCACCCCACCTTAAACATTCACTCCCTCCACTAAGGGGATCAAGCTTCAGCAATATGAAGCGTCTAAAAGATGCACAGCATCAACTTGCCAAAGATGCATTGACATCACCCTCCAAGTCCATGACCTCGACCATCCAGAAGGGCAAAGGCAGCAGGCACATGATAACACCACCACCTGCAAGTTCCCCTCCAAGCCACACACCATCCTGACTTGGAAATATGTCATCATTACTTCACAGTCGCTGTGTCGAAAATCTGGAACTCCCCCCTAACAGCACTGTGGGCGTACCTACACCAGATGGACCATAGCGGTTCAAGAAGAATTGAGAGGGATTTTTGATAGATGACTGGTGGGAGCATGGCGAACTGAAAGTGTTTGAGGCTAATGCTGCCGTTAATAAGGTATTCTATTTGAAGATGCAATCACTGCTCTTGATCACCCATGTGATGAACTTCATGCTGCACTACATCTAGGTCATCAGAGCTAGCCTCATGCCAATAACCTCCATGACAATCTGTTCTCACTGCCTTTCGGGCACTGACAGCGTTCTGGCCCCTGATTGATTAAGGATCTCTAGGGCAGTATCAGAAACATTGGAGCCGCCTTCTTCCATCTTATGCCATTCATCACTGTTTCCCATGTCAGATTCACTTCCTGCACAACAGCCAGCACCTACTGAAGCCACAGTGCACCTCCCCTTTAAGGGATACAGGGTTAGCTTTATGTAGCGCTGACATGTATCAATGTTGGGTCCCCTGCTGTCATGTGCAGCCAGTCAACAGCCTGGCGTAGCACTGGCTGCAGGTAACAATTATTCAAATGAGCAGGCAGCAGAAAGTCAGCATTCTGCCAGCATTGCAATCAATGGATGTGACCGCCGTACCTGTTTTCAGAGGCTATCCAATTTAACCCCATCAAATATACATGGGAGATTAGTACAGCACATTGGTATGAAAAATTTCCATTTATCCACATCTCAAAAATATTTAAGATCACTACACGCGCAAGGAATTACTTTGAGTGAAATTATTTACCTCTCTGTCAAACACTACAGTGCTTTTCGAAGCTAATGCCTTGGTTCAACATTGTATCACATTCAAAGAATGGCTCCTCCAACTGTGCAGGACTGCACTGGACCTCAGAGCCTGAAGCAAGCCTGACTTCACTGACAGTTCATATTGCAAACTGAGCCAATTTGGAACGTGGCAACACAATTGATCACAGAGTGGCAGGGTGTTTGCCCATGAATCCCCACTCAGCCAAGTTCTTAGAAGAAGGGTTGAGTGGAGGACAGATGTTTCCCCCTGGGGACACAGAGAAAAGCAAAGAGTAAGACCACACACGCATTACGTTTGCACACTTCCTAATGGACAGTTTAAGAGGAGAATGAGCAGAGGCCTGAGATCAATTTAGCTGCTCTTCCTCTCATCAAGGAATGATCACAAAAAAGGAAACTATTGGGAAGAGTACATGTTTCATTTTTTTTTTGCTGTTTATTTATTTATGGATATGAAAACAAATAGGGGTTGGAGGTACCTCAGTTGCTTGCTGATTACTAAACTGGAGCGGGAATGGAAAATATTATAACATGAAAAATGTAACATGAATAAAACAAGAAAAAGGGGCGGAATTCTCCGACCCCCCCCCCCCCCCCCCCCCCCCCCCCCCGCTGGATCGGAGAATCGCCCGGGGCCGACGTCAATCCCGCCCCCGCCGTGGCCCGAATTTCCGCCACCCGGGAATCGGTGGGGGCGGGAATCGCGCCGCCCTGCGGCGATTCTCAGGCCCGCGATGGGCCGAAGTCCCGTCGCTGACAGGCCAATCCTGCCGTCGGGAATCAAAGCATGTCTGGTGCCGGCGGGATTGGCGGCGCCGGGGTCCTGGGGCGGGGGGGGGGGGGGGTGCAGGGCGATCTGGCCCCGGGGGGTGCCCCCACAGTGGCCTGGCCCGCGATGGGGGCCCACTGATCGGCAGGCGGGCCTGTGCCATGGGGGCACTCTTTTTCTTCCACCTCCGCCACGGTCTCCATCTGGCGTGGCACCAAAGGCCATTCGCGCCGGCCAGCGGAGCGGGAGCCATTCCAGCGTGGGCCTAGCCCCTAAAGGTGCAGAGAATGCCGCACCTTTGGGGAGGCCCGACGCCGGAGTGGTTCATGCCACTCTGGCCCACCGGGACCCCCCGCACCACCGGGTAGGTGAGAATCCCGGCCAAGGCCTCTCTACAACAGAGTTGGTATAATCGCCAGCGTAAGAGCAAACATTGAACAATGAGTCACAATTCCGGTCGGTGCTAGGTTAGCTGATCTAACCTGGGACTATGCCAAATGAACTACAATATGTTTGGGAGGGGGAAAATGTGTCAGGTTTCTGGCATGTGACTACTATCCAGTGAGTCCTGCTGGATGGTCAGAATAAGGTTGTAGTTGAATTATCTGGCAGTGCTCTGGCCAGTGTTGCCCACTTGATCTGTGCTTTTAGTGTTTTTTGTGCACAGAAATGAAAATGCTTGGCTTCTCTTTCAAGATTGACATCTGAAAAATGACCACTTGGTGATGCACCAAGGGGCAGCCAGTGCTCATGCAAGGTATCAACTTTTCAAAATAGGAAGGCAGAAAGGCAAAGAGGAAGTACATTTTACAGGCAGCCCGATTGGTATTCATAAATCAACCACTAAGAACTATTTACAAAACATTTGACAGCTTGCCCACTCAGATGGTGCAGGTTCAGTGAAATCAGAAACACCTCTCGACGCTGATAGGTTTCTTGGGGATTAGCAAAGAAAAATCAGCAGCATTTCAAAAGTTTGTCAAGGAAAATGAGCAATTTTGGGATTGTGTGCATCTCTTAACCGTGACAATGTGAAAACTCGACAACAGAGTTAATTAAAAAAGTTAGCAAGACCATCAGAATCCACAAAGTCCTATCGCTCACTTTGTGTTAACTGTTGTGCGTTTTGGGATTGTTATAATTGGATTCGCCATTAGCAGAAACAACCAAGCAGAAGTTGGTCTAATACCTAGAAATGTGAACTACAGTGATAAGGCTCCCTTATGTGCTCGGAAGATAATGAGAGTTACTTAAGGTTCCTTCGCAGCACCAGGCCGCTTGCGTATTTTTGCAGAGTTTTCATAAGAATTTATCTCCAACTCATTTCAAACACTTCCCTCTTCTTTTCTTCATTCTTCTAAACATCTTGATAAAAACGTGTTCCTGTTCTTAATATGTTAAAAATCTTGGAAATGTAATTCAGAGAAATACAATCTTTTTAGGAACATAGCTAATGCTCGAAACATATAGCAATATCTTAAATTAATTCTGAGGGTAAACGAGTAATTTAGCAGAGGCCCTCGTCTTTCTGAAAATGAATATGCTTGGCATAATCTCACCCAAAATAATTCAGACCTGATTTGTTTAGTCCAGGCCCTGCTCAATACTTAGGTATAATATTTAATCTGATCCAAGTTCCAACTGAGGAAAGGTTCTGGTCAGAAGTTTATTATTTTATTAAATTCAAATATGATTTTCTTCCTGTTTTCGAAACTTTTTTTTCCCCAGTTCTCATAGAACATAGAACAGTACAGGCCCTTCGGCCCTCAATGTTGTGCCGAGCAATGATCAGCCTACTCAATCCCACGATTCCACCCTATACCCGTAACCCAACAACCCCCCAAACCTTACTTTTTAGGACACTACGGGCAATTTAGCATGGCCAATCCACCTAACCCGCACATCTTTGGACTGTGGGAGGAAACCGGAGCACCCGGAGGAAACCCACGCACACACGGGGAGGACGTGCAGACTCCACACAGACAGTGACCCAGCCGGGAATCGAACCTGGGACCCTGGAGCTGTGAAGCATTTATGCTAACCACTATGCTACCGTGCTATGTACTGATATGGCAAACAGGGGCAAATGGAGCAACGCAAGTAGGGGTGAGGGGAGCAACTGAAGCTGGGGCGAGGGGAGCAACTGAAGCAGGGGCGAGGGGAGTAGTGAAGCAGGTGCGAGGGGAGCAATGAAGGAGGGGCAAGGGGAGCAGTGAAGCAGGGGCGAGGGGAGCAACTGAAGCAGGGGCGAGTGGAGGCTTGGGTCACTCTCTCTGTGGAGTCTTGCAGCGTTCCCTGTGTGGAATCGTGCATTGGTCTCGCTGTGGAGTCTTTCATCGCTTTCTGTGTGGAGGCTGGGACCCTTCGTGGTGCGTGGACCACTCCCTGTGTGGCAGCAGGCCGCTCTCTGTGGGCTTGTACCGCTCTCTGTCTCTTGGTGTCAGCATAATCCTGCACTCATGAGTCGGGATGTCATATATGCCGGGCTAAGGATTCCCCAATCCAAAGAACTCGTCGTCGGGGTCTTCAATGTACAACCCCTCTAGTTGCGGTTTGGATTTGGTACTGGGGTAGCCACCTCCCAAGATGAAATATTCATCTGTGTCGTAGTCTTCCAAGACCATATCATCTTCGAGGGCGGTGTTAACTGCTTGTTGCAGGGTTCTGCGGAGTTTACTTTCAGCTACTGGTCATTCCAGGCACTGTGCTGTCATTCCATGTGAAAGAATCTTGTTTTGAGGTTTTAAAAATATTTTTTCATGTTTCGGGGCATTTCCACTTTAAGTGGGCATGGTCTGAAGCCTCTGACGTCACGAAGCATGTGACGTAGGTCGTAGGAAGCGATTGCGGAGGCGCATATCGCTGTGCCTTTACTTGGGGCCTTTTTCGCAATTGCACATGCGCGGCTTCTCGGGCATGCACAAACGGACCTTCCCGTTCTGTGCGCTCTTCGCGCAACTGCGTATGTGCAGCTCCTTTTCCAAGATGTCTGCAAATCAAAACTGCCGTTCGTTGCTGCAAGCCTACCTCGTGGTGAGTTTTGGCGCCTCTTTTACCATTTTTTCTTGTATGTTCCTCGCAGAATTCTTGGAATTTGTCCAGGACTGCCTGGAAGTCGCTCTTGTTTTGCCCCTTTGAGTATTTGAAGGTCTGGAGGATTTCAGCTGCTCTTGGACCCGCGACGGTAAGTAGAAGCTTAATTTTCTCTGCATCCGGCACGCCATCTAGGTCGGACGCTACCAGGTAGATCCCGAATCCCTGCCTGAATGCACGCCAGTTTTCACGAGATTGCCTTGGTACCTGAGCTGCTGTGGAACCGGAATTCAAACATCATCTTGCCTGGGTGCCATTGCTGGTTGTCACTGTTCGCTGAGTTGTAATTATATGGATTTAACAGTCACTCACTGGTACCATGTTTTGTCATGCTCTTGACGTAGCATAAGCTGCTTCCTTGATGTGCACTCTGACAAAGGAAGGTTCAAACTTGGAGATAGCTTTAACACATTTATTAAACTGTTAATGATTCTCCTACTTGGATTCGACTCTCCTATTAATCCTGCTATAGCTACTCAGACTGACGGACCAGTCTGCTACAATCCATGTGGTGGGTGTGATGTTGAATCAACCCTGTGTACTCACTGAGTGTCTCCACTGGAAAGATGAAGATCATGTGTGTTGTGTCCTTATATATGGGTTTGTGTAATGCCCCCCTGTTGTAGTGTCACCTCTGTGTATATCTTGAATACCCATTGGTCGTGTCCTATCTTACTGGCCTATTGGTTGAATGTCTGTGTGTCATGTCTCTGGTGCTCCCTCTAGTGTCTATCTAGTCTACGTGTATTTACATTAACCCCTTGTGTATTTACAGTGATGCACATCACCACAGGGCTGAGAGGAGCAGGGGTGAGAGGAGCAGGGGTGAGAGAAGCAGTGACGCAGGGGTGAGGGGAGCAGTGAAGCAGGGGCAAGGGGAGCATCAGCAGGATGAGTGGAGCAGCAGCGGGGAGAGAGAGCAGCAGCGGGGGGAGAGGAGCAGCAGCGGGGAGAGAGGAGCAGCAGCGGGGAGAGAGGAGCAGCAGCGGGGGGAGAGGAGCAGCAGCGGGGAGAGAGGAGCAGCAGCGGGGAGAGGAGCAGCAGCGAGAGGAGCAGCAGCGGGGAGATAGAAGTAACAGTGGGGAGAGGGGAGCAGCAGCGAGAGGAGCAGCAGCAGGGAGAGAGGAGCAGCAGCAGGGAGAGGGGAGCAGCAGTGGGGGAAGAGGAGCAGCAGCGAGAGGAGCAGCAGCGGGGAGAGAGAAGTAGCTGCGGGGAGAGAGGAGCAGCGAGGGGAGAGAGGAGCGGCAGCGGGGGGGAGGAGCAGCAGCGGGGAGGGAGGAGCAGCAGCGGGGAGAGAGGAGCAGCAGTGGGGAGACAGGAGCAGCAGCGGGGAGAGAGGAGCAGCAGCGGGGAGAGAGGAGCAGCAGCGGGGAGAGAGGAGCAGCAGCGGAGGGAGAGGAGCAGCAGTGGGGAGACAGGAGCAGCAGCGGGGAGAGAGGAGCAGCAGCGGAGGGAGAGGAGCAGCAGCGGGGAGAGAGGAGCAGCAGCGGGGGGAGAGGAGCAGCAGCGGGGAGAGAGGAGCAGCAGCGAGGAGAGAGGAGCAGCAGTGGGGGGAGAGGAGCAGCAGTGGGGAGAGAGGAGCAGCAGTGGGGAGAGAGGAGCAGCAGCGGGGGGAGTGGAGCAGCAGCGGGGGAGAGGAGCAGCATCGGAGGTGAGGAGCAGCAGCGGGGAGAGAGGAGCAGCAGCGAGGGGGAGAGGAGCAGCAGCGGGGGGAGAGGAGCAGCATTGGGGAGAGAGGAGCAGCAGCGGGGGAGAGGAGCAGCAGCGGGGGAGAGGAGCAGCAGCGGGGGAGAGGAGCAGCAGCGGGGAGAGAGGAGTTGCAGCAGGGGGAGTGGAGCAGCAGCGGGGAGAGAGGAGCAGCAGCGGGGGGAGAGGAGCAGCAGCGGGGAGAGAGGAGCAGCAGCGGGGAGAAAGGAGCAGCAGCGAGGGGGAGAGGAGCAGCAGCGGGGAGAGAGGAGCAGCAGCGGGGCGAGAGGAGCAGCAGCGGGGAGAGAGGAGCAGCAGCGGGGGGAGAGGAGCAGCATTGGGGGGAGAGGAGCAGCAGCGGGGGGAGAGGAGCAGCATTAGGGAGAGAGGAGCAGCGGGGAGAGAGGAGCAGCAGCGGGGAGAGAGGAGCAGCAGCGGGGAGAGAGGAGCAGCAGCGCGGGGGGGAGGAGCAGCAGCGGGGAGAGAGGAGCAGCAGCGGGGAGAGAGGAGCAGGGCAAGCAGAGGTAAGACTGGAAGGGACGAGAGAGAGAGGGGAGATTACATTACCCTTTTAAAGTGACGTCACTGACAGGCAGGCAGATGAGTGAAGGATGATGATTGTGGGTTAATCTCGTCCTACAGCAAACCCTGGTCTCCAGTCACCTCTTATTGGCCTGCCACTGGGAGAAGACCTTGCTCCATTGGAACCGTGTGGTGGTTGCTGCGCTACGACCATCCCACATAAAAAGAATCCACACATACTCAGCTTCCTCTCCAACCCCACCCCATCCGCCCAAATGAATTTTGGGATCTGGAACGTCAGGACCCTGATAGACAACCCAAACTGCAATAGTCCTGAAAGTCACGCCTCAGTATGGCTTCCGTCCATCAAGAGGCTCAATGGACATGATCTTCAGAGCGCAAGAAATCCAGGAAACATGCAAGGAGCAGCACCAACTCTGTACATGCCCTTCTTCAATCTTGCAAAGACCTCCAACTCTATCAACCATGAGGGATTGTGGAACATCCTCCTCAAATTTGGCACCATTCCCGCTTGCAAGCTATGATCCTCACCAGTGGAACAGCCACAGATCCAGTACTTGTGTAAACTGGGGTCAAACAGGGCTACATCATCGCACTAATGCTCTTCTCCATCTTCCGCACAGCAACACTTCGCCTCATCATCCTAATGGTCTCCGCTAGAGTGGCACTAACCTACAGGACAAGAGGGAAACTGTTCAATCTCCAACGCCCCCAGGTCAGAACTAGAACCACCCCAACTTCTCTGATCGAGCTGCAGTAGGGGCTGGTTTAGCACAGGGCTAAAGAGCTAGCTTTTGAAGCAGACCAAGGCAGGCCAGCAGCACGGGTTCAATTCCCGTACCAGCCTCCCCGAACAGCCGCCGGACTGTGGCCACTAGAGGCTTTTCACAGTAACTTCATTTGAAGCCTACTTGTGACAATAAGCGATTTTCATTTCAGTATGCAGATGATGCCTGTGTGTGCTCATGTTTAGAGACTGAGCTACAAACCATCATCGCGCATTCATAGAATCAGAGAATTTACAGTGCAGAAGGAGGCCATTCGGTCCATTGAGTATGCACCGGCCCTTGGAAAAAGCACCCTACTTAAGCCCACACCTCCAACCCCGTAACCCAGTAACCTCACCCAACCTAACCTTTTTGGACACAAGGGCAATTTAGCATGGCCAATCCACCTAACATGCACATCTTCTGACTGTGGAGGAAACCAGAGCACCCGGAGGAAACCCACGTAGGCACGATGAGAACATGCAGACTCTGCACAGTCAGTGACCCCAAACTTGGAATCGCACCCGAGACCCTGGAGCTGTGAAATAACAGTGCTAACCACTGTGCTCTCTCTCGAGTGGGCTAACCACTGAGCTACCGTGTCGCCCTTTGTGCTACTGTGCCGCCCTTTGTGCTAACGTGCCACCCTTCACCGATGCATTTGAGAAAATGGGACTCAGACTAAACATCTTGAAAACAAAGGTTCTCTACCAGCCCAGTCCTGCCACACAAAACTGTCCCCCAAATGTTAAGATCCACGGTGAGCCCCTGGACAATGTGGATCATTTCCCACACATTGGGAGCCTCCTCTCAATACGAGCAGACATCGATGATAAAATCCAGCGTTGACTCCAATACGCCAGTGTAGCCTTTGGACTCCTGAGGAACAGAGTGTTCAAAGATCGGGATCTCAACTCTAGTAGTAAGCTCATGGTATACAGGAGAGCCCTGGTCCCCACTCTCCTGTATGCATCAGACACATGGGCAATGTAAGGCAGGCACCTCAAATCCCTGGAGAGATATCACGAACATCGCCTCCGTAAAATCCTGCAAATCCACTGGCAGGATAGGCGTACCAACGTGAGCGTCCTCTCCCTGGCCAATATCCCCAGTATCGAGGCACTGGTCATGCTCGACCAGCTGCAATGGGTGGGCTACATTGCCCGCATGCCCGACACAAGACTCATGAAACAAGTGCTCTACTCCGAGCTCCGCAATGGCAAGTGATCACTGGGAGGGCAGAGGAAATGCGACAAGGGCACTCTGAAAGTCTCCCTAAATAAATTCAACATCCCCATTGACACATGAGAATTGCTTGGCATAGAACACACAAACTGGAGAAGAAGCATCTGCAAAGGCGCCAATCACCTAGAGTGTCACAGGTTGGAGCATGCGGAGACCAAGCATAAACAGCGGACAGAGAGCACAGAATCCAGAGCGTCCCACCCACCCACCTCATCAAACACCACCTGACAAATGTGTGGCAGACTCTGCGGATCCAGGATCGGACCATTCAACCACCACAGAACCCACCTCCCCATAATGGAAGCAGGTCATCCTCAGCCCTAAGGGACTGCCCAAGAAGATACTGCTGTAATATAGTTTCAATAGGTTCTCAGTTCCCTGGTACTTCACTGAAGTCCAATTTTGTACACTGGGGCATTGGTAAATAAGATTTGTCCTCACTATCAACTATGGCGTTTCCAGTATAGTTTAATGAATATCGCACAAGAGATCGAATCCCGGAAAATCTTTGTTTTGTTTTCCCTATCCTCGGGATGTGGAAGAAACTTGAAATGAGATCAAATCAAAAATTGACATGCTAGGCTATGGGTGACATGACATATGTGTTTAATGCACCTTTGTGTCTGACTTGGAGAAAATGTAACCTTTAGAAAATTCTGTTCATCTAGCTATTATGAAATACAGAAATCCTTCTAAATTCATCCCGTGAATTGCAAAATATATGACCAGCAAAATTGGAGATCATCAGAGGAAGTTGGTTCTAATGGTAACCAATGAGTCTCACCAAATTCTTTGTCAGCTAAATTACTGGTCATAAGCCTAAAAAGAAAGAAAATGTCATCATGTGACAGTCAACCCATGATTACACAAACAGTGAGGAGCAATGGCTTCTATTCCCAGGCCTTCAATAATTAATATAATCAAAGTTTTATTACCAGATCCAAACTGATGACTTGACCAAATAGTTTATTTTATTAATCACTTATTTATCCTGTGGTGTCTCTCCTCCTCCATATATTTAATGTGAAGATTGAAAATCTGGAGCATGTTGCATTCTTTTCAGAACACTTTGTGGGATATTTTTCAAGGTGTTTTTTGTTTATAATGTGGTTCTTGTTGTTATTGGATGACCTAGATTTTGATGCGTGAATTTGAGTGCAATTGCAGGGCAGCAGTACAGATACAAACTGTCACCACGTGAATGTTCACAACAATGCAATAATATTTGTGATGTAAAGCATTCATGTAGTTTTATTTTAATAACTTATATTGTATCAGGAGCATTTATACACACACAAAATTTTAATTCCTGAAATGCTCAATGTTGCACTTCAATAGAAAGGTACAGCTCTGCGGGATCACTATTGTACATTGAACCTACATTTCTGGCAAAAATCAAATCTTTCCTAACATAAATACCATGAATAGGGCACCACGGTGGAGCAGTGGTAGCACTGCAGTCTGACGGCGCCGAGGTCCCAGGTTCGATCCCGGCTCTGGGTCACTGTCCCTGTGGAGTCTGCACATTCTCCCTGTGTTTACGTGGGTTTCGCCCCCACAACCCAAAGTTGTGCAGGGTAGGTGGATTGAACATGCTAAATTGCCCTTAATTGGAAAAAATGAATTGGGTATTTTAAATTAAAAAAAAAAATAAATACCATGAATTACAGCAACATTCTCAAAGGATCCTAGTGTTTCATCATCAAACATAAAGCTTAAATAAACTCTTGCAACTGCTTCCTTTCTCCAGTTGTCGATTCTTACACGTACATGGGGGGATTTTTAAACATTTGCTCATAGGATTTGAGCGTCGCTGGCAAAGCCACGCTATTTAGTACATCTTTGAGAAGGTGGTGGTGAGCTGCCTTCTCGAACCCCTGAAGTCCCTTTGCAGTTAGGGAAGGAGCTCCAGGATTCTGACTCAGCAACAGTGAAGGAGCAACGATATATTTCCAATTCAGGATGTTTTGCAAGTATTCAGGTGGTTGAGTTCTTATTGCTGATTACCCATATTCTTTATATTTCCTTTTTCAAATCCCTAGAAATCACTTTTGCAACATTCGTGGGCAAACAACATTCATATTGCATTCCCTGACCAATGACTAAATTAGGAGGCCTGAGGGCAGCACGGTGGCACAGTGGTTAGCATTGTTGCCTACGGCGCTGCGGACCCGGGTTCGAATCCCGGCCCTGGATCACTGTCTGTGTGGAGTTTGCACATTCTCCCCGTGCCTGCGTGGGTGTCACCCCCACAACCCAAAAGATGTGCAGGTTAGGTGGATTGGCCACGCTAGATTGCCCCTTATTTGGAAAAAAATAGTTGGGTACGCTAAAAGATTTTTTAAAAAATTTAAATTAGGAGGCCTGAGAGGGGGTGGAAATACACTCAACATTGATGTTGATCTAAGGGCGGCACCGTAGCATAGTGGTTAGCACAATTGCGTCACAGCTCCAGGGTCCCAGGTTCGATTCCCAGCTTGGGTCACTGTCTGTGCGGGGTCTGCACATTCCGTGTCTGCATGGGTTTCCTCCGGGTGCTCCGGTTTTCTCCCACAGTCCAAAGATGTGCTGGGTTAGGTGTATTGGCCATGCTAAATTGCCCTTAGTTAGGTGAGGTTACGGGGCTAGGATGGAGGTGTGCGCTTAAGTGGGGTGCTCTTTCCATGAGCCGGCGCAGACTCAATAGGCCGAATGGCCTCCTTCTGCACTGTAAATTCTATGTTTGTTTTCATGCTGGGATTTCATCTGCCACTCAGAATGGGAATCCCCTCTACCAGTACTTCCAAAATAAATGAGTGGATGGTGTTCATATTGCACTAGGTTCAAAGTACTATCTATAATTTTTATATGAATTGAAGTTGTTCATGATATTAATGCAGATACTAACCTGTTTGATTTAAATAGGTTAAGATAGTGAACTGTCTGTGTTCAGTCAATGTCTTTTAATATAATAGGCAGTAATTTCTAAACTTAAGTTTTTTTTTTCATATTGAACTTCATATGAAAGATAGATTATGTTACACTCAGAGGTAAAATCCCTAAAAGCATTTTGTGAGTCTAAGCCTTGACAGAGGTGATTTTCTTTTTCAAACACAACCAGCTATTCCTTGAGACAAACCTTTTCTGCATGGTATTATTTATTTTTCAGGGAAGTGAAAAGCTTGTTTTATGTTGTTCTAAAAGTTCAGCTTTTTTATTAACTTGGGTAAAAGAAAAACAGGAACTGAAAATTTTCCATTCAGAATTTGTCAGTACAATGTGTGAAGTGAATCCAGGGGTTTGCGGTGATGTTTCAGGGAAATCAGGCAGCTTGCAGCCACCCATTACGAGAACTGTCCACACAGGAGGGGCCTTGTCAACTGCTGACCGCACTTTTGTGGTGACCTTAGTCACACTATCACCAGCCACCAGTAAAGTGTTGATACCTCGCTCGGAGTAAGCACAGTTGCAAAAGTAGTATGAAACTGGTGTGCCTGGCCAGCAATTAAAATAGGAACTTTAGGAACAAATTATATCTATTCACTTTCATGCATTTCTACTTTGTTGTTACGCTGATCATCTGGGAAACATCTTCCAATTTGGACGGAACTCACCTCTTTCAATGCGACCAAAAGAAAACGAAAGAATGAGGTGGTTTCTTGCCCTGCAATAGAAGGAAACAATTTTAATTTAAAATTAAGGAGAATGAGGTATTAGATCTGCCTTATGTCACAATCGAATTTTAAAAAATTACTCGCGCAAGATGTGAACATTGTTTTGGGTGAAAGATCATTGACTGAAACAGAACGTTAGTGATACTGAGATGCTGCATTGGCAAGGGTTTTCCCCAGTGATTATTATTGCACTATAATATGTTGCATGATTGAAAGGGGGTCAGAGTATGACTCAAAGAGACTTGTTTTTGTAAAAATTGGGTGCGCAGTAAAAGCCAGTGAAGGCGTTTTTATCATGATACAGATAGAGAAATCAGTTCCATGAATGGGTCATCAAAATTTTTCACACACTCAAACTAATGGGAACATTTTTGTGGAGGAGTCCCACACTACACAGCTTTCATGCATTCAGTTGTTTTCAGAATCATCGTTCCACTTCTGTGTTAAGTGTAGTGAGGCTGCTTTGGGTTGTCATGCAAAGGCTGATATCACTCAAACACAGACTGTGTACATACTACATCCATGAAGTATACTTCCTGAATCTGAACTTTAATACATGTATTTGCACAATAATCCTACGTCCCAAAAATGACTGAACTACCTCAAAGAAATATAGAGGAATTTTTAATCTGGGGGGAGTGGGTGGGGTTGGGTGTGGATGGAAGGGATAAATGGGTAACAAATTCTGAGCATGTCAGAAAGCTGGCTCAAATGCATTGACTTCAGGCAAGTGCATTCGCCACACGTCTTGTGGGCCAGGACGAGCAAGAGTGCTTCCTTCCAGCCTGCCTCGCTCACTCACCATCAGTGTCTGCCCAACAACTTTCCTGCGCTCGGCCCCCTACCTCCTGGGTTATGGAAACCTCCTCGGCTTTGAGGAAGAGAATGGATCCCCCGCATTGAGAATTGGAATACCCCTGGCATCAAATCCATTTCGGATAAGAGGCCTGACCCTGTAACCTTGTCTGGAATGTTATTCGCCTAACAGGAAGACAAATCTCAATGGGGCTGATTTCTGGGCGGAAACTTGCCAAAGGTTGCACACTGTGGAGTTAAAATTCCATTGGATGTGAGGAAACCTGAAAGGGTGTGTTTCCTGTGCACTTTCATGCCTACCCCCTTCCCCATTCCTGCCAACCACCGCCCCCCCACCCCCCACTGCTTACAATGTGATGCGCTATCAATTGCACTTAAAGACTTGAATCGGTACAAGAGAGGCTTTGTTACAGTGAGATGTTTATCCTCCAACTGGAGCTGGTAGAATGGCAGCTCAGGAGAACTCATACATATTTATACGGCTCCATGTGGGCGGAGCTAGCCGGCAGGGGCTGCCGACGAACCTGTAATACAGGTACTGCTGTACATCCCCTAATACAGGCACACACACAATTACACAGTGGTGGATCGCCACATTCACCCCCTGTTAAAATTGAGTCCGGCGGGGGTGACGTGGAACCATATACAGAATCCGTGAATTATTTACAGAGGGGAGGGGGAAAAAAATTAAGTGTCCATTTTGCAACCCGATGCCTGTCAGAGGTTAAGTCTGTCCGGTGGTCTGACAGTTCGTTGGGAGCGACGCAACAGTGGTGGCGACATCTGTACAGGCGGTGTCGGCGTCGATGGCGTCGGTGCTGGCGGTGTTGGTGCTGGCGGTGTTGGTGTAGGCCAGTGGCTGGATGACTCCGGGAGCGTGCCGAAATCTTTCTTGTCCTCTAGCGTGGGAAGGAGGGATGGACCTGGTGGGGCTGATGCTGGGAGCGCCGGGGGAGGGGAGGGTGGCACGTGGGTGGGGAGGTGTGTGGGGGTGGGATTGGCACCCGAGGGAGCCAGGTCCCTGAGCAAGACTGTATCCTGGCGGCCATCGGGGAACTCCACATAGGCATACTGGGGGTTTGCGTGGAGCAGGCGTACCCTGTCCACCAAGGGGTCCGCCTTGTGGAGTCGGACATGCCTACGCAGTAGAACCGGCACTGGAGCTGCGAGCAAAGTCGGGAGTGACACCCCGGATGTAGACTTCCTCGAGAAGGTAAAAACACGTTCATGGGGCGTGTTATTTTTTTTTTTCCTTTTTTTTTTAAATTTAGATTACCCAATTATTTTTTCCAATTAAGGGGCAATTTAGCGTGGCCAATCCACCTACTCTACACATTTTTTTGGATTGTGGGGGTGAAACCCACGCAGACACGGGGAGAATATGCAAACTCCACACGGACAGTGACCCAGAGCCGGGATCGAACCTGGGACCTCAGCGCTGTGAGGTGGTTGTGCTAACCACTAGGCCATGGGGCGTGTTATTGACGGCAGTGCATAGTAGAGACTGGATGGAGTGCAATGCATCCGTGAGGACCTGCTGCCAGCGAGCGGCTGGGAGGTTTCTGGACCGTAGGGCCAGCTGGACGGCCCTCCATACCGTCCCGTTCTCCCTCTCTACCTGCCCGTTTCCCCGGGGGTTGTAGCTGGTCGTCCTGCTGGAGGCGATACCCCTGCTGAGCAGGAACTGACGCAGCACATTGCTCATGAATGAGGATCCCCTGTCACTGTGGATATAGTCGGGGAAACCGAACAGAGCGAATATGGAATCGGGGGCCTTAATGACGGTGGCAGATGTCATATCCGGGCATGGGATGGCGAATGGGAACCTAGAGAATTCATCGACCACACTAAGGATATACGCGTTGCGGTCGGTGGAGGGCAGGGGCCCTTTGAAATCCACACTGAGGCATTCAAAGGGACGGGACGCTTTCACCAGGCGCACGCGGTCTGGCCAGTAGAAGTGCAGCTTGCACTCCGCACAGACCTGGCAGTCTCTGGTGACTGTCCGTACTTGCTCGACGGAGTAGGGCAGATTGCGGGCTTTGACTAGGTGGTACAACCGAGTGACCCCCAGATGGCAAAGGCTATCGTGCAGGGCACGGAGCTGGTCCACTTGTGCGCTGGCACATGTACCTCGGGAGAGGGCGTCTGGGGGCTCGTTGAGCTTGCCAGGGCGATACAAGATCTCATAATTATAGGTGGAGAGCTCGATTCACCACCTCAAGATTTTATCGTTTTTGATCTTGCCCCGCTGCGTGTTGTTAAACATGAAGGCTACCGACCGTTGGTCAGTGAGGAGAGCGAATCTCCTGCCGGCCAGGTAATGCCTCCAGTGCCGCACCGCTTCAACAATTGCCTGGGCCTCCTTTTCAACAGACGAATGTCAAATTTCGGAGGCATGGAGGGTGCAGGAAAAGAATGCCACAGGTCTGCCTGCCTGGTTTAGAGTGGCGGCAAGGGCAACGTCTGAAGCGTCCCTCTCTACTTGAAAGGGCAGTGTCTCGTCTACTGCACGCATCCCGGCCTTGGCTATGTCTGAGCGAATACGGGCGAAGGCATGTTGTGCCTCGGCCGTGAGGGGAAAGTGAGTGGACTGTATCAGTGGGCGGGTCTTGTCCGCGTATTGTGGGACCCACTGGGCGTAGTAGGAGAAGAACCCCAGGCAGCATTTGAGAGCCTTGGGGCAGTGGGGAAGGGGGAGCTCCATGAGGGGGCACATGCGGTCGGGATCGGGCCCCAGGAGACCGTTTTGGACTACGTAGCCGAGGATGGCCAAGCGGTTAGTGCTGAACACGCAATTCTCCTTGTTGTAAGTGAGGTTGAGGAGAGATGCGGTGTGGAGAAATTTGGCAAGATTGGCGTTGTGGTCCTGCTGGTCATGGCCGCAGATGGTAACATTATCTAAGTACGGAAACGTGGCCCGCAGTCCTTACCAGTCAACCATTCGGTCCATTTCTCTTTGGAATACCGAGACCCCATTAGTGACGCCGAAGGGAACCCTAAGAAATTGATAGAGGTGACCGTCCGCCTCGAAGGCAGTGTAGGGACGGTCTGATTTGCGGATGGGGAGCTGGTGGCATGCGGATTTAAGATCAATCGTTGAGAAGACCCGGTACTGTGCAATCTGATTGACCATATCATATATGCAAGGGAGGGGGTACGCGTCGAGCTGCGCGTATCGATTGATGGTCTGCCTGTAGTCCATGACCATCCTGTGTTTCTCCCCAGTTTTAACCACCACCACTTGGGCTCTCCAGGGGCTGTTGCTGGCCTCGATAATACCCTCCCGAAGCAGCCGCTGGACCTCGGACCTGATGAAGGTCTTGCATGGGCTTGCAATCTGCAGTCAGGTTGGCAAAGAGGGAGGGAGGGTCAACCTTGAGGGTCGTGAGGCCGCAAACGGTGAGTGGGTGTAGGGGCCTGCCAAATTTGAGGGTGAGACTCTGGAGGTTACATTGGAAATCCAGGCCCAGTAATCGTGTAGCACAGAGGTTGGGGAGAATGTACAGGCGGAAACCGCTGAATTCACCGCCTTGTACGGTGAGGTTGACCATACAGAAACCCCGGATCGGGACAGAGTGGGATCCGGCAGCCAGGGAGATCCACTGGTTGGCGGGATGGACCGCGAGGGAGCAGCGCCTTACCCTGTCCGGGTGGATGAAGCTATTGGTGCTCCCTGAGTCTAGTAGGCAGGAGGTCGTGTGGCCGTTGATGAGCACCGTCATCGAAGCGGTAGCCAGGTTGTGAGGACAGGACTTGTCCAGCGTCATGGAGGCAAGCAGCAGGCGATCGTCCGAGGATTCCGACGAGGAGCGGCAGCGACCCGGGTCCCGCGGTCCAGTCCCCGAGGGGAGGACAAAATGGCGGCATCCGAAGTACCTGTGGGGAAGAAGATGGCGGCACCCATGCAGCGCATGTTGCGGGCGCGGGGCAAGATGGCAGCTTCCATGGTGCGCACGTTGTGGGGGCAGGGCAAGATGGCGGAGCCCACTGGTCGCACGTGGACCTGGGGGGGAAGATGGCGGCGCGCACGTTGTGGGGGCGGCGCAAGATAGTGGTGCCCATGGGCCGCACGTGGACCTGGGGGGAGAAGATGGCGGTACCCACTGGTCGCACGTGGCCCCGGGAGCAGAGGATGGCGGCGCCCATTGTGCGATCGGCTGAGGGAAGGGAGAGAAGTCGGGCGCGATAGCGGCAACTGCGCAAGCCTGACACACCGCCGCAAAGTGGCCCTTCTTGCCACAGGATTTACAGGTGGCGGCGCGGGCCGGGCAGCGCTGGTGGGGGTGCTTCTGTTGGCAGCAGAAGTAGCAGCGGGGACCCCCTGAGTGCGCGGTGTGGCGAGCAGCGCAGGCATACTGTGCGGGAGTGGCCCCAGTCGGGGGGGTCGGTTGCCGGGTCCACGAGGGGTAGGATGGGTGGGCCGCGCGGCGGGCGGGGTAGGACTGTACATTACAAGAAGCGACCGTCATGGAGAGCGCTAAAGTTTTTGTCGCCGTTAGGTCGAGCGCGGCCCCTTCCAGCAGTTGTTGCCAGATGGGGTCCGATGCAATCCCCGTCATGATGTTCCGTGGCCGTGACGGCCTGACAGTCACAGTCCCGTACTAGAGGGATAACGGCCCGCCAGAAGTCTTCAATCGACTCACCAGGCAGTTGTACACGAGTGGCGAGTACATGCCTTGCAAACAGAGTGTTCGTCTTCTGAACGTAATTTTCTTTAAGGAGTTCCATGGCGCGTGCATAATTCAGCACATCCTGTATCAGCGGGAACACACTGGAGCTCAACCTTGAGTAGAGAAGTTGAATTTTCTGAGCTTCCGTCGGTTCGGGATCCGCTGAGTTGAGGTAGTCCTCGAAGCAAGCCAGCCAGTGATTAAAGTCTTTTCTGGCGTTTGGTGATTGCGGATCTAGCGGCAAGCGATCTGGTTTTATCCTGATGTCCATGATGCGGAAAATCTCACTGTAATAAATTGATGCGCTATCAATTGCACTTAAAGACTCGAATTGGTACAAGAGAGGCTTTATTACAGTGAGATGTTTATCCTCCGACTGCAGCTGGTAGAATGGCAGCTCAGGAGAACTCATACATATTTATACGGCTCCCTGTGGGCGGAGCTAGCCGGCAGGGGCTACCGACGAACCTGTAATACAGGTACTGCTGTACATTCCATAATACAGGCACACACACAATTACACAGTGGTGGATCACCACACAATGTTACCTGTGCATCAGCAAGAAAATATTCCCCACTACAAATCTGAAAGTTACAAAATTCTTCAAGCTGTCTTTTTTATTCTGAACTGGCTTACTTCAATAATTGACAAGTTGTGAACAAACCCAAATTTCATCCAATTGCGCAAGATTGAAGGCCTCAAATTCACTGTACACCAAAACAGCACCATTCTTTGCCGTCGAGAAGTGGAGGGATACTGTAGGACTATTCTGAGATTGGGATCTAGCCATAACGGCAATCTTTGGGTTCAACACATCACATCTTACCATGGTCACCCCAGCTACAAAAACATGACTAAGTGTGGGAAGACCGGGAAGAGAATTTTTAGGAGAATTCTGCCCCACAACATTTTCTACTGATGCCATTACTTTCCAAACTGCTTGTGCCGGCTGAAAAAGACAGTTTGCAACCTTGGTTGAATCGTCAACTCAAAGCTGAGTACAAATAGGGGGACACGGTAGCATAATGGTTAGCACTGTTGCTTCACAGCTCCAGATTCCCAGGTTCGATTCCCGGCTTGGGTCACTGTCTGTGCGGAATTTGCACTTTCTCCCTGTGTCTTCGTGTGTCTCCTCCGGGTGCTCCGGTTTCCTCCCACAGTGCAAAGATGTGCAGGTTAGGTGGATTAGTGTCCAAATAAAAAGGTTGGATTGGGTGGGGTTACTGGGTTACGGGATAGAGTGGAGGTGTGGGATTAGGTAGGGTGCTCTTTCCAAGGGCTGGTGCAGATTCGATGGGCCAAATGGCCTCCTTCTGCACTGTAAATTCTATGATTCTATGAAATTCCCATATCCTGGCCATTGCAAAGACTGCTTACTTCTACCTTTGTCAACATTGCACACCTCTACCTCTACCTCACTCTTACTGCAGTCACAACCTTAGCTAGTGTTATTGTAACCTCAGCACAATTCTTTCAATGCTGTCCTCACTGACTTCTCAAGCTGAATACTTGAAGAAAATAGTTGTTGGGTGGGGTAGGGGGGGAGGAAATGGACAGTGGGATGAATTGGCTAGTTCTTTGAAAAAGCCGATTTGGGCTCAATAGTCTGAATAGCCTCTTTTGGCACTAAAAGGTTCTGTGATTACGTTACCACATTGCTATTGCACTGTGCTTTCTATTTGCCTTCTGAGTCCAAGACATGTTCTTATGTAAATGGGATGAAGTTGGAAAATGAGGATAAACTGGTTTGTGAATGCAGACTTAACTTTCTCACACCTAGATATAGCTATAAAAAAAGCATAACAAGCAATGTGACTGACCACAGACCATAATCTTTAACCATTCACAACCCTGACAAATAATCTTCCTCCTGTGGTTAAAACATTCATGTTGACTTCCTCACTGAAGCTGCCAAAGTGAGAAAATACCGTGAATTTTGAAACGTGGAACATAAAAGATAGAAGCTTGTAAGAATGAGATAACTATTTGCAGCTCCCCTGTCAATTGCGTTGTTTCAGACAGCCAGCACTGACCAGCAGACCCAATTTTGACTCCGCTCCCTCTTGATACGGTAAGAGACAGGTGCCAAAATCCCCATCTCCAGGAAGACATTGTCGATCTGATTCTGGCTTTACACAAACATTTCAAAAGGCTCTGACCCTGTCAAATCCTTTACTTTGATCAATGGTGACCAAACTGCCTTTCTCCAAACAGCCCTTTTGGAGATTAAGTCCGATTCGTCCATGGAAAACACTTTCCGTTGCATTGTGTGGCATGACCACCATGTCAAATGTTATGGATTCAGAACAAATCTAGCAGCTCAAAACTGAGCATACACAAGTTGGAAATGAATGTGGGCAGCAGGTGAAATGTATTCCATTACAATCCGTAACCTCGTAGTCTGACATTACCGTCACTCTATCATCAAGCCAAGTGATCAACCCTGGTTCAATGAGGGGTGTGGGAGAGCATGCCAGGAGCAGCACCAGGCAGAATTGAAAATGAGGTGCCAATCTGGGGAAGCTACAACAGATGATTCAAGCATGGTAAACAAAGGGAGCAAAGCGCTTTGGACAAAGCTGAGCAGTCTCCTGACCAATGGATCAGGTCAAAGCTCTGCAGTCCTGCCACAGGCTGTTGGTGTGGTCAGTTAAACAACAACTGGCAGGAGGTAGCTTCCCCATCCTCGATGATGGTGGAACCCCATACCTGAGTGTAAGGGACAGGGCTGATGCTTTTGCAATCATCTTCAGCCAAAAGTGCTGAGTGGATGCTCCATTTCAGCCTCTTCCTGAGGTCCCCACCATTGCAGAAGCCAATCTTCAACCAACTTGATTCACTCCACGTGCTTTCAGATAATGACTGAGTGCACTGGATGTAACAAAGGCAATGGGTCCCTAACAACATATCAGCTGCAGTAAAGACTTGTGCTCCAGATTTAGCTGTTCCTCTAGCCAAGCTGTACAAAACAGCTATAATACTGACAGCAACGTGACAAAGAGGAACATTGCCCAGGAATGTCCTGTCCACAAAAATCTGGGCAAATTCAATTTAGTGGTGAGTTCATGGTATAATGAATGGTGGGAGGAGGTGTAAATGACTTGGCAGGCAGCCTCCACAAAGTAGAGATTGCCTCACAAATCTTTTGCCCCTGGAGAAGGTTTAATGACAATGTTAGGAATGAACCTGAGATTGGAGTGCTGCAAGCAAAGGATTAGTTAGAGGGAGTGAGAGGGGCAGATAAATCAATACTGATGCCGGTATCATGCCAACAGCCACCAAGGACACGATCCAGAGAGGGTAAGAGGCCAAAAGGTGGAGTCCAGGTGGAATGAGAATTCTGAATATGGGAGAAAGTTTCTGCTGTCTCGGAGGGGGGGGGGGGGGGGGGGGGGGGGTATGGTGGTATGACACATGGCCAAAGAAGTAGGCACAGAGGAGAAGCTGGCAGAAGAGGAACTCAGTATCAAGCTGAGAACAAAATTCATTGAGTGGGGCTATGAGGGGTTGAATCTGAGCCCTTTACCGAAGACTAACAATTCAGTGAGAGAGGGGAAGATCAGAATTTTTCATATTCTTTCACAGGCCGTAGGCATCCCTGGCTAGACCAGCATTTGTTGCCCATCCCTAATTGCCCTCGAGAAGGTGCTGGTGAGCCACCTTCTTGAAACGCTGCAGTCCTTGTCCACACCCACCATGCTGCGAGGAAGGGAGTTACAGAGTTTAACCCATCAACAGTGAAAGAATGGTGATATAGTTCCAAGTTGGGATGTTATGTGGCTTGGAGAGTAACTTGAAGGTGGTGGTGTTTCCATGTATCTGCTGTCCTTGTCCTTCTGAATGATAGAGTTTGGAGGGTGCTGTCAAAAGGAGCCTTGGTGAGTTGCTTTAGTGCATCCTGTAAATGATAGGCACCGCTATCACTCTGCTGTGGTGGTGGTGGAGAGAGTGAATGCTTAAGATGGTCGATGGGTGCCAATAAAGTGGGCTGGTTTGTCCTGGATGGTGCCGAGTTTCTTGAGTGCTGTTGGAACTGCATCATCCAGGCAAGTGGAGAATATTTCATCACACTCCTGGTATATGCTTTGCAGGTGATGGACAGGCTTTTGAGAGTCAGGAGATGGGTTACTCGCCTCTGACCCATTCTTTAACTACAGTATTATACAGCTGGTCCAGTTCAATTTCTGGTCAATGGTAACCCTCAGCATATTGATCGTGAATAGTGGATATTGTAAGTATTACAAGGGGTGATATCAGAAGTGCATAGGTATCCAAGAGTTGTTGAAGCTTACAATCCTTGACTCCTGAAAGAATTAACAAAGATTTTTATTAAAATGACCGATGCGGTGAAGGACAAAATGGAACTACCAACCAGGAAAATTTGAGCTAGAGTGAGTCAGCGCTATTGAAGGGTGTGCAAGAGCATGGTGGTGCATGTGTTGGGGTGGATCTCAGGATGTAGGGACAGTCAAGGTTTGAGGAAGTGTTACGTATCATAGAATACATCCCTGCTGGTAAAGCGTCACGTGATCTGTAGTGATGTCAGCAGTGAGTATTTGTGGGGCCTTCAGTTCTTCATCTTAGATTGTATGAGCACCTTCTTTAATAAAACCACTCATCATGTTTATAAGAATCCAGAGTGTGGGCACCTCCATATATTTTATCTTTGTGGCAAATTCAAAGACATAACAAAAGAGAAAACTGGCGACAAGGATTGAGGCAAGAAAACAGAATTGATGCACAAAAAGAAATGTCGAGGGCGTACAAAGATTCTTGGGACCTGTGGTGAATGTAATTCACACTGTATGGTATTGTGTCCTTGCGGGCTCTGTCTGTGAGCCGTTGCACGGCTCTGCCCATAGGGGGAGATGAGGAGCTTGTACAGGACTCCACCCTTGGCTCTGCCCATGGCTCCGCCCATGGCTCCTCCCACTACCGGAAGTATAAAGTGCTGCAGCTATGTGAGCCTGCCCTCAGTTCTTCTGGTCACAAGCAGGCTCAGTTGTAAGACTATTAAAACCGCAGTTTACTTCCAATCGTGTTCCGAGTGAATTGATGGTCACATCAATTTAATAGTCTTAGAAAACTTGAAGAAAACTACTATGGAATCAGCCCTCAAACCTGATCGACTAGAACTCGACCGGCAGGCTGCAGAGGCGAAGGAAATCTTCCTACACTGGCCTCGGTGTTTCAAGGCCTACCTGGCTGCATCGACCACCTCTGAGACTACAGAGGAGCAGAAGCTCAGCCTACTGCACGCACGGGTGAGCCATCGCATCTACGCAACTCAATTGTACCGACTCCTATACTGAGGCCCTTGCTATGCTCGACCGATTGTACGGTCGGCCTGTAAACGAGGTCTACGCGCGGCACATTTTCACTACCCGCCGCCAGCGCCCCGCAGAGTCGCTAGAGGACTTTCTGCACGATTTAAAAGCCTTGCTTGGGACTGCAACTTTCAGGCTGTAACGGTCTCCCAGCATATGGAACTTGCTGTCCGTGATGTGCACGTTGCGGGGCTCCGGTCAAACTATGTGCGCCAGTGACTACTCGAGAAAGGGGCCCAGAACTTGGAAGACACGGTAGAGCTAGCAACTACTATGGAGGTCGCGTTCCGAAGTCTAAACTCATTCCCAAGCGACCCCATCGTGGACCCCATCGTGGACCCCCGACCAGCGACTGTCCCAGATCTGCGTTGCGCGGCCACCCACTCACTATGGAGTGCCAGCGTGCCATTTTTGTGGCCAGCCCCAACACCCACCGCAGCACTGCCCGGCCCGCAACACGACCTGCAGTAGCTGCGGTCGAAAAGGACATTATGCCAGAGTATGCCTGGCAAAATCGAAACCCTCTAACTCCCCCACAGTCCAGAACAATCGCTCCCCCAATTCGCAGGCCCGCAGGCCCCGCAACGCTGCAGCGTGTCTGCCGACTCCGCCTCTGCCGGACATGTGCGACTCATGGGGGCCGCCATCGTGGCAATCCTCCCCCAAGCGGCCGGCCATGTGCGAGTCATGGGTGCCGCCATCTTGGATGCCATCTTCCTCACTGCCCACCAAGTGCGATCCACGGGGGCGGCCACCTTGGATGCCATCTTCTTCATCGCCCGCCACGTGCGATCAATGGGGGCCGCCATCTTGGCCATCACCTGATGTTCACCTCGATGACTACGACCTCCGCAGACAGTCATCACTCCAGCACTGCTGATCGAGCCGCCGACTACCCGCAACTCAAAGCAGTCACGTTGGACCAGTCGCGTCCGAAGCACCTCCAGAGCTCGATGATGTCCGTTCAAATCAACGGATACAAGACACCGTGCCTCTCGTGCCTCACCGTGACTCCGGGAGCACCGAGAGCTTCGTACATCCTGACCTGGGGCACTACCACGGGGGCTTCGCTCCCATCTTGGTTGAGGACACCGGGCCCCGTTCTCCTCCGGAAGCACGTCTGGACACACAAATGGACCCACTAGTAGAGAGGGTACTACTGCTACATTCGAACCCACACTACGCCTTTATTGAATACCCCGACGGCCGTCAGGACACCATTTCCCTCCGGGACCTGGCGCCTGCAGGATCCACCACCACCACCACCACCGCCGAGGTACCCCTCACACTACACCCCTCCTGACCCCCATGCCCTGCACTCCCACGCCTATAGGTTTCGTGTCTACGTCCTGCGCCCCCGCGCCTATAGGTTTCCTGCGCCCCCTTCGCCCGTTGCACCGGTCAGGAACGGAGCTCGGACCGATACACCTCTGGAGTCCACCCCCATACCCACACCGACCGTCACCACCCAGCCACCCGAAGAGGCTGCAACCCCGGTGCTTCGCCGATCCCAAAGGGCGACTCGGCCACCCGACCGGCTCAACCTGTAGACCCGTCACCCCCGTCGGACTTGATGTTTTTTACAGGGGTGAATGTGGTGAATGTAATTCACACTGTATTGTATTGTATGGTATTGTGTCCTTGTGGGCTCTGTCTGTGAGCCGGTGCGCGGATCTGCCCATAGGGGGAGATGAGGAGCTTATATAGGGCTTCACCTTTGGCTCCGCCCATGGCTCCAACCATGGCCCCTCCCACTACCAGAAGTATAAAGTGCTGCAGCCGTGTGAGCCTGCCCTCAGTTCTTCTGGTCGCAGGCAGGCTCAGTTGTAAGACTATTAAAACCACAGTTTACTTCCAATTGTGTTCCGAGTGAATTGATGGTCACATCAGGACCGGACTCACACACATCAGGTGAAGCAAGCTGCTGATGCTGGAGGTTTTTTAAAAAAATGGACTATAACCGTGAGTAAAGTAGAACTGCATTTGAAAACTTTGTTGAAGGGGTAGAGTCTGGGTTGCAGAGACTGCGTACGTGGCAAAGCTAAACGTGCTGCCGGAACAGGGATTCAGATGTCATCTAACTCTGTACAGCCCATAATATGGGAAAATATCAAACTGCAGTAAAATATAAAAGAAAAATTCCAAGTACAGTGTGCATCAGTGAATCGCTTGTGCCATTATCCAAAAGAATTGGAAGGGAGGAAATTGTTAAAATATGGACCCGAGGAGCTGGGATCCGAAATGGCTGGAAAAACGGGTGCTATGGGTGCATTTGATGAAGTTTGTGAGACGTGGAACTCGTATGAGGAAAGATTCCAATTTTATCTGACAACGAATCAAACACCCGAGGGCCTGAAGGTCACAGCTTTCCTCAGTTCAGTAGGGTGTAACACTTTTATGCTGCTACAAGACTTAGTTCATTCAGCAAAACCAGGAGATAAGTCCTCTATTGAATTTAATGAAGATTTTAGAGGGGCATTTCTCACCGAGACCACTGCTAGTTGCAGAATGGTTTTGGTTCTCCCGCCGTAGTCAGGAAGAAGATTAAAGGATTTTACAGTTCGGAGCAACTTTAAGAAGGTGAGAAAAACACTGTGAGTTTGGTGCAGGACTTGATGACACTCCTTGTGATAGGCTGGTTTCTGTAGTGGACTCTGTAGTGACGCTATTCAGAGAACGTTTAGAAGCACCGCATCCTCAAAACCTTACACAACTAAGGTCATTTTTGGATTTGATTATTTATTATGGTAAATTTGTGCCAAATGCAGCAACACAATTGAAGTATTTAGATACTTTGTTATGTGTAAACAAGTATAGCACTGGTCAGAAGAATGCAGAGGTTCATACAATGAGGTAAAGAAGCCTCACAGAACGTAGAGCTGCTGGTTCATTACAAGCCCAAGCTGAAGTTACAACTTGCTTGCGATGTGTCACCCTATGGGGTTGGTGTAGTTTTCTTGCACCTAATGCTTTCACGACAGGAACAACCAGTAGCATTTGCTTCATGCAGACATGCTAGTGCAGAAGCAAATTATGCTCAGCAAGAAGAAGCTTTCAGCATCATTTTCGAGTTAAGAAGGTTCCACTATTACCTTCATGGGCATCATGTTACTCTTTTGACAGAACATCGACCTTTGACAGCAGTCTTTGGGTTGCATAAAGGTATTCCTTCTTTAGCAACTAGTAGGCTATAAAGATGGTCTTTGATATTGTTGGCACCCACATTTGATATCCAATGTCACAAACCAGAGCAACGTGCTGTCAAGATTGCCGTTACAAGTCAAGCATGACTCAGAAGAACATTTCGTCAAGGTCCTGTATTTCTCACTCATGAATAATGTACCTGTTAATTCACCTCAAGTTCAAAGACATACAAGAATCTATCCAGTGATGGGGAGGTTGATGGACATTGTCCAAAAAGGAACGCTATCAGACGCTCATTTGAAAAGTCCAGACCTCAAGTCTTACATCACACGAAGCTTGAATTGACTGTCCAGAATGGATTTTTATTATGGGGATTCCAAGTGATTATTCCTCTTGTGGAGTAAAGTCCTTGACCAACTATTTGAGGGACATCCTGGTGTGGTGAGGATGAAGGAGCTGCCATGCAGTTAATTTTGTTGGCCAGGATTAGATGCTCAACTCGAAGAGCAGGTGAGGCAACGTCAGTCCTGTGCAAAACTAAAAGACACTCCACCACTGCAACTAATACACCCATGGGAATGGCCGACACAACTATGGCAGAGAAGAAACATAGACTATGCAGGTTGAGGAACCCAACAATTTGCCATTTGTAAGACTGTGATGGAAGGTAACTAAACCACAGGTATGATAACACTGATCATTATGTATCTTCTATATTGAAATAAACTTTCATTTAAACACAGAATCAATCACATTAACAATACAGTAATATATTTCCAATTAACAGTTCTTAAATAATTTTTTTTAAAGCTTTAACTGCCTAGCTACACTGTATATTCAAATTAAGCAAACAAATACAGTTCAAATGCCACTTTAAAAACAAAGTTAACAATTAGGGTTATTTGCATCTCTGTGCAGAACTTTGGAGACACTTTCAGGAACAACCTGAAAACCCTTCTTGTTAGACTAAACCCTAAGGCAAACTGCAAAACTACAGACAGGCCTGGCTCTTCCCATTAATTACAACCGGCGGAATTCTCTGATACCCGCCAGGTCGGAGAATCCACGCCGCCCCGACGCCATAAAGGAGGAGATAAAATCGGAGATAAACGCCATGAGGGAGACACTCAGGACGGAACTCCAGACAATGATGAAGGAGATGTTGGCAGAGACAACGGACAAAATGCTGCGAACCATCGATGGCCTGGCAAGGAAGGTGGAGGCGCAGGAGGAAACGATTCAGGAGTTGGAGAGGGCCGCCTCGGACCAGAGCGACAGGATGGTAACTCAGGAAACCGAGGTGAAAAGGCTGCTAACGACCCAGGGAAGCCTAAGAGGGGAAGTGGAGGACCAGGAAAATAGGTCCAGACGGCAGAATGCTAAAATAGTGGGTCTGGCGCCGAGGTCCCAGGTTCGATCCTGGCTCTGGGTCACTGTCCGTGTGGAGTTTGCACATTCTACCCGTGTTTGCGTGGGTTTTGCCCCCACAACCAAAAATGTGCAAGCTAGGTGGATTGGCCACGCTAAATTGCCCCTTAATTGGAAAAAATGAATTGGGTACACTAAATTTTTTTTTTTAATTGTGGATCTGCCAGAGGGAATGGAGGGCAGAGACCCAACAGGCTACGTCACCCAAATGCTGGGCAAGCTAGTGGGAAGGGAGAAATTTCCAAACCCCCCAGAAATCGACAGGGCTCACAGGTCGCTCCACCCCAGGCCCAAAGCCGGGGAACAGCCCAGAGCGATTATCGTGAAGCTGCACACGTTCCAAGACTGGGAAAAAATCCTAAAGCGGGCCCGGCAGACGAAATCGAGCACTTGGGAAGGGAAGATCATAAGGGTGTATCAGGACATTGGGGCGGATCTGGCCAAAAGAAGGGCTGAATTTAACAGGGCCAAATCAGCACTCGACAAAAGTAATGGGATGTTATTCCCGGCCAAACTCTCGGTAACATTTGAGGCGAAGGAGCTATTTTTAACACCTCAGTGGCAGAGGAGGAGTTCGTTAGAGCAATCAAACTGGGGGGAGGGACAGCCGCAACAGCCATCATGAAAGCGACAGGGATGGAAAAGAAAGGAAGAAGACCGCAAACAGAGACAATAAGATCACAAACTGTACACACGTGTTTGGTGTATTGTGCGGGGCTGTGCTGACCCGTTCCCGGGCTCGTTCCATCTCTCAATGCAATGGGGGGCGGGGGGGGGGGGGGCGAAGCAAGGTGCATGAGAGTGAGAAAGGCGGACAGGAGGGCGAGACATGAGCTAGCAAAAGGAAAATAAAACAGGATCAGAGCAGGGCAAGTACTGGGAGGGGGGCCATCGTGCTAGCGAGGAGAGCTAACACGGGAGGGCAGGAAGAAAGGAGGGCCGCGGCGCGCCTCTCAGGGGCGAGGGAGCAGAGGAACAGGGACTATGGGGTGGGGAGAGAAGTCGGGGGGGAGAGTGCAGAACAAAAAGCAATATTAATTAGCAAGAGGACGAGGTTTACTGAAACCAAAACCCAACCTTGACACACACCAACTGATCATGGGGGGGCGACGTCAACTGTGTACAGGACCCACTGACCGACCGATCAAACCCCAGAGCAGGGAAAAAGACTGGCATGGCTAGGGAACTAGGGGCATTTATGGAGCAGATGGGGGCGGTGGACCCATGGAGGTTCCTGCACCCGGGTGAGAAGGAATTTTCATACTTCCCACAAGTACACAAGGTATACACCCGTATTAACTTCTTTGCAGTGGAGAAATCGGCGCTTCCAGGGATCACAGGAACGGAGTACTCCGCGTTCGTTATCTCTGACCACGCTCCACACTATATGGATGTGAGGTTGGTGACAGGATGTGCCCAGCGCCCCATATGGAGGCTGGACATGGACCTCCTGGCTGACAAGGCCTTCTGTCAAAAAACATGGCGGGCCATAGGCGACTACGTTATTAACAACCAAAACGGGGAGGTTTCGCCCTCCACGTTCTGGGAGGCACTGAAGGCCATGATTAGAGGAGAGATCATAGCCTACAAGACAAGCAGAGATAGGGAAGAGAGGGTGACAGGCAACAACTGGTGGACACCATCCTGGAAGTCGACAGAAAATACTCCGAGGCCTTTACCGTAGAGCTGCTGGCGGAGAGAAAAAAGCTGCAAATGGACGTTAACCTGCTATCCAGGAGGAAGGGTGGTGGGGGAGGCACAACGGGGATGGGGGAGGAACCATAGACTGATCCAGAGGGCAAAGAAATGCATGTACGGTCAGTTAAATGAAGGACAAACTAAACCTCTCTGTATCATAAAGGAAATTAGCGCGGGCGAGGAAAATGTGATGTGTATATATACAACTGTTTATACACATGGGAAGTGCCAATAAAAAGATTCTCAAAGATAAATTAATTAATTATCTATACCCCAGGGAATCCCCCAAACTTAAGCAATATCCCATTAGCCACCTATCTGTAAACAAGTAAATGGTTAAAATCAATGATTACCTCACTTTTATGATCCTTTAATCGCAGCATTAGAAGATATACTACCTATATGTATTTGAACATAGGGTTTTTAACAACATTACTTCAACATATGTAAAATATAATATATATATATATATCAATTTCCTACATTCATTGCATGGTCCATTGGAGGGTCATGTGTTCCTCGTGATTGTGGATGCATACTCTGAAGTGGCCAGAAGTCAGGATCTTGAAATCCATGATAAAAGAACAAACCATTAAGAAGCCAGACAAAATCTTCACAAGATTTGGAACACGAGAGCACGTCATGAGTGACAATGGTATTCAGTTCACTTTGAAGGAGGACCTGCTGAAGGGAAACAGTATACACCACAGCAAGTCATCTCCACACCATCCTGCAACAGATGGGTTGGCTGAACATTTTGTTCAGTCTTTGAACCATTCCATCAAGGTGCGTTGGCAAGATGAGTAAACAAATTCTTAATGTCGTGCCAGAAGACCAGTCTGCATCAGCAATGCTGCTGTTCAGGAGGAAACTGTGAGCACAGTTTGATTTGGTGATACCACCTGATACTTCTGAGATTGTCAAACGACAGCGCAGGTTGTTAGGCGAGAACAAAACTCTAAAAAGTGAGTATTCGAGTGCTAGCCAGAAGCTACACTGCCAGCAGGAATATTGGTACCTGCTGTAGCCCGAGCAAAGACAGGCCCAATATCATACACTGCACAGCCAGAAGATGAAAGCAGTTTAGCGACATCATACTGACCAGTTACTGGCATCATGAAGTGAAATCATTGAAACTTCTCAAGAAATATTTCCCGTGAAAAATGTCAAGAGCGATACTTCAGAACAGAACCTGAACACAGAGACAAATTCAGATTCTGTTTCTGAGGACTTCCTAATACCTATAGAGATGAACACTGGAGTAACTTCCCAGGAAGTACCACCTACTGAAGGAACAAGATGACAATTCCAAGGTCATGAGTCACCAGGTTCCAGAAGGTTGAAGACAATCCAAAAGGAATTGATGTCCACCTGAGAGATTGTCTTATTAAATTGTATATATGTGTACAGAGATAATGCATCAGTGGGTCTGTTGTATAAATGCTAAGTCATTGTCATTGTACTAAGAAGTAAAGGGCGACGGGTGTTATGTATCATAGAATACATTCCTGCTGGTGAAGGGTCGTGTGATCTGTAGTGGCATCAGAAGAGAGTGGTTGCACAGGTTTGTGCAGTATCCTGAATAAAATCTCTCATCGTGTTTGTAATAATCCAGAATGCGGGCACCTCCATACCTTTTCCCTTTGCGACAACCTCAAAGGTATGACACGAACACTGTTTGTTTTGGAGATATCTGTAATCCTGGATGGATGTTAAACATGAAGGTTAGAATCCACATGGATTAAATTGGAGTCAGAGACAGTTGCTGAGGAAAGAGATGCGGCCGTGAAAGCAGGTTTTGGTAAATACCTGACCAAACACGAATGCAGGCAGCAATGATGACAGGCAAGATGAAAGACCAAAAAAATCCTATAGGAGTGGAGAAGAATTCTTCGATGTGGCCATTTCTGGAATAGAAATGGCAGTGAATTAAATACAAAAACAAAATAGCAGGAATACTGAAAACCTGAAAGGAGAACAGGGAATTCCACAAACACTCAACAGATCTGGCAGAACTGTGAAGGGAAATTTATTGTTTCAGATCGATGCCCTTTTGACAGTATTGTGGAAAATTGGAAATCTAACAGAGGCGGGGGAGATGGAGGCAAGTGGGAGAAATAACAAAAGGGGGGGTTTCCACCCTGGATTGTTTTACAATGACCGTTCTTGAAAAATGTACACGTACAAATGTCAGCATTGCCATCCCCTCTACCCAAATGGGTCACATATCTGACTAATTATGTGCGTTTGCACAACTATCATAGGTACCAGTGCAGGGCTGGTAGTATAACTGTGATCTCGAGCGATGCACATGAGAATTGTTCTGAACAGGCGGCTGCTAATATTTTTGAAAATTCACCCCAGCGAGGAATGACATCGTCAGAAAACAAAACAGGAAAGAGGGTGGGCAGGGCTGGGGTGGGGTAGCAGGTGGAAAATAAGTCATGACATCAGCATTGAAACGTTTTGCCTTGGTCTCAGTCGTAATATTAATATTGCATTCAGGCCAATTTTGCATGTGCTGTAAATGTTTTTTTGGAACACAATATTCCTTCATACTGGTTCCACTCTCTGAAAACAATGGATGTGTTATTGTAAATGTTAAAGCCATAGTGACCGTTGTGATGCCATCCTGTCTGGGTCACATTCACATTGTTTTAAATGGAAAGAACAAACAGGCTGCATTATAAATCACTGCAGCCCTGTCATATTATTGCAGGGTAAAACTTCTCCTCCTGACGCACTGCAGCAGAAGTGCTGTTTTCTTAGTTGCCCATTGAGTGCAATATTAGCACCGATTGGGACTTGTTTTATATAGCATAATTAAGCTTCCTGTGGGCTGAATTGTGATTTGCCCCACTCATTTCAATAATAATCCTCAATGGTTAATAACACAGTTATGCAATATTTTAGCATATTGATACAATCTGGGATACCAGTGCCCAGATTCTCAGTCATGGTTAAACTCCTGAAAATAGCTGGAAATTCTAAGTCCTGCCCTCGAACACATTTCCTATTTTCACAGGGACCGGACGAGAGTCAGGCAAGGGTCCGCGGATGAGCGGTTTACACACTCATTTGCTCATTTAAATTATATGCTGCCTCCAATGAAGTTGAGATTTGCTAGGTGAAGAATGTGAAACTAAAGTGTGCAGATTAGACCAGCTCGAGGAGTTTGAATTTGGTGGGTACATGTGGATAGCCAAGGTACCTTTGGGGAGGTAAAGTACTTGGATATTGTCCGGGAACATCTTTGGGATAGGTAAGGAACCCTTTGGAATTGTTAAACTGACAAGTAGCTTTCAAAGCTGTCAACGAATACCAGGTGAGTTTACTGGTAAGGGATAGGGGGAAATTGTGGTGGAGGGATGGGTCATGGGTTGACATGAATTCGTGCTAGTTTGACATAGGTGTTCTAAAGGCCCGTGGGTATGTGGGGGCAGAGAGTTTATGAGGAGCTGGTGAGATAGCAAGGCATGGGATGGCATAGAGGTAAGAAGGGGCCATGGGGGTGGGTGAGACATGAGGTAGCATAGGTTGGCATGGATGGACATGGTGAGTGTGTGGGAGTGTGGGATATGAGGGTTGAAGAGCTCTTTTTTGATTTAATTGTTCGAGCGCAGAGCACAGAGGCAGGCCTTTCCCCCAGCCCACCTCCATTCCGGAGAGCCTCCTCACTCGTTCCCAGCTTACATTCCAGTCTGCTGCACCTCCTCCCTCCTCCCCACCCCCCCCCCCCCCCCCCCCCCCGCCCCAAACAACCAAAATCCCAACTGCATGCAGCCATTTTTCAAGTCTGAGTTCACAGAGCCAGGAATTCTCCCCGTCTCTGCGCACCTGGTCAAGGATCAAAAATCTGGGACGGAATTCTCCGACCCCCCGCAGGGTCAGGGAGTCGCCTGGGGCCTTCATAAATCCCGCCCCCGCCGTGGCCAGAACCGCGCCCCGCCGGTCGGCGGGCCTCCCGCAGCGATTCTCCGGCCCGAGGTCCCCCCGCTGTCAGGCCTCTCCCGCCGACGTGGTTTAAACCACCTCTGTGCCGGCGGGTGCAGGCGGTGCGAGTGGGAGAATTCAGCATCTTTGGGGAGGCCCGACGCCGGAGTGGTTGGTGCCACTCCGCTACGCCCGGACCACCCGCCACGCCGGGTAGGGGAGAATACCGCCCCAGGTCTGAAGATGTACCTCCAATTCTCCACACTACTGAGTCCCTCACTTCGACCACAGCACTGCAGGAAAGCAGTGAGCAGAAACCAGGCAGGGAAGGAGGGTAGAGCCGGAAGAAAGGAGGGAAAGTATTCTTCAAATCTTATCGTAAGAGCAGCTGGGAGCTGCACACAATTGCCGTGCCAATGTAAGACATCAGCAGTGGGAGAGATCCTAATATTAAAACAAAAAAACACAACGCTCAGACAACGTCTTATTATTTCTTTCATATGAATCTGAAATTCAGGTCAGTATCTGAGGTGGTCGATGTCCAAGAGATGTATGGCAGCCAATGCCTAGAGACTCTGGTACCTGAGACACTTTTGGATGTTGGAGCTTTTAATAAGAAGATTGATAAATGGTTATGATGTCATCAATCAAATAGTCGCTATGTTCTTCACCACAAGAGGCCATTAACTCCTAGTTCTCTAAGAGCTGTTCGGGGAGTTAGGGGGAAGAAATGAGAAAATCATTTCACAGAACAATACAGTAGCAAAAAAATTAAAAATTTGTCGTGCTCATTTTTTTTTGAAGCAATATGAAATTAGTTGGTAAGAAACTATCTGCTTTCCAATAGACCTGGATCCAGGCCCAGAAGGAGTGCTTTAAAATAACTGTTTTTTTAACCCACTGGGAAACAGGTAAGTCTGATGTCTGTAATCATCTGCTGCAAAGAATGAATTTGTGATAGCTGAATCACAGGTTATATATAGCAGCGAGAACAAGGCTGTTGATTTCTGGCAATGACGTAGCAACCGTTTCAAGCTTGGCTATACAATGGACCATCGACAGTACTTAGTCAGTGAGCCAGTGAAGTGTGGCTAGCAAAGGTTCGCTAATTGTGGAATGCCTTGCAATCGCTGCTGTATTGGTCAAAGATCCACCAGGACAAAAATAAGTCGCTGACCGTTGTAAAGACCCAAATGCTAGATTGGCTCTTAGTACCACAAAACTATGAAATGTTTCTGCTGAGAATGAGTGAGCTGGCTGGAACTGATGTGAGGCATTGCAAAGCTATCCATCATCTGGTGGATGATGGGGCCGGGGCCATGGGGCTGGTTTAGCTCACTCGGCTGAATCGCTGGCTTTTAAAGCAGACCAAGCAGGCCAGCAGCACGGTTCGATTCCCGTACCAGCCTCCCCGGACAGGCGCCGGAATGTGGCGACTAGGGGCTTTTCACAGTAACTTCATTGAAGCCTACTCGTGACAATAAGCAATTTTCATTTCATTTCATTTTCATTTCATTTTTCATCTACCTCATCAATGGCAGCAGTTGCCCTGATTAGCATGCAGAATTGCACTAATGTGAGTTTGAGTTGGCGTGTGAGTTTATTGGCCTCAGCCAAGCGCAGTGGAGGCCTTGAGTTCAGGAGAAGAACCAATAATTGTTCCCCCTGAGCACCATGTCACCACCTTAGCTGGAAAGTCGGCATCAGGCAAGGACATATTTGGACAAAATCCCAAATCCAGCTCAGGTTGGAATTTTCCAGCCGTTCACACAGGCGGGATCTTCCAGTACCACTGATGGCACATCCCCGCCACTGGTTTCCCAGGAGTGAGGTGGTGGTGGTGGTGGGGGGGGGGGGGGGGGGTGTACATTGACTGGGAAACCTCATTGACAATGTCCGGCCAAGAAGGTCCCGCCGCCGACAAATGGTGTACAACCTCAGCCTTCACGAAACACACAGAGGGTTGCGCAGATTATCCCGGCCAACGGTGGGATTGTCTGGCCGTTCCTTCCAGTCCTACTACTGACAATGGGGTTTCCCATTGTTTGCACCGATGCCAACCCGCCCACCCCCACTGCAGATTCCCCACAGTGGAGGTTCCAAACAGTGGGAAACCCAGTTGACAGTGTACAGGACCAATGGCTGGCCACCCCCACCCCCGCAAAGCTCAAGGTGGTGAAACGGAAAATCCCGCATAATATAAGAGCATCTCCTGCCACCAAGAAGCTTTCACCACAGATGACACAAACTGGGAAATTTTGGTACAAGAGAAACTACTTTGAAAATCACCCCTATAGTTTATTGATAGCCGGAATTCAGCGGCTGTTGGGATTCTCTTTTCCCGCCGGCAGCGCACCACTGCCTGCAGGTTTTCTGGTGGGGTGTGGTGGCTTCAATGGAGATTCCCACTGACATTCCGTGGGAGTAGAAAATCCCACTGCCAGCAAATGGCGTGCCACCAAGAAACACAGGGCTGAGGGATTGGAGGAACTTGCCCGATGTATTGTTTGTTGTGCTTTTAATTATTTTGGAAGGATTACCACATGTTAAGCATAGAGAGAGATTACAGATGAACATTCCAGATGTTGCCTTTTTTTGACCCGAGCCCATCCAAATTCACAGAATGGTTATGGCGCAGCAGGATGCCATCTGGTCCATCGTGTCTGCACCAACTCTCCAAACAAGCATCTTGATGTAGCACCATCCCCCTGCCTTTTCTCCGTACCCCGGAATATTGCTTCGATTCAAATTATCACCTAATGCCCTCTTGAATACCTCAATTGAATGTGCTTCTACCACACTTCCAGGCAGTGCATTTCAGAACTGAACCACTCCCTGTGTGAAAAAGTTGTTTCTCACTTTGTAAACCACTTGAAATCTGTGCCCTCTCGTTCTTGATCCTTTTACGAGGGGAGACAGTTTCTCCCTATCTACTTTGGCCAGCCCCCTCATGATTTTGAACATCTCTATCAAATCTCCTCTTAGCTTTCTTCTCTCCATGGAGCCAAGTCTCAACCTCTCCAATCTATCTTCATAACTGTTTCCCATCCCTGGAACCATTCTTGCAAACCTCTTTTTCACTCTTCCCAATGCACTAACATCTTTCCTATTGTGTGATGCCCAGAACTGTACACAATATTCCAGATGAGTCTAACAAATGTCTTGCATAAGTTCAGTGTAACCTCCTTGCTCTTGTGCTCTCTGCCCTTATTAATAAAGCCCAGGATACTGTCTCCTTTATTAACTGCTCTCTCCACTTATCCTGTCACCTTCAATGATTTATGCACATATACACCCAGGTTCCTCCACTGCTCCACACCTTTAAGACTTATACCCCTTATTTTATGTTGTCTGTTCAAATTTTCCTGTCAAAATGCATCACCTCACGCTTCCCTACTTGTACTTCATCTGCCACCTGTCTGCCCACTCCACAAACTTGTCTAAGACTTTTTGAAGTTCTACTCTATCTTCTTCATGGTTCACAATACTTCCAAGTTTTGATATTTGAAATGGTGAAACGAAGTGGCAATGCTACAAACAACAAAAGCATCTCACAATACTATCTCCAATGTAGTAAGGTGCCCCTAGGTGCTTACCAAGGATGGTTATTAAATTGGAAATTTGACAAAGAGTCACTTAAAAAGATAATAGGATCAGTGACCAAAAGCCAAGGCACAGAGGTCAGTTTTAAGAAGCATATGAAATGCAGAGAGCATCGTGAAAAGGTGAGGACGGGATTTTCCAGTCCCCGACGCCGAAATCGCATTCGGCGATCGGCCTGATAGTCCCTATTTGCGCTACAATCGGGGGTGATGCCGCTTTTGCAACGCTCCGCCCCCCTCGGAAATGGCATAATCGAAGAGTACGTTGCATGCCGTATGGACGGCCTCAGGATATCACCTGAGACCCTCCCCCGATGCTCCGCCCCCGATGGGCCAAGTTTCCGACAGCGTGGCTCACTCATGCTATTTTTTTCATTAACCCGGCATGGCGGCTGCAGACTGAGTCCAGTGTTGCAACAGTCGGGGGGAGGGAGGGGCGGGGAGCCGTTCCGTAGGCAGGGGCTGAATGCACAGGTGGCGGGTGGTCTGGGGGTGGTGAGGGGGGTTACTGGGGGGACAGTATGTGACAGGCTGGGTCCGCGTGCGGTGAGCACCATGTTGCATGCGCCGCCACGGACCTGGCAATTCCCCGGCCATATCCGCAGGTAAAGCCATGGACTTTACTCTGCTTGCCTGCTAGCCCCCCCCCCCCCCCACCACCACCACCACCACCACCAGACGCAGGATCGGGATACAGTCGTTACTCCCTTTTTTTCTGGCGTAAACCCCAATGTTCCCACACTGGCGTCAGCTCTTCGTCTGCAAATCGGAGAACCCAGCTCGAGAGGTTTAGGGAGGGTAATCCAGAGCTAGGCAGCTGAAGGCTTGGATGTGGTGAAGCAAATAAAATTGGGGATGTGTCTGAGGCCAGTGATCGAGCGTCACAGAGGGTTATACGTCTGGAGGAAATTACAGGGAGGGGAAAGCCTGTGGAGGGATTTGGGAACAAGGTTGAGACTTTTAAACTTGATGCATTGCTGGACTGTGGACCAAGGTAAGTCAATGAGCTCAGGAGTAATGAATGAATGGAACTTGGTGTTGTTTAGGATAAGGGCAGCAGAATTTTGAAAGGATTTTAAATTTACGAATGACACAAGCAGGTGGTCTATCAAGCGAGCATTAAAATAGTCAAGCCTGGAAGTGACAAGAGCATGGATGAGAGCTTGAGCGACCTAAGCTGCGACATTGCCAGAATTGAGCAATGTTATGGAAGTGAAAATAGGTGGTCTTGGTGATAGCGAGCACATAGCATTGGTATCTCTGCTCAGAACTAAATAGAATGCAAAGGTTGCAAAGAGTCTGGTGCTGCCTCAGATAGTGCCTGGGGCGTGCAATAGAATTATAGCTGTGGACCATGGAATGAGGCACTTTCAACCACTAGACTGGAGGCAGTGAGGGCAGATACACCTCCATCTGCCAGCCAGCAATTTGGAGGCACCAAAACTAAACCAACAGAGAGGGGGAAAGCACTACTTAGCTTACTGCTTTGCCTCCTTCATTGCTCATGGAGTGAGATGATTCAAGTTGTAGACAGACTCCTCAGCAATGTAAGCCAAATTATGCTGTTAGCACTTTGAAGTGTAATAGAAAAAATGTTGCAGAGTACTGATATGAACTAGATGGGCCAAATGGCCTGTGTCCATCTTGTTACTTCAATATATAGTCTAAATGTAACTCTATATTGCAGAGACTGGATATTTCCCCCACTTTTGAAAGCAGTGGACATTTGACAGACTCTATCTGTGGATTCAATCCAAATTGCATTGAAAGCATACAAGGTTTGTGAAGAAGATTATTTCCTTAGTGTAACGTATTGTCTGCATATTTACACAGTAACATTAGAGAAATGCCCAAAAATATTGAAGGTTTGTTTTGTGGTATTTTTGTGCAAAATTCATGTTCAGCTTCATATAGAGTAGAAAGACAAATGTGGCTTTCAAAGGGTTGCAAACTGTGCCTGTGTAGAAGATGTTAGACTAACAGAATGACAGACTCAATGGTGCATGTAACTTTTGTTTATTTTGTAACAGGATCAAAGACTCTCTTACTGGGGGTTAGTGTAGCAACACACGCTAAACTTTATCTGGTACATTATTTGGGTCATCTGGAGGAGCTGATAGTTGGAGGGGAGGGCGCATCAACAAATCACATTGCATCGGCCTTATCACATTTGACAATTTATTCCTGTCCAAAATAGGAGCCACAGTCATTTGGAGGAACCTTGCCAATATTTGAACAGATCAAGGAATCAGCACAGCAAATGAACTGTCAGGCTCCTTTTCACTGGACATGTTTGCAATGGAAAAATGGAAATTGTAAAATTTTTCATGTGCTGATACCATTAAATATTTCTTGTTTAGTTAGAACATGACCTGAGGGCAGTCTGAAGGGGGTTTGTGTAGTGGATTAATGTTCAGAAAAAGAACTGCTAGTGTGAATGTCTTCTCAATTATTGCCCTTAACAGTTGTGAGCGGGGAGGTTCATCGCAATTTTTTGAGCTGGTTGTCGGCTCAGGTAACAGAGGTGAAAGGCAATGATCAGAACCTTGCACAGGCAACAAGGGTCGTGGCCATTGACTGGAGAGAATTGACTCTTTTTGGAAAGGACGGCTGCATCATGTTCCACTTAGACAGTTGGCAGGCCAACAGTAGACCTTTCCCTGAGATCAAGGAGCCTGAGGTGAAGGTCCCACCTACCTAGAGTTGCCAGGCAATCAGAAGCCTGTAGTGCCACCAGGGAGGCGGTGGCTGCTGCTGGTACAACACCCACTCCAGGACTAAGATCTCAGGCTAGAGGTGTGATGGTGTGAGTGGGGCTACAGGGTGGGGGTTGAGGGCGAGATGTGTGGGCAGCAAGGGCAGGGGGGCGACTCTCTATGGCCACCAATTTCCCAAAGCTTAGTCCCTCAATCAAACACTGGGTGCCTTTGAACAAGGAAGCCAGCCTCCCTGGGCGCCAACGTACAAATACACCAGAGTTTGCTTGACCTGCTCCCTGCATGGCGAGCCCCAGCCTGGGTTAACACCAGCGATGGAGAGATGACACCCTTAAGTGGGAATTAAATGCAAACTCTCACAGGCCGCCCTCCCTCCTGATTAAATCCCCACCTCCACCAAACACGGCATGGGGGGGGGGGGGGGGGGGGGGGGTGCATGAGATTCTGCCCAATGATTCAGAAGTGTTGCAGCCAGCTGGACATTATGTCCCTTTTTTTTGTAATTTTTCGATACATTTTTAGCTTGTGATGGGCCAAAATCGAAAATGCGCAAACTTGCGAGTGTCAACGGGCTTCTCAATTCTGGACCGAATCTTATCTTGACCCAATTACTTTCCAGCAAGAATAATGGATCATGACCAGGAGCAGGAATGTCTCGGTAACTTAGGCTGAATGCAGTGTGCTCAATACTGCACAACTAAGAGCAACTACTACAGAACAGGGAATGAATCTGGAGATTTGCTGGTTTGAACGACTCATTCCTGGTGCTGTATTCATCAACTGAGCCCTCGAGGAGGAAGCAGATGTGAAAGGTTCTCTGTCTTATCATAGCAAAGATAAGGAAAGAAAAGAAGATTCACAGGCTGGTGGAAAGAATATGTTTCTGATTTTACCATGAATAACACAGTGAGGAAATCAACCGGCATGGTGCTTTCAATCTGTAATGTACAGTCACCCCACTTAGCAACAATACAAAACGGAATGAAATTCTGATGAAATGTCACAGACATGAAACTTTGAATAGAATTTTACTGTGGGTTTCAGAACCACAACCTTAGGCCTTAAAGTGAAACTCGAGCCTGCGCTTGCTATAGGTGGGACCGGCTCAGCAATTTTGGCCATTGGCCCGCCACCCAGTTAAGGATGATGGGTGGCCTCCTGCTGGTCCAACCAGAGGTGCGGCAGCTCTGAAGCCTCAGCAGGGCCACCTGAAGAGGTGCATGTTACTGACGCAGGTTGAGGCACTTGGTCACACCTCCAAGGTGGATGCGGCCTTGTAAATGGGAATAATGGGGCAGCAGGGTGGCGCAGTGGTTAGCACTGCTGTCTCCCAATGCCGAGGTCCCAGGTTCGGTCCTGGGGCACTGTCCGTGTGGAGTCTGCCCATTCTCCCTGTGCTCGCGTGGGCTTGGAAAGAAAAAGGAATCTTCATTCGAAGGGTGCAACTACAGCATAACAAGTTTATATAGTCAGCTTCCAACATGGCTGGAAATAGTGTCATCAGTAATCCTGGGAAGGATAGAGATGATTGGAAAATTATCCTATCAATTGAACCTGGAGCCCACGTCACTGTGAGTAATCTGGATTGTGTCTGCACGCAGAACTTGCATGCAATTATCTTTGACGCACTTGTGTTTTGCTGAAGTAATACCCAGTCTTCTGTCAGGAGATGTTTCTGCTTGCTGTAGTTCATAGAGTCTCTTTTCAACTCTGGAAACGAGACTCCCATGTTGCGGACATAATTGGAACAAAAACATTTTTACCAATCATTTCTACACCATTCACTTAGTTTTTCAGGGTTTCCATAGATCATCTGCCAAAGTTACGGTTATTGATGGGGAGAACTTGCAGAATTTAAAACACTACCAAACCCTACAATATTGACCATGGTCCTTCCCAAAAGCCAAGCAATAGCAGCAGGAGCAGAGTGTTAATACAACCTCCAGTTATACACCCATCCCTATTCATCAGGGAATGTGTTAGCATTCAATGTGGCACCATAAAGCGTAGCCCACTGCCAGATATTTAATTAGTTTAGCTGATACTGTACATAGTGGCATGGTCCTTACACAAATTCATGTTAGTAATGCCATGTTATTGGCATTCCAGGCTCTTGCAAATAACACATATCAATTAGGATTATTCAAAGTAATTAGTGTTATTCAAAGCAATTTTTCAGACTGTAGCTTCCACATGGCCTGGCGGAGATCATAATTGGCTTTCTGTCAAATGGTTCTGTTCTGTTGCTGAATAGTTTCAACAGAGATTTCCTAGGCTACATAAAGTTTCTACAAACTATATTATTTTTCACAAATCAGGGGCGAAATTCTCCGACCCCCAGCAGGGTCGGAGAATCGCCTGGGGCCACCGAAAATCCCGCCCCCGCCGTGGCAGAGATTCTCCGCCACCCGGGAAGTGGCGGCGGCGGGAATCTCGCCACTCCGATCGGGGAGGCCCCTGCGGCGATTCTCCAGCCCGCGATGGGCCGAAGTCCCGCCGCTGGGAGGCCTCTCCCACCGCCGAGGTTTGAACCACCTCTGGTGGCGGCGGGATCGGCGGCGCGACCGGGCCCCCGGGGTCCTGGGGGGGGCGCGGGGCGATCGGACTCCAGGGAGTGCCCCCACGGTGGCCAGGCCTGCGATCGGGGCCCCCCGCTCAGACTCCGGGCCAGTGCCCTGGGTGCACTCTTTCTCCTCCGCTGCTGCCACGGCCTCCGCCATGGCGGAAGCGGAAGAGAAACCCACATCGCGCATGCGGCGGTGGTGATGTCAGCGGCAGCTGGCGCCGGTTTTTTGCGCCAGTCTTCTGGTGCCAACCGCTCCGGCGCGGGGCTAGCCCCCTAAGGTGCGGAGAATTCCCCACCTTTGGGGAGGCCCAACCCCGGAGTGGCTGGTGCCACTCCCCTACTCCGGGACCCGCCGTCACGCTGGGTAGGGGAGAATCCCGCCCCAGATCACTGACTATCCTCGGTCTCAGGTGACAGCAGTCTTACTTCTGAGTCCGCAGGTTGCAGCTTTGGGTGGGATTTTCCATACATCCTCCCCCCCCCCACCACTGCAGTGTGTTCTGTAGTGGCAAAGACAGCCCACCATTGTCCGACGGTGGGACCTTCTGTCCCCGCCACTGTCAAAGTCAAAGGGGTTTCCCGTTGTTTGCGCCCATTGCTACCGGGGAGCCTGCGGCAGGGGGGGAGGGGGGGGTCACTGTCAGCGGGGCTTGAAGATTTAGGCTCTCACTGCAGTACAGTACTCAGGGAGTGTTTGGTGTGTCAGATGTGCCACTATGCCATCGTGGAGACCAAATGTTAAACTGATATTCTGGTGATTATTGGAACTTTGTGTGATGATGTAGAATGGGTATAAATGAATCAGCAGCCTATTTACTATTTCTCTCAAATTTTATTTCTATTAACTTTGGTGTCAATAAAAAATTGGCAGAGGAATGGGCTGCTGGTTTGCTTTTGCCCATTTTGTACAATAGTGTGAAACCAAAATTATCCAAATCCCGTCACATGTTGGCGAATTTTGGCAGACCGGGTAGATATGAAGGGCTGGATTCTCCAATTTGGAGACTATGTCCTGACGACGGCATGGGAACGGAGGTGTTTTACAACCGAAAAAACAGCTGCACCGTGCAACAATGCGCCGGCCACACGCGGACCCAACCTGCCAAATAGTGCGCCCCTTTGGCCAGGCTTGCCACCCCTGGACCACCCCCCATCAGTGTCTGCCAAAGCCCCCCCCCCCAGCCCGTGGATCGGCTCTCCCCCAACTGTGATGGCGTTGGACTCAGTCCGCAGCCGCAATTCCGAGTTCCCGAAAAAAAATAGCATGAGTGATCCACACTGTCAGGAACTCAACCCATCAGGGGCGGAGAATTGGGGGGAGGGCCTCAGTTAATGTCCATATGGCATGCGGCATACTCCTAGAGTACATCATTTTGGAGGAGGCAGAGCTTCGCAAAAGCAGTGCCACCCCCGATTTCGGTGCCAACCTGAATTCTCTGGGTGAATGTTATTTCGGCATAGAAGACCGGAGAATCCTGCCCTAAATATTCCATGGCACTATCTGAGGAAGAACTAATTTTTTCCTGAGGGGAAATTTTAACTCATTAGTGGAAGTGGCCGGATAATAGAGTTAGAATCAAGGTTCACATTCTGGCTCTGCCGCCATTTTAAATTAGCCCTTCTGCTCGAAGGCTCGAGTTCCCAGCTGAATCAGATGAGAGCCTCTTTCATTGATGAAAAATGGGATCCGAAGATATGCACTTGACTCAAGCACCATTTTGTTTTTGTTCTTGGAATGTGGGTGTCACTGGCTGGGCCATCCCTAATTTGGGCCATCCCTAATTTGTTACCCATCCCTAATTGCCCTTGAACTGAATGGCTTGCTAGACCATTTCAGTGGTGGGGGGTGCAATTAAGAGTCAACCATATCACTGTATGGGCCTGGATTCACATGTAGAGCGGGTAAGGATGTTAAATTTCTTTCCCTGAAGGACAATAGTGAACCGGATTGGTTTTTAATGACAATCAGCAATGGTATCATGGTCATCATTAAGCTTTTAAATCCAGCTTTTAATCGAATTCAGATTTCACCATCTGCCATAGTAGGACTCAAACCCAGGACCCCAGAGCATTGCCCTGGGTCTATGGATTACCAGTCCAGTGACAATATGACTATGCCACCGTCTCCCTCAAAGCTGAGAGGTTAAGAGAAAGAGGCCTCAAAAAAAATAAGTCTAAAGGTGGGAGAAGAAGAAGGAGGAATTCTCTTTCAGGCTCTACAAGAATAATGTGGACTACTGTCAGCTCAGGGTCCTCCCTGGCACATCCAAAACCCCATCACCTCCTGATACAACTCCCGGCTCCAACCCTTCCCCACAGGCCTACCTGCCTGCTGGTTGGATTAGTGCCTGGGCTAACTAATATTCCACTGGTCAGCGGCCCAATAGTTTAAATTGCTCCTTTGATGCCATGGCCAGCTTCTTCCAGTCAGCCAAGGCCACCGAACAAAAAGAAAACAAATTAACTTGTCGTTGACATGAAACCTGTTTCTGGACACGGCCTATATAATGCGCACTGCACATCAAAGGAAAATTCCATCTGGCATGTTTTGAAACATTTTGCCACCACATGGCGTAATTTAAATACAGGTCATGTTGGGTGATGCCATCTTGTTGTGCAATATGCAACAAATTCCATCTTGTCAACTACTTCAACCCAACTACGAGGGGGTAATTGGAAATCAATGTCACATCCTTCTCACCAGAATTTATTTTTTAAGCTAGGACCAAGTTACCCTCTAACCATTTCAACTTAAGTGTTGTGAAAGAAACAAGAGAGGTGCAAAAATGAATATTGAGCGCAAATGCGTAATAAACAAAGGCCTCGGCTTTGCATTACCGAGTTCATATTAAAATGCCTTTTATGCAAAATTAAAACAAATGCAGCTCTTAAAAAAAAATGTTGGCACCATTATGAGTTAAGAATTTATGTTTTGACTCTACATAGTTCATAATTAGTTTCAATATTTGGTGTTGAGGGAACTGGTAGATAGTTTGAAAATAGCAAAGCAAATGCCACTCTCGAATCAATAAACTCTAAAGGACATTTTTCTTTTAAAATATTTGCTGCATAAATCATGGCTAATACATCAAGTAAATGCTTCAAAAGGTTCGGATGGCAGTGTCAATGTCTGAATTAATATTGTGTGCTAACCCTGTCACATATTGTGGCAGCAAACTGAAACACTACTGTCAAGGCTTTCATGGCCTTCAAGGGCTAAGCTATAAATAAGTCAAAACATGCGAACTTTGTTATATTTAACCGCTGGATGCAGGAAATCTACTGCAGGGCTGTAAAGATTCAAATCCCAAGTCAGAGGTTTCACACTGTGACTGCAGCTGACAGGCGACAGTGGAAGGAGGAAGAAAATAAGGACTCAGGAGGCATTTGTGTTACCTCATGTCAACCTGCACAGTGAGATTGTGAGACAGCTGCAGGCTAGCGTTAACGAGAGTGACAAGAGAAACACATTGACCAGCACTTGAGTCAGTGGTTTAACTGAGGTTATGGAAACCCCTCGGGGGCCTGTCAGATAGCAGTCTGATGCAATTCACTCGCTTATTTATTTAGCTTCAATTATTTCTGGTTGTTTATCTTGCTCATCACGCAGCAATGATAAAGATATGGCGAAAATGCGCAAGGGCCCCCTCCTGATTCAATTCTGAGTTAAGTGCAACTTCGTGACCCAGTCACCAGGCATCCGCGTGAGCTGCTTTTACAGTCAACCCTTTATTCAGTCATAAATCCATCACTGATTTCAAATTCTCCACTTGAACAGAAATCTTGCACTTGATTAAATTTAGAGCAGGTCAGGCCGAACTGACTCAGGACTTGCTGCTGAAGATCCTATTTAAAGAGCAGGGAATACCACCCTGGCGAGGTGTCACTTACGCTGGTGCCCGCACTGCACGCCTCCACAATTAGTCCTTCAGCCTCGGCATAAGTTAAGCAGAACAAATGCAGCAAACAGAAATTACTGTAGGATCGAATGAACCATCCCCACTTTCAACCTTCATATTGTTCAATTGATCACATGTGTGGCTGCAACACACGGAGATCATTTTCAGCCACAGGGGAGCACGGTAGCATTGTGGATAGCACAATCGCTTCACAGCTCCAGGGTCCCAGGTTCGATTCCGGCTTGGGTCACTGACTGTGCGGAGTCTGCACATCCTCCCCGTGTGTGCGTGGGTTTCCTCCGGGTGCTCCGGTTTCCTCCCAAAGTCCAAAGATGTGCAGGTTAGGTGGATTGGCCATGGTAAATTGCCCTTAGTGTCCAAAATTGTCCTTAGTGTTGGGTGGGGTTACTGGGGTATGGGGATAACCTTGGGTAGGGTGCTCTTTCCAGGAGCCGGTGCAGACTCGATGGGCCGAATTGCCTCCTTCTGCACTGTAAATTCTATGGAAAAAAAAAAAAATTCAATGACTCCAGGAGTGGGAAATATGGCGGTGAGGGTGCATACTTACGCGCGTGCTAACATTTCAACGCTGATGTAAGTCGGTGGCAGTGGGGGATTGGGCCTTATGCCATCCTGCTGCAGGTCCTGACTTCCAGTACATTTGCACCCCATGAATACTAATTATCGTACAAACAAAGTCCTATCTTTAAGATTGTGTCAGCGATGCATGGGAAACTAGTGACTGGTTTACGTTCATTTAATGGTGGTGTGCGCCAGTTGGCTCTGAGCAGTTGTGAACGATGTGAGTGGTATTGGGTTCTGTGGCGCAGGGACGGGAGAATGGCAGCTTGGATGGAGGGTCAGGACTGGCAAGGGAGAGTCAGGAGTGATGGGTAGTGTGTTGGTTGGGATCAGGCGGGAGTTTGTAGAACTGGGAGAGGGCTTCGAGAGAGGAGAGCGGGTGGGGCATGGAATGGGCATGGAAGTCTGCAGTGGGGAAGGGCCTGGCATCTTGATTGCAGTCGGGGAGTCATTGGGCCTGGCGACAGTCAACCGAAAAGGGCAGGGTCAGTACTGTCCAAAGTTGGTTCCTGTGGATCAAACACAGGGTGCTGGCTGGCAGAGGGGATGTTCACAGTCACAGGGCCGTTTTATTTGTTAGAGTGGGGAACAGGTCCAGACTGAGGCGGAGGTATTCAAAGGTCTTGTCGGGCAACTCATGGATCTAACAGGCTTGGCATGGGGGGGTGGGGCGTGGAGATGGCATCTGGCATGCCCTCTTCCAAAATGATGGTTTCAGGGTGAAGGGGTAAGAGTAGATAGATGCACACTGATGTTGGGAGGGTGAGGAGGACAAAGTGAAAGGTGACAAGGGGAGGCTGGAGGGTCGCGGGTTGCAATTCGAGTGTCACTTGCACAGTGTTACTGGCCATGTCGAGAAACCTGTGTGTAGCTGCCAGAATTGCAGATCATCCAAGTGAGAGGACGGCAGAGTGAGGTGGGTTTGAGTGTGGACAATGGGCAAGTAGAAAGTCTCCCTGCTTAGTAGCTATATAGATGAAACCCAGGGACACAAAGGTTTTTATGTCACTGTTTGTCTTTTTCACACAGTTCATATAACACCTGTGGATCTCATACATCTAATATTCCTACAACTTTGCGAGCTGGAGGAGAGGACGTGACAAAGGTGGGCGCTTGCTGATCAACAGCTGCAGCCACAAACTGGTCTATGATCACAGGCAACAAATGATGCAGGCCTGTACTTGATTCCGAGGGAGCTCCCATGGCTCATATCTTGGAGAATCCAAGGCTTCCTGAGCTTTTTAAGGGCTCTGCCAGATTGACAACCCAATCCTAGGTGACAAGTTTTATCCTCTTTGGACCTGTTTGATGATACCAATGGAATGGAGCAATATTAAAAATGACAATTTCCAATCTGGGATAATAATCACTGGACAACCAGTTCAAAACTGTTCACACCTGAAATCAGTGCAATTTAGTGGTTTTGAACTCCTAAGGTAAAGTGCGTAACTTTTGAGTAGTGACGTTACAACGTATCTGTCTCTTACACAGATCCCAGGTTTGTACGATGCAAGCAAAGATAATAATAATACTCACTTATTGTCACAAGTAGGCTTCAATGAAGTTACTGTGAAAAGATCGGCTGTTACGGGGAGAGAGAAAGCACACAGTTTAGCTCAGGGTCAGTTTACTGCAAAGTTTTGTAAATTGGCTCCCCAAAAAAGTCTTTCCTGTGTTACAAAAGTGACTATGCTTGAAAAGTAATCCATTGATTCTAAAGTACTTTCGGGAATCTAGTGATCGTGAAAGATGCAATATAAATGCGGCTTTACCTTTTCTTTTAAAAAGGTTAAAAGAAAGATAAGATTACCATAATAAAATGCCAACTTGCAGTACAACACAAAATAATTGTGAATCTTGGGTTTTATTATTAGTTGAACTTCAGATTAAGTGCTGGCACCGAGATTATAAACAGGTACATCTGAAATTGCTTTCTAAAATGCGAGAAAGCATCTCAGATAGATTAATCCTGACTTATTGATATTTTTAGCACGTGATTTTCTACAAAAAGGGGGTTTACGAATCCTTTTTCTGAATTTGCTTTTGAGTAGTGTATTTTTATTATACTGTTTGAGACAGTTCCTCAAATAATTCCAATATGGGTTATAACATAAGCATCCCTTACCCAGGTCTGACGTAGCCATTAGTTGCAGTGCTGGAGTTCTCCGGAAACGTAACCTATGCATGCGCTCACAACTGGCTCAGACCATGGCTGGCTTCAATCATAGGAGAGAGAAAAACACATCTGTAATGGCAGCAGCTGATCTGGATCCTGCTCCCTACCTCTATCCTGGCTGCCAACAAGCAGTGTTAGCCGGAATTGCCTTATATATTCTGCTTTGTGTTTTCAGCTAGATGATGGTTCCCAAAAGGAAGAAAAAGAAGAACGTAGAATCAACAAAAAAAAGCAATTAGCAGGCTTTTCCTGACCTCACTGTGAGAATTATAGCTTTGGAATCCTTGATGTGGATATTAATCTGCACAAAGTGGATTCACAAAATTCTGTTTGATTATGTTGGCTGCACGTAACAGGGATTTCTGGAATTTCTCAATGGAAAAGGGAAACAAAGCAAAAGAGCAGATTTTTATCTATTCTCTGTAAGATGAAAATTAGTGATGAACTTTTAATAAGGACACGGGAAGTCCACACTGAGTAAAAATAAGAACAAAGTTTGAATTTACAAATTATATATATATATATATATACTCTTCCTGGTAGACCCCAACCGGGTTCTTTCCTTGTCGTTGCCTTGCTGGCCGACTTTATATGCACTGGGTAATTGAGATGACCCATGGGGGCACTCGTACTCTACAAGAAACACGGGGAAGACAAGCATTCCCAACCTGTAGATCCCATGTGGGATATTGCAGAGTCTTATTGCTCAGGAGATTTTTTTGCAACCTTAAATTATATTGCAATCTATCAGGCTAATTTAGTTTATTTAATGTTCCTGTTCCTTGTTTTAAATATACTCCGAGCATAGCAGGAGTCCTCTGTATACAGAACAGAAAAGGTCAGCCAGGATCTCTTTTGCATTTTGTTAATGTGCCAACTTTGTTAATTTGAAGAGCGACAGTCTATGTTTTTTTCTTAATGCTTCCAGATTGATTAATTTCAGAAACTCATTGATAGTGGATTACTAATTAGTATGCTGCTTCCATTTGCTGAAGATTAGTAACATTTTAATTTTCATCTTCGTGGGTACAACTCCTTTCCATGGGAGACCTGCTGGGGGTGGATCAGGAGAGTTTGAATTGAGAATGTCAAATAGCAACTCCATTGCAGCATTATTCATATTTGATCAGATAAGAGGCCTGATTAAAGTGCAGCTAGATTCTACTTGTTTTACCATTCATGGGGATTACTGTCCCAATACCCCTTTGAGCTTGAAAATCAGGGACAGTTGTAACAGCCGTAAGGATCCCATCATAGAATCATAGAGTCCCTACAGTATAGGAGGAGGCCATTTGGCCCATCGAGTCTGCAGTAGCCCTCTGAAAGAGCACCCTGCCGAGGCCCAAACCCCACATTAGCCCCATAACCCCACAAGGACCAACTCAGCAGAGCCAATCCACCTAACTTGCACATCTTTGGACTTTGGGGAGAAACTGGAGCACCCGGAGGAAACCCATGCAGACGTGGGGAGAAAGTGCAAACTATACACAGACAGTTACCCAAGGCTAGAATCGAACCCGGGTCCCTGGCGCTGTGAGGCAGCTAAAGATCAAACTATGGTACAAGGAAACCATTTTGTAAAACAAAAGTCAATGAGCAGCTAAATGTTGGTAACTGGTCGATAATCCAACTCAGTGTGCTATAGGATAGAGACACGTCACGTATTGCTAGATTCGTTTATGACAGTCCTACATATACGGAAGCGATTATTCATACTAACATTGAAATATGAAAAACTATTTGCGTGCAATAGAAACTATTGTTATTTGTACACTCTTGCATGATTTTTGTATATGCCTTAGCCATCCACTGATCCGATGGTAATGCTATTACATACAACACAGTGCTCATTTTAGTCGTCTGATGTAATATTGTCAGGTCAACATTTATCTTTTTTTTTTATTTAGAGTACCCAATTAATTTTTTCCAATTAAGGGGCAATTTAGCGTGGCCAATCCACCTAGCCTGCACATCTTTGGGTTGTGGGGGGGAAACCCACGCAAACACAGGGAGAATGTGCAAACTCCACATGGACAGTGACCCAGCTTGGATCGAACCTGGGACCTCGGCACCGTGAGGCAGCAGTGCTACCCACTGTGCCACAGTGCTGCCCTAGGTCAACATTTATTATTGTATCCTTTAGCTCAGTGTTTCCTACACTGTTTTCCGCGGACTCCTGGGGTTCCAGAGGGCACATTGAGGAGTTCTGCGGTAGATCTAGCCTTTGTAAATTTCAAAAAGGCTGTCCATTCAGTTTGTCCAATCGGAGGTGGTTTTCACACTACAGTGGCTACTGATAGGCACATTAGTCAGCCTCTCAGGAGCCAATGCACTGAGAAGTCAGCCTGGAATGGGTGGCACGGTAGCACAAGTGGCTAGCACTGTGGCTTCACAGCACCAGGGTCCCAGGTTCAATTCCCCACTGGGTCACTGTCAGTGTGGAGTCTGCACGTTCTCCCCGTGTTTGCGTGGGTTTTCTCCGGGTGCTCCGGTTTCCTTCCACGGTCCAAAGTAGTGCAGATTAGGTGGATTAGCCATGATAAATTACCCTTAGTGACCAAAAAGGTTAGGGGGGTTATTGGGTTACGGGGATAGGGTGGAAGTGAGGGCTTAAGTGGGTCAGTGCAGACTTGATGGGCCGAATGGCCTCCTTCTGCACTGGATGTTCTATGTTCAATGTTCTATGGAAATAATGGCAAAGTGAGTATTCAAAGTGCCAGTCAATAGCGAGACTGAAAGTGAGTGGATGTTGGAGCAGAGAGCAGTGTGAGGTGGGCAGCAGAGCAAGGTAGATAGCGGCCATAGGGCACGGGAGGGGAATCGGCCACAGAGCAAGGGAGAGAGAGGGAAATCCCATTGACGGTAGCGGGACCAAAAGATCCCACCGCCAGCCACCAGTGAGCTGGCCCCCGCAGCCGAGAAATACACCGCGGGGAGTCCAGAGAATCTTGTCCTATTTGTGTGCAAGAGGCGAGTGTGTATGTATGTGTTTGTCTGTGTGAGAGAAGGAGAGGTGTGTGTGTGTGAATGTAAGAGAGAGAGAGAGATATCAATATGAGTGTGTGTGAAAGGTGAGTGTGAGAATGAGGGAGGTGAGAGTGTGAGTGTGAGTGAGAGGTGAGAGTGAGTGTGTGTGAGAATGAGGGAGGTGAGAGTGTGAGTGTGTGTTAGAGAATGAGGGAGGTCAGAGTTGAGTGTGTGTGAGTGAGGGAGAGGTGAAAGTTTGCGTGTGTGTGAGAGTGAGAGAGACTTGTTACGACACCCTAGGCTGGTGAGGAGTCAATTCCAGCCCCACTTGACCCAGAGTTGATGTAGATTGTTGCTAGATTAATGAAGGGATGTGTGGAAAATGGAGCAGTTGGAAGGATATGGCATTTGAAGAGCCGTTCACTGAACTTTGATCACTCATCATTGAACTTCTTGCAAAATTGCATCCTATTTGAAGACTGATGGCATTGACTGCCATGGCCGCCTTCTGTCTTTGCAGTACTTGCCTGGACGATTAAGTTCCTTAGGAAAGGAAATCTCTCTCTGCCGACCTACCTCCTGCACCTGTGAATCCAATGCAGTAATCAAAAATTCAACTACATGTCTCTGGCATGTTGGACCTTTCCTGCTCCTTCCTGAAGTTGTTCTCACTCTTGTTGAAGCAGTTTTAACCGTCGCTGAAGCCAGAATGCACCTTACCTCTGACAGGTGCAGCCTGCCTTTAAATAACGCATGCCAGCTTTAAGTTGTGTTCGCCTCACATAAACTTGGATCCCCTGCTGAAGTGGCAGCTGCTCAGTAGCACTTCCAGCACTGGGCTGCATATCACTTACCATGGAAAGAAACAGGCAACACCAAGTTTGCAGGTTGCTGGATTAGGGGCAGGTTAATCGTGCATCACAATTCCCGTTCCTGATTCTGGGAGATATTCAATCTCATCTCCCCCCTCACTGTTTCCTGGTTGCATGGTTCAGATAGGAAACCCTTTATTACAATATATATTACGATAACATGGTAAATATTTGTCACAGTTCTAAAAGAGCTTGTAGTGATTAAAGTGCATGTCAAATTTCAATTGATTCAGGATCACGTGAATTCTGGGAAGCAATATGACAAAATAATGACTCCTTAAGAATACAAAATCCTTGGAGAGAAAGCTCGATACATTGTGCAATATAATAACGGAGCTGGGGAATGGCCTTTTGGCTTGAAATCCATATCACCATCATACTGATAAGCTCAAGTTCAAAAACTCAATGGTAAAGTCCTGTTGATCAACGCATTTGGCTCTCCCCCAAAGTCATTCCATTTTAATGCCCCTGACATCTTGAGAATGTTGTATTTTGGAAAAAACACATTATCCATGGACAGCACTGCCTTCATACTATTGTTCCACCTGCTTGTGATATTATCTTAACTATCAGCATTACAAGGGTTAACGTAGTATCTTGAATAGCCACTAGAGGGAGCTGCAGATACTACTATATAAAGCAGTGATGCGAGACCTTAGGGGAGGAGTAAGCAGGAGACAGCTAGTGAAGGTCATAAGAGCAGTTAGTGTGAGAAGGTTAGATTATAGTTTATACCAGTAGTGAGATTAACAGTAGATGAGTGTAGTTAGAATTATTGATCAATTCTGTATTCTGAGGGCAGCACGGTGGCCTAGTGGTTAGCACAGCTGCCTCACGGCGCTGAGGTCCCAGGTTCGATCCCGGCTCTGGGTCACTGCCCGTGTGGAGTTTGCACATTCTCCCCGTGTCTGCGTGGGTTTTGCCCCCACAACCCAAAGATGTGCAGAGTAGGTGGATTGGCCACGCTAAATTGCCCCTTAATTGGAAAACATAATTGGGTAATCTAAATTTATTTTAAAAAAAAAGAAAATTCTGTATTCTAAAGGACTAAGTGTCAAAACCCAGTTTAGTAGTGTAAATAAAATCATAGCTTTGTTGAAGTAAAAGCTATACTATGGTCTTTGTGGACACTACGCCAACCATCTTAAATAAGCAACACAAAGAACACCACATGGTACCAGGTTTATATTCCTTAAAAGAAACAAGAATTACATTAGTTTAGAATAGCACTGGAGATTGAAAAAAACAAACCAGAAGCTATAGCTCAGAAAAAATCTACAGTAAAGGCTGATCAGAAGATGGAAGTTCTCAAGAAGCCTGACCATTTCAAGACACATGGTAAACTATGCCAGAACTGGGCTTTCTTTAAACAACAGTTTGAAGTCTTTATTTCTGACTCCGGGCTAGAAAATACATCAGACCAACGTAAAATAGCTCCCCTACTAAATTTGGCTGGACTGCAAGCATTGGAGTTATTCAATTCATTTGAATTCAGTGCAGATGAGGACAAAAATAAATACAGCATGGTGCTCCAAAAGTTTGACACACGCTGTAAGAAACCTATGAGTGCCACTTGTTAAACAAGCGGCTGCAGTTCAGAGGAGAGTCTGTAGATTCAGAAGTCACAGATCTTAAGCTGCGAGCGCAGTCCGGTAATCTTTCCTCAGGCTCCGAGTCTATGCTGCGGGATAAAGTTGTGTTCGGAAGAAACTGTGAACGGGTACGCAAGAAAAAATTAAGAAGACCGCTGTTGTCGATTGACGATTCTATAAATATGTGTAAGGCCAGCGAGCAGGCATCAAGCGAATATGCCAAATTCCTTTGTTTAAGTAAAAGCTATACTGTGGTCTTTGTGGAACACTATGCCAACCATGCTAAACAAGCAACACAAAGCACACCACACTGCTCACCATCTAAGTTGACATTTTCTGGTCAGGTAATGGGTGAATAAAATAATTCAGGGGAAGATGAACTATGACACTATTTAGTTTTGGATTGAAGATTCAACATAAGTATTCAATGGCTGGTTAGTAAGTGAATAAGGCCAAATCAGGAAATTCTCATCAAGGTGCATTTGTTAATATTGGATTCCCTGAAGAAAGGTCATCTTTCCAGATTTAGTAAGTAGGTAAATAGGTGAATAAGACAAAATGGGGAATATGCTTATCAGGATATATTTCTTCAAGTTTTCTGGCCTTACAAAAAGTTTCTTATTAGTTCATAGTTTGCTCAAATTATGAGATTTTTCTTGAATGTATTTCTCTTCTTTAAAAATATTCTTATTGAGTTTTCACATTTTGTATCCGACAATTTACAAAACAATGCTCCACCAACTCATATGTTCACAACAGAAGAGCATATCAACAGTGGCCATAACTCCCTCCCCTGCCCCCTAAACAGGCGTACCTTTCTGTCACATTTGATAGTCTTCAACATGGCCGAGACACGTATTTACAGACACTTATGTACAGTTGACTTGGATTTTAGCCTGTGAGCCGGTCTTCTGCAGCTTTTGTTGCCCTGCTTGTCCCTCATGTTCCATTTGTGTGTGTTCTCCCCCTGCTCTTTCCTCCCCCCCCTCTCTTTCTCCTCTCTGTTCCATGCCTAGCCCCATGTCTCCACCCCCCCCCCCCCCACCCCCCCCTCCCCCCCCCCCCCCTCCCCCACTTTATTGGTTGCTGGCTACAAACAGGTCTTGGAACAAGTTGGTGAATGGCTTCCCCGCCCTGAGAATTTCCACTAGGTCAGATAGCCAGCCTGCAGCCTTGGGTGGTGCTGCCGATCGCCAGCTGAGCAGGATTCACCAGCAGGCAATCAGGGAGGCAAAGGCTAGGGCGTCAGACCCCCCTCCCCAGAAAGAGCTCTGCTGATCTGACCCCCTGAACACCGCCACTTTTGTGCATGGCTCCACCCTCATCCCACAACCCTGGACATGGTCTCAAAGAAGGACGTCCAATACCCAACAAGTCTGGGGCAGAACCAGATCATGTGGGTGGGGTTGGCAGGGTATCCTTGGCACCGTTCGCATATGTCCTCCACCTCCAGGGAGAACCTGCTCAATCGCGTACTGGTTAGATGGGATCTGTGCATCGCCTTCAGTTGCATTCGGCTCAGTCCTGTGTGCGTGGAGGTGAAGTTTGCCCTCTTCAGTGCTTCCATCCAGAGTCCAGAGTCCTCCCCCTATCTCCGTGCCTTGTTCCTCTTCCCATTTTTTTCTTGTCTCATCCAGGGGTGAGCGTTTCTCCTCCTACATGTCCACAAAGTCCCCCCATCCACCCCCCCCCCCCCCCCCCCCGCCCGCCCAGGTCGCTCATGTCCAGCAGTCTTTCTGCATGTGAGTGTCCTGGTATCTGGAGGTACGTCATTGTCTCTTTACAGATTAAGCTTTTGACCCGAGTATGTCTCAGGTCATTTCCTCTCGAGAGCTGGAACTTCTCCGTGAGTCCCCCAGGGTCGCTACTCTACTGTAGCATATGTGTTGCAAGCTTTGACATTTAATGGCTCAAATTAAAAATATTGAGAAATATTACTCCCTTGTTTTTTTCAATGAGACCCAATTTTGATGACTAGTGTCTTAAACCTGAAAATTAGCCGACCTTAAATTGGGTTGCATACTGTTCAGGCATTCATAGCAGCCAACCAAACCAGGCCAAATGCTCCCTCACCTATTTAAATGACAGACCAAAAGCCTGTGAGAAAACCTTTAGTCTGACTTCGGTGCTGAGGATAGGTTGGAGAGGTTGGGACTGTTCTCCTTGGAGAGAAGAAGATTTAGAGAAGATTTGATACAGATGTTCAGGATCACGAGGGTGCTGGACAAAGTAGAGTGGGAGAAACAGTCCCTGGTCTTAAAAAGTTTGAGAACGAGAGTGCACAGGCTTAAAGTGATTTACAGAAGAAGCAAGCATGAGGCAAAAAAAACTTTTCCACAGCGAGTGGTTTGGTTCTGGAATGCACCGTCTGGAAGTGTGGTGGAGGCAGTATCAATTGCGGCATTCAAGAGGGCATTAGATGATCATTTGAATAGAAACAATGTGCAAGGGTTACGGGGAAAAGGCAGGAGAATGGCACTATGTCATCATGCCCATTTGGAGAGCTGGTGCAGACAGGGTCGGCCGAATGGCTCTTTTCTGTGCAGTCAGGGATCAGCCCGGCCTCAGCCTCCCAGCACTCACCGTAGTTACTGAAAGGCTTGGCTGCCTCAAATCCATTTATATTGGGGCGTGAGCAACCTGTGGAGGTGCAACAGGCACTGTTCACTGAGAGTAACCTGTCTGATCCATCATGGGCCAGCCTTTGGACCTCTGTTTACCTCATGTTGTGACTACATTCCATCCTTTGTGTCTGAAGCTGGTCCCTTTGACTTTAAATATCTTTCGGTGCGGATGTTGTGGGTTAAAAAAAAATACCTTTGTAACAGAGCAGTTTAAGCATTCAACAGAAATCCTGTTTACACTGCCTCAAACATTACTTGAAAAGTATACCTGTAGACCTCAAGCATGACCACCGGACCCATCAAAGTACCTTTTGCACATTTACTTGCATTCAGCTATTCTCTGATGTACACTATCTCAGCCAGCTACAACATGTAACAGTTTCAGTCTCAGGAATTATTACTGACACAGAACCCAGTCCTTTAATGCTTTGCTTTAATGCACATTTTGGAGCTCGAGCTGAAACCTCCTCTGCCTATTCGGTTGTTCTCGTTGCTGCTTCACCCTTTAGGATTTAAATCTGCTGCAGTTGCTGTTGCAATTCAGGGTTTGATGCCTTTAAACAAAGACCAGGCTAAAACATTGTATGCACATGTTCTGATCGGGTGAGAAGGGGATGAATGGCTCATCTCTTTTCCACTCCATGTTTGACTGTAACAGGTTTTTGTTAAAATGGATATACTTGACAATTCATCTGTTTACGTGCTGTGACCATAAAATACCTGATCAGACATATTTTCTTCAGGTTTTTCTTCAACAGAATAGAGTATAATTTTTATTTGTGCTTATTTGTCGAACTAAAATAAAAAACACTGACTTATGCTCACTCACTTACTTTCTAAGTTCACACAAATAGATTCGAGTGTGGAGGATAAATTAAGTAATTTAGAGTTGTATAAAATGAAGGAGGTAGATGGTTTCTGAAGGTCAGTGATTCGGCTGGCATCAGGCTGAATTTGGTGGTTCCTGCTGCTTTTGGTGTCAAGGTGGTTTAAAGATGTGGATGGGCAATTTATCTATTCCAACCAGAGACAATAAGCTGGGTTGAATTATTTTTAAAAGCAGTTTGCAGCCCATAGATCGTTAGGGTTTATAACAGGAGAGGGAGCCTGTCCAGTTCTGTAGGGAAAGCAGGTGTTTAAAACGGGTAGGGATGGTATGTCACATGTTCTGATCGGGTGAGAAGGGGGTGAGATAGATAGATAGATAGATGGATAGATGGATAGATAGATTTGTTTATATGCCGGTAGAACTGTGCCCCAAGAGCGTGCACACAACGCGAGCAGCGTCACTCAGTCAAGCCCCTGAGATCATGTAGGATAATTGGGAAAGTTTCATTCAGCCTGCTTGCTGGGGTCCAATCGTATGCCGGAGAATCCTGCTCAGCTGGCGATCAGCAGCACCACCCACAGCTGCAGGCCGGCTGGCAGACCTGTCGGAATTTCCCCACTTGGAGAAGATCAAATACACCATCCGACGGTCAAAGGAAGGCTTCCTTAGAGCGAGGGGTCGATTTGTCGGCCTGTTCCCAAGACCTGTTTGAGGCCAACAACTAGCAGAGAGAAAACTAAAATGTAAAAGAGGAACGTCAGGAACACACAACCCAGGGGGAGGGGAGAAGGAAAAGAAGAGGAGAAGAGGGAGCCTGAGGGTAACAAAAGGAACAACACGAGGAAGAGGGAGTCCCGTTCCCCCCACCCTCCTCTCTCTCCCCCCCCCCCCCCCCCCCCCCATCCACAAAACAAGTGCAGCTGGAACTTGCAGGAACGAAGGGGGGGGGTAAGGGGGGAACCTGGGATGAAGGGAGAACAGCCCCCGAGTGAGCAGGGAGGGCATCAGGGGGGTAAGGAGGATAGCACACCGAGTCAGACTGCAACAAATTGTAAACAGACACAAGAAAATCTTTTGTACTATCCATTAACAAACACAAACTGCATTGTATATAAAACTGAAAATGCCAATAAAAATATAGGGCGGAATTCTCCGCACTCACGACGGTGCGGAGAATAGCGGGGTTTGTAAATTTTCACGACCACGCTAGTCCGACGCCCTCCCGCTATTCTCCCACCCCCCCCCCCCCCACGCCCGACTCCCGATACGAATCGCTGCCGCCATTTTTTTACGGCCAGCAGCGATTCTCAGCTGGCCGATGGGCCGAGTTCCAAGCCCTTTATGGCCGATTTTACGAACGGCAAACACACCTGGTCTGGCCGTTCGTAAAAACGGCCGTAAAGTCCCAATTTTGAAAACCATGGCACCGATTGGTGGGCACCAATCGCGGGCAGCGGGTCCGATTCCCGCGAACTCTTTGTCCTTCCGCCGCCCCGCTGTATCACTTCGCGGGGCGGCTGAGGGGCATCCCGGCCCGCGCATGCGTGGGTTTCGCGCAAATGCGCGATGACGTCATCCGCGCATGCGCGTGTTGGAGTCTTCCAATCCGCGCCTGCGCGGCTGACGTCATGTGACGCGTCAGCCGGTGCAAACTCTGGCAAGCGGGCTTAACGAAATTTGTTAAGCCCGCGATGCCGGAGTTCACGGCCGCGGCATACTAGCCCCGACCGGGGACCAGAATCGGTTCCCGGTCGGGGAGGGGGGGGCTGGCGTCAAACCCGCCCGGATTTGACGCCAGCCTTACGATTTCTCCCTGTCTGGGAGAATCGCGCCCATATTTTTTCAAAAGACTTGCTGGGATACTCTTCCCTGTCTTGTCATTTAACCATGTGAGTGGGAATTTGGACAGTGTTGAACATAGCATCACAGGTGAGCCTTCAGCCTAAGTACACACACATGCACTTCCAGCAAGAAGCAGTGATCACAAGCAGAAATCCTGAATCCTTGCACAAGGGCACTGAGGCTATCTGAGGCACTGTTACTGCTGCCCAGAGACACCCACTAACTCAGCAAAAACATGAATTGCACTAGGATTTGTTTTCGCGCATGTTTCTCATCTCCTTACTGGATAAAACACTTGGCTCTGAACCATTAGGCGATGCAGCATTCCAGTTAAAGATAAAGCTAATCAGGTATTTTGTTGGACTTACGGTGCAGGGAAACCAATGAAATGAAAATTGCTTATTGTCACGAGTAGGCTTCAATAAAGTTACTGTGAAAAGCCCCTAGTCGCCACATTCCGGCGCCTGTTCGGAGAGGCTGGTATGGGAATTGAACCGTGCTGCCAGCCTGCCTTGGTCTCCTTTAAAAGCCAGCGGTTTAGCCCAGTGTGCTAAACCAGCCCCAGGACTAAACCAGCACCAATGATTCAAATGGTGATAATTACTCTCCGTAAATATGACTTAGACATTTATTCTGTAGCAATAGATTGGCAACAGTAGTGAATACGTCTGACATCCTTTAGCGCCAGAAATACTGCTCAATGCAATTGTGAAATTAATTGTCGTGCATTCAGGGTGGGGAGGGGTGGAAGGTGGTCGAGAGAGTAGTCGGGACAAGGGTGCAGGTGTAGTCAGGGGTCCCCATGGCAGGTCGAAGAGATTAGTTTGTGAGGTTGTTCAACAGGATGGGAGGGGGGCTAGTTGGAGGAGGAGGGGTACCGAGCAATCAACAGGAGATGGGGCAGGGGTGGCGGTCAGTATGAAATGAAAATCGCTTATTGTCACGAGTAGGCTTCAATGAAGTTACTGTGAAAAGCCCCTAGTCGCCACATTCCGGCGCCTGTCCGGGGAGGCTGGTACGGGAATCGAACCGTGCTGCTGGCCTGCTTGGTCTGCTTTAAAAGCCAGCGATTTAGCTCAGTGAGCTAAACCAGCCCCTAGTACTACAGTTACCTGTAATGATATGTAGAATATCAGTTGTGTATATAAAATAATAAGCTAACTGTATATAAACATTAGTGCCTGCATGCAAAAATTACAATTCTAGCATCCGACTACAGGTGGTGTGGCTACAGGAGAACGTTACTGGAAGACACTCACATGGGAGACAGGACATATTCTAGCATCTGACCACAGGTGGTGTGGTGACAGGAGAGCGTCACTGGAAGACATCCAATGTGAGACAGACAACCTAGACAGCAGGCACACATTGAGCAGCTTCTGAGTCAACAGTAATTAATAATAGTTAATCATAGTTGCTTGCATTTAGCTGTCATATCCAACTGTAACCTTAGTAGACATCATAGAAACCCTTTAGTGTTTCAGTTAACTAATAAACAATTTTGTTCATTTACAAAGCCATCTGTGCTCTGATCACTTCAACTACAAAGACATCGCCATCCGTGTATACAGAGAACATTACATTACCCAGGAGTTAAAAGTGCTTTTAATTCCTCTAACCTTACCTGGTAACTATTCCTGTAAGACACTCGGAACCATCCAAAGGCTGCGATTCAAATCAGAGTGGCAAATGGTTCGTTGATTTTCCACTTGATCACCTTGGGGAAACAATTCTGAGTTTTCACTGTTTTTGGTTGTTTACCTCTGGCTACTCAGCTTTGGCCAAGGGAAACACCTGCCGTCTCTTCATTGAATGTCATAATGGGATTGTTTATGTACACTTGAATAGACAATCAAAATCGTATTGGAACAACTCAACTGAAAGATAGCATTTTTCACAAAGTAACACTCCTTCATTAATTGTCAGTCTTGATTTTATAAATGCTCACGTTTCTCAAGTGCAGCTTGAAGTCAAGACTGTCTGACTCCAGCACAATTGCTACCATTGAGTCAAGGCTGAATATTATGTCCAAAGTCTGTATTAATAACTGCTGAAATGCGCAAGCATTTGATTTACCTTCCTTAGTGTAGTGATTGTTGGGATCATGCACTGGGGTACTTTTACGATTCAACAAAAGTCTCAAATATTTCATATTTGAAATTGGTATAATGTTTAAAGTCTAAGGACAAGAATTTCACTAAAATTATGCATCAACATTATGTGATACTGGTGGCCACATTTTTAAAATCCTGAATAGAAATTATGTTAGGGAGGTAATGCATCGTTCTGTCGTGTGTTGAAAATAGCAACAAGGATAAAATAATTTCCAAATCCATGGGGTAATATTTTCATTGTTGATATTAATGTCATAAACAGTTTCTGATGTGCAATCTATTAGTTACCATTGATCAAACTCTAAGGCATCTGTAGTCCCTTTCTAATTCTGCTATTTAAATGAATGCTTGGGAGACTTGTGCAGGTGCAGCATCTTATTGAACTTGCAGTGAGACAATTTGCTAGCATTTGGCAGCATCCAAAGATTCTTCAGCCTTAATCTTGCCTGTGGAAAATCAGATCCGATCGTGCCCTATCGCAGTGCATTCATTTACCAAGTGTTACACCACTGGATTATCTCACAAGGTGGTTTTTATATGTGATTATTCTGTTACAGTCTCAGTTGACTTTGTAACGACCAGAAGTGGGTCCGTGCGTAATGTTTCTTTGGAGCAGTCAAACTCCATTTTCCACAAATGTCCTTAATTAAATAGGTGCTTGCAAAATTGCATTCTCTTATAAAAGTGTGAGACACTCACCTTTAAGCTTTGCCACCACCACACCTCAGACAATTTGGGGAATTAGATTGATGATAATCTGATTAACTGGCTATTATTCGGCAAATTAGATTGCTAGCTGCACACCTTTTTAAGTTTGTAGGTGAGGTTTTGCACGGATTTTCTCCCACTCAAGAATTCTATTATGACAGCACCCCCTCATTATCAGTTTCTGGTTAAATGTAAGGATTATAGGAACAAGATGAGAGGTTAGCCTAATTGTTTGTCCACCCTGGTCCATCTCCCCAGGCATGCAGTGTTTTCTAAATATTAATTAGCAGGGGGTAAGAACAGTCAATCGTCACAACTATCTGAAGAGTTGCTAAATGTACTGAGCTTAAAGTGAGAGGGGAACCCCTCCTGTTCCAAGAAATTAACTTCTCTCTTCTATGAACTCAAACTTCCTCACTTACAGCCTGGGAGGCATGTCCCACTAACGCTATGAATAAATCCTCTAAGTAGCAAGATAATTAAGTAAAAAGGAATAGAAAACAAACTAAAAAGAACATATATATGCACACAAATTCTTACTCTTTCTATTATCCCATGTGTAGTAGTGCCAGTAATGCATAGGTGCAGTGATCAGGCATCATTCTCCATAAAGGATATATTGTCCACTCCAAAGAAATCCAACCTGTTTGATTCTGATGTCTGAAGACGTCACTTGTTGCAAATCTCAGATTTTCACCAGATTGACATTTTGTGTTTCCGTATTTCCTCTATTGTTGTCGTTTGGTTTTTTTAAATTTCACAATGCTGACAAAGTTTCACTTGCTGTCCTTTCCAAGTATGGATCGGACAACTGAATGGCTTGCTTGGGCCCCTCAGACCGCATTAAGAATCAGCAACATGAAATCACGTAAAGGTCAGACCAGACAGTGGTACATGGTCCCTTTACAAACGGCCAGCTTTCATGGCGACTTTCTGGTCCACAAGTTGACAGACTTCATTAATTCAATTTCACAACTTGCCACGGTGGGTCTGAACTCTTGGGGGCATGATGTGCAAGGCATGACGATGTGGGGCTGGAGGTGGGGTGCCTCGAATTTCCCATTGCCTGCCAGCATGCTGTTTGCCGGCAGCACCCTGCCCTGAACCATGTTTGAGAAGGCCAGCCCTGGATGGACCAGCCTGCAAGCAGTGGGTAGACACTTTTTAAAAAATCTTTTTATTGGCATTTCTCATATTTATAAACAGTTGTATATATACAGTACATTTTTGTTGCCTGCGCTAATTTACTTTATTGTACAGAGAGGTTTATTTTGTCCTTCATCTAACTGACCCTATGTACATTTCGCTGCCCTCTGGATTGGTACATAGATTCCCCCCCCCCCCCCCCCCCCCTCCCTGTTATCCCCCCCCCCCGGCCACTTTGGCTTCAGCTGTGTTTTTCTTTTAAATTACAGGAAAAGGGGGGAGGTAGCAATCCCCCTTCCCTCCTCTTCTCTTATGGTTTCCCCACCTTCCTTCCGTCCCCGTCCCTCCCCGGCCGGGTTGCACAGTACTTTGGTTCCTCATCTATCTTGGCTTTTAGTGGACCGACACTTGAAATAATTAAGAGGCCCATTGCGCTCTGAAAACTGGAATTTTCCTCAGTTAGCCAGTGGACTCCACAGTGCAGCTGAAAGCTGTCCAGTTTAAAGAGGCATTCTCCCCAGTGGGAGGCAGAGCTTTACTTCATCCCACTATGGCATCCATCAGGCCACAGATCCAGCCTTTGGCTAACCATCGGACGTGTTGCCCCTGCAAGATCATGGCCAGGTATCTGGGACCTTTGTTAATTTTAATATGATTACCTGGCGTTCAGAGGACTCCTTCACCTTAAGGTGCCCTCTCCCTGTCACTGTAGGAACTGCCAGCTCCTATCCTCGGCCAACGGGGCTGCTGATGTGTCATCAGTGGAAAGTCTCCTATTGGTCCTCCAGCCTCAGGAATCAACCTTTTATCCTTAATTTGATGACAAGTCTGGCTGTTAATTGGCCAATCCTGTAAATGTCATCATCATATAATATTTGTCCAGCTGCAGAGACAGCCTGGGAGCGACCAAGATATCGACATTTTAGGCGTCGGCTATTACTGACTTTTCTCAGTAATACCACATTTTAATGTTTTAATACAATTCTTTCAAGATATTTGGACCATTAACTTTTCTATAAATAGAAAAGTTTTCAGGTAATAATGGCAAGTCTGTGCTTAAGTAACAAAAGTACTCTCCAAGGATAATCTGAACATATTCTCAATAGCACATAAAAGGTGGTTTATAAACTTTGTCATGTTGATCATAAAGACACGCTTCTCCCTCTCCTGCTAAAAGGAGTCCTAAGGCACAATTTAAAGGGACAAAACAGAGTTCCATTTCAGGCGCATTTAGCAGTGTTTCTCAGCGCCTGCAGTGCCAGGAACACCCTGTTATTTAACAGCACTTGGCCATTTGTTTTGGCATCAATGGGGAACATCCCGCTGAGGCCACTTCCACATTTTCTGTACTAACAAGCTCAGCCTTCCAGTGCAGGATCATTACTTGTGGAGTGGGACGCCTTTTTTAATGCCATCCCGATCTTTCGACCCCTCCCCCCCTCAGCTACTCCACTGCAGCCTCCGGACACCCCCTCACACCCAACATACTTCTTACGGGGTCTTTGTGACCCCTCTCACTCCATCTCTTAAGGGCAAGGCACCCCCAGGCCCAATCCCTGGCAGAGGCAACCTGGGCTATGGGCACCTTGGCACTGCCAGCCTGGCATCTTGGCAGTGCCAATGTGCCTGGGTGCCAGCAGGAGTGTGTATACCACTATGCTCAGAGCCTGGCAACCCAGGGGTCTCTAATGACCTAGGAGACCCCCATCCCCAGTGCCGCTACACCTGGTCCATGTTTGTGGAAACCAGTGATAAATAGTGCCCTACCGAAGTGTCCCAGGCAATTAGGTCCTGGGCCCAGGGAGAATCTGCCAAAGACATATTTAGACTTAGAACAGTACAGCACAGAACAGGCCCTTCGGCCCTCGATGTTGTGCCGAGCAATGATCACCCTACTTAAACCCACGTAACCCGTAACCCAACAATCCCCCCATTAACCTTACACTACGGGAAATTTAGCATGGCCAATCCACCTAACCCGCACATCTTTGGACTGTGGGAGGAAACCGGAGCACCCGGAGGAAACCCACGCACACACAGGGAGGACGTGCAGACTCCACACAGACAGTGACCCAGCCGGGAATCGAACCTGGGACCCTGGAGCTGTGAAGCATTGATGCTAACCACCATGCTACCGTGAGGCCCTAATTTAAATGAGACTAATGACTCACTTGAGTATACTAATCGGGATCTTGCCCAGCGAGGGCAAGATGCAGATTATGACATTTTACGAGATTTTATTGAATCTCGTGAGCTGTTTCAAGCATCACTAATCTCTCGAGAGACCTCTCGCGAGATTCACAGCCGTGTCACCAACTCGAGTGGGGCAAGGCTGTTAAATCATGCCCCGAGAAGATTTAAAAATTTCCGCACAGAGTCCTATTGAATGCCAAAGGGCACAAAAATACAAAATAATTCAATTTCTCTCTCGGACCCTGTCTAATTTCTGGAGGAAAATTACAAGATAATTACCACATCTTAGAGGACTATTCAAATAGGATATCCTTGAGATATTTGAAGAACTCCACTATTCCTGGGATTAGGCGATGTGTGAGGAAAGAAAACAGTCCTTTTCAACTGTGAACTGGATTTGAAACCAAGCCAAACCGATAGGATGAAAGGTTTCTCTCTTTGCTGGTTGGAAAGGGTCCTCAGTCAGTTAAATTTGGGGAGACTTAAACCACATGTCAGAATGGATGTAAGTCAATGGCACAAATGTGCCATCATTTAAAAAGTAATTTCACTTGGAGAAATCATAAAGACAAATGAGGTGGTGCAATAGAAAACACTTCCTTGAGATTGGGGATAAAATGCAACTCTAAGCAGAACTAACCTAGAATGTAATCTTTCTCAGGAATACTGAATAGATACAAATTGGAATAAGCAGAACCTATTCCATTCCCTAAAAAGGCATCCTGCTTGAAGATCGTTGGAACACCGAAAAAAAAAACCCACTTGAATATTTTTTTAAAATGTGCCTGTGATTAATAAAGGAAACTGCATTTATCTTGATATCATCCTCGCTCGTGCCCTTTCCTTTGAACTGGACAAGTTGCACGCAGGGAGTATGGAGTATGAAATTCTCGGTTGTTGCTTAATATGCAACCGCACTCATTAAATCAACATGCAGTTTGGAAGGTAGTCACCTGGGAGTCAAATGAATTATTTAGCATTGTAATAACGTATCCAACGAGAAATAAGGTAATATATGAAATAGGCAGCTCTGTACAATCCCAGAACTGCAGAACAAGGGTGCAGTTTAAATAGATTAATCTTACAATTAAACATTTTTAGGTTATAAATAGCTTGTGTTCCAACATTTACACTTTAAAATATTCATGTTTGCAGGCATGCAGTAATCATATGTTTAGTGTATCTCAGTGTTAGTCTATCTTAACAGGAATATGCTGTAAAGCAAATCATTTTCATATGGATGATCATGAATCGTACAATATTTAACACAAATACTTTGTCTTGCCAGTTTTGTGATACGTTCACACCAAATTTTATTACTAATTAAATATGCATCTTAATACTTTTTTAAAGAGGTCAAATGAGAACAGGCTGCCACATATAACAACAGGATGTTAGAATTCAGCTCTCCCTTCAGCAGAGCAATGCTAATGTAAATTCTGACCTGTCCATCTTCCACATCAAAGGATTATGTTTTTGGCACATGACAGCATGCCATTTTATAATCAACAAAGCAGTCTGCAAATTTATGGCAAATAACTCTATTCATTACGGCATCATTATAAAATATTAATGCCAGATATTGATGACGTTCTGGCGTCTGTAACAAGTCAGTTTAAAAATCTCTTCCTATGGCATAAATGGACAATATTTCAAAATTGAAATGTAATATTAGAACTCATAAGGGACAAAGCAACGAGCAAGTTATAGGCTCTTTTGTACAGGACCCAGTTTCATAATCCAGGCTCAGCATTTGACCACATGATGTGTGATTCAGCACTGACGCTCTGTTCTTTATACCAACAGCGGAAACTAAGGATGGAATTCTCCATTTTTATGCCTAATGCCGTGGTGGATGGTTTTGGTGACAATCTTCCCACTGATCGGAATGGTGTGAACTTGCACCTAATTATATTAACTGGACGGGAAGATCCCAGAATGGAACCCTGGCTCAAAAGATCATTTTTTTTATAAAACGTGCAGGAACAGAATCACAGGATCACTAATTAGTTTCAACAGCATGAAAAATCATTTATTAATATGAAAAAATTAGATTATGATAGAATATGCCTTTACTCTCCCCTTATTTTAACAATTACACACAAGTTTTAGGATTAACATGATTTATAAAACATATCTTAATCTACAATAGACATAGAACAGTACAGCACAGAACAGGCCCTTCGGCCCTCGATGTTGTGCCGAGCAAATGATCACCCCACTCAAGCCAACGTATCCACCCTATACCAGTAACCCCCCCAACCCCCCAATTAACCTTATTTTTTAGGACACTAAGGGCAATTTAGCATGGCCAATCCACCTAACCCGCACATCTTTGGACTGTGGGAGGAAACCAGAGCACCCGGAGGAAACCCACGCACACACGGGGAGGACGTGCAGACTCCGCACAGACAGTGACCCAGCCGGGAATTGAACCTGGGACCCTGGAGCTGTGAAGCATTTATGCTAACCACCATGCTACCGTGCTGCCCACACTCCGCACAGACAGTGCTCACTGTTTTATTGCTCACAGTGCAGACAATGTTCTCACTGACGCAAAGTTGCTTTTAAGTACACAAGATGGCTGGAGGCTAATATACTCCACAGTTTATGAATGTCGCCTCAGAACCCCCCCCCCCCCCCCCCCCCCCCCCCCACAGGCGATTGCCACATGAGAGTTTCCAAACCCCACTACCAAAAACATACTTTAAAATCTTGAATTATAATTATGCATTCCCTTAGCCGTTTACATTTTGAAATCCAGACCAGGTTATACAAATTACACTTTTAAACAAATCTTCTGCTCCAATTTTAACAGTGAATCCAGTCCAGGATTTTACACCAACTGTTTTTGAATTTCGTTTTCTTGGCTTTTGTGCAAACTATTCGCAATTGCTTTAATTCTTGATTCCCAGACTGTATTAAAATGGCTTTAGAAGTTTGATTTGCCTTTTGAAGACTGCTGTCCTGTTCTAAATCTGGTTACTGAAAATGTCTCTTTAATTTAGAACACTTTGTTTACTCTTCCTTGTATTCTTCTAATCAAGGTAAGAAGTCTTACAACACCAGGTTAAAGTCCAACAGATCTGTTTCAAATCACTAGCTTTCGGAGCACTGCTCCTTCCTCAGGTGGAGGTGTTGTAAGACTTCTTACTGTGCTCACCCCAGTCCAACACCGGCATCTGCACATCACCTTCTAATCAAGACCTTGGTTTCTGTTCACTTAACTCCAGTTATTTTATTAATTCTTTCTATTCCAATTCCCTGGTTATCTGACTGTAACTTGCACTTTAGGAAGTCTGCTTCTTTGCAACTCCTGTCCTATCGAGTCTTTCTTCTGGCAGAGCTGAAAGGTGTCTATTCCCTGATGCCGGGCTCCACCTTTCCACAAATTCAGCTGAAACTAAAACTTCATTTTTTTAAATCCTTACAAGGGCCTCCAGTTGTGAAGCAACCCTTGCTAGTTCCATTTATTCTTCATGCTGTAATCCTGCCTAATCACAGTTGGAATTGAAACAAACCTCCATCCATAAAAACACCTTTGAATCTAACTAATAAAACATTAAATTAATCCCATTTGAAAGTATACTTTGGCCTAAATTCTCCGGCCGTTGGGATTATTTTTTCCTACCGGCTGTACACTCCCGCCGGCAGGTTTCCTGGCAGTGTGATGTGGCGTCAATGGGAAATCCCACTGTTGCTAAACACACAGCTGGGGGAACGGAGAATCCCTCTGCATATTCTTTCTAAAATAAATTTAGAGTACCCAATTCATTTTTTCCAATTAAGGGGCAATTTAGCGTGGACAAAACACATAGCTTGCACATCTTTGGGTTATGGGGGTGAAACCCACACAAACATGGGGAGAATGTGCAAACTCCACGTGTGCATGGCTCAGCCTGACACAACTAAAAGTGGTACATAGAGCCCACTTAACAAGAACCCGTATGAGTAGGTTCTACTCCCGGAGGTGGAGGACAGATGTGAACGGTGCCAAGGAGGCCCGGCCAACCACGCCCACATGTTCTGGTCTTGCCCCACACTTGTGGAGTGCTGAACAGCCTTCTTCGAGGCAATGTCCAAAGTGGTGGGGGTGAGGGTGGAGCCATGCCCGAAAGTGGCGGTCTTCGGGGTTTCAGACCAGCCAGATCTATTCCTGGGGAGGAGGCCAGACGCCCTTGCCTTTGCCTCCCTGATCACCCGCTGTAGAATCCTGTTCAGCTGGCGGTCAGCAGCACCACCCAAAGCTGCAGACTGGCTGTCTGACCTCTCGGAATCTCTCCAAATGGAGAAAATCAAATTCGCTATCTGAGGGTCAGACGCGGCTTCCACAGAACGTGGAAGCCATTCACCCAATTGTTCCGGGACCTGTTTGTGGGCAACAAACAAGCAGAAGAATAGCCAGGTCGCCAGGAAACAGGGGAAAGTAGCCAAAGCATGAGAGGGAGAGATAGACCGGGAGAGGGGGGTGGGGGGACAGCTACATCTAAGAGGAAGGAAAGGCGAACCACGGGGGGGGGGGGGGCGCAGAAGCGGTGGGGGGGGGGGGTAGAGGGAAGAGACAGGGAACAATAGAGGAGACCCAGGGAGGGGGAGGAGGGAGGCAGGGAAACGTTAACAAACTTGACATCCAGAGGAACAGAGAAAACGGAGAAGACGGGAGGGCCGCAAAAGCGGAAGTGCGCACAAGACGACAACGGCAGCGAACTCCATCCGGAAGAAGCAAGGGACAACACCACGAACAGATGCCTACTTATGTGTGTAAATAATTTTGCCAAGTGTACAGAGCTGCTGCTGTTGAGCGGGGGCATAATACCGTCCGTTGACTTCTCGGGGAAAATTAAAACGTCAGCAGCAGCAGCGATCCATGGTGGGGGGGGGGGTGAGTGCTCCGTTGGGAGGGTGTGGGAAGACTGAGGCGCGTGGGGTAACGTCTAGTTAATTGCTATTGTATATTCTCTTTCTGCACTATGTTAATGTTCACTCTATTTTGTTGTGTTAGGATTATTACTATTTATTATGAAAAATTTTGCAAAACTTTAATAAAAATATATATTTTTAAAATTTGTGTCAGCGGAAGTAATTGATTCTGACAAATTGAAAGATAATGGGGCACCCGGCAGCTGGCCAATGGATTTCCCATTGTGGGCACCCCCACAACGTCAGGAAATCCAGGGCGTGAGTGCGCTGCCGGCGGAACAAAGGATCCCACCGATGGAGAATCCAGCCCATTGGCTGCAAAGTTCAGCCCTCTAGTGCTGTTCTGCCTTCAAAGTGGTTGCTGCCTATGGTTTGAACACACTACTTGTGTTATTAGCTGTGCAGGACACCATTTTGTACATTTTCAGGTAGCGACCACCAGAAGTATGCAGATCAGGGGGATTGTGACTTTGAGCAGCTGGTGTCATTTTGGAACTCAGTGCTTCAGCTGACGCCCTCCTTTGAACATGCACAGCTGAACATGTGCTCAATAGGATCCTTCCACGTACCGGCTCCACCATACCAATGAGACAAGTCATGCTGCCACTCCATGTCATCCAGCAGACCATCAGAATGCTTAAACAGCTGGACTGCTCTAGAGAACACTGCAGTACTGAGCTGAGTGTATGCCCAGATTCACAGTGGTCTGCTGAATGTTTGCCACCCTGAGTGCATATCTCTTACCACCAACAATATGGCCACCATCTGAGGAGGAGTGGGAGAAAATCAGCACAATCCTTTTCTGTCCAGGTTGTCTGTGATTCATTAAACTGACAATGATAACAATAAACACAATCCCAATTCCTCCCTATGCCAGCAATCCGATACCTTACCATTTCCCTTTTACTGACCATTAGAGCATTTTCTTGGCACAATCAATGCTAATAAAATCACAAAATTAACACTTCAAAGCAAATGTTTAAAAATTGAAACCATTCCTTTGCAAACAGCCAAAAAGCAAATCAACCTTTGTGCATTCGCTTGGTGCTCAATTTCTCAGAGCCTTTGTCTGTTCTATGCTCACATGCGGTGCAACCAGAATGGTTCAGCCTGCCTTTGGAGGTCTACCAGCTGTCAGTGGACAGAATTGCAGATGGCCTTGTAGGGCACCCTTGAGTAGCTCTCGTGCCAGAAGGCCTGACCTAGGACTGTGCCACCTTGATATTGGCAACAGCAGTCTGAACTGGCTGTCTGACAGGCAGCACATCATCTCAACTCACCATCCTGACTTGGAAATATATCACCATTTCTTCAGTGTCGCTGGGTCAAACTCCAGGAACTCCCACCCTAATAGCACTGTGGGGGTCACAACACCACGTGCACTGCAGTGGTTTGAGATGGTAGCTCACCACCACCTTCTCAAGAGCAATTAGGAATGGGCAATAAATGCTGGCCTAATGCAAGTGGCTCTCAGACCCCATGAATGAATTATTTTAAAACAGGGAGGTCACTGGTGGAGTGGCAGTGATGAGGATTTAAATGCTGTTCTCCTGAAAAAGCACAAAAGGTTCATGTTCCATGGAACCACTGTCACTATGTCGGACAGAGCATTTGCAATCCTAGTGATGTGTTCAACGACAGATCACCACCTGCTGTGATACCTTGCAAAATGTTGAACACTGATTAGCACAACTATGATGCCAGCAATCTGAGCTTATGTGGCAACCAGTTGAGCTTGCACGCCTCAGTCTGAGCTTCCACTGCAGCATCCAGACACCAAGTGTTGACAAATTGGTCATCAAACACTGCTTTATGGCTGGGTCTACAAGTGTGTGAATGGAGTTGGCCGTTTAAATTAGCAGGCGAGAGAAAATCTGCATGGGGCCTGTAATGGTAGCAATGGGCACGGGTTAACAAAACGTGTGATCCCCACGCCCAGTTTTCAGGCTAATACAATTCTGCGGCGATTGACTTTAAAATTCCACTGTGAGTCCAAGTAGAACATTGAGGTTATGCAAATCCTGGTTCAGTCTGAGTGAAAATCAGTAAGATGGATGGAGTCAATGCTGAAGGAACAAAGTTTAAGGTGGTGGCTAAAAGAGGAAGTTGTGCCTTTTCCACAACCTGATGCCAGACATATAACAGGGAAATAGTGACAGGCAGAATAAGACAGCTCCAACAGGATAGAAGCAGTTAATGGGTGAAGGAAAATAAAGGGTAAGTCTCCTGCCATCAGCCGATACATGAAATGTACTGTCACAAGGAACAGCATATATCATGTAGGAAGCCTGGAGGGGTTCAGCATGGTGACAGTGGTAGGTGGGAGAGAAAACAATGTCAGCAGAAAGATGTCTTATTGGGGCATATAGAAGAGAGATCTGAGCAGTGGGGGGGGGGGGGGGGGGGGAGCTCAGGACTGGAAGATTTTTCCATGCTTAATCCCCTCCCTTTTCTTCTGATATGACTAGCTTACTGTATGTTGGTGTGTGGCTCCTATGCCTCAATAACTACTGGCAACTTCAGTGTCTCTCACCAGTGGCCTTCTTTGTTGTGGGTCTGGAGAGCAAGTGTCATGTAATAATAATCTTTATTGTCACAAGTAGGCTTACATTAACACTGCAATGAAGTTACTGCAAAAAATCCCCCAGTCGCCACACTCCAGCGCCTGCTCGGGTACACTGAGGGAGAATTCAGAAAGTCCAAATTACCAAACAGCATGGCCAAGATTCTCCAAAATCTCAGCCAAGTGTTGACGCCGGGGTAAACACTGGAGCGGTGTACGCCGACGTCAACAGGCTTCCTGGCCCAGCAATTCATCGGTCTTCAGGGACTAGCAAGCCAGTGGAATGCTGCATTCTGCTCCGGCGTCGCAAGGCGGCCTTGCACAGCTGGCGCGGGTCCGCGCATGCGCGCAATGATCGTCTCCGCGCCGGCGCATCCACGTAGTTGCTGTCTCCGCGCTGGCGCTTGCGCGTGGTTGCCGTCTCCGGGCTCAGAGAATCCCGCCCCATATCTTTCGGGACTTGTTGGAGGAAATCATAGCACCCGGAGGAAACCCACGCAGACACGGGGAGAACGTGCAGACTCCACACAGACAGTGACCCAAGCCTGGAATCAAACCCTGGCCCCTGGTTCTGTGAATCTACTATGCTACCGTGCCGCTATAGGGAACTATGATGTGCCACGGCTGACCTAGCTGGTCTTCACTAAATATCAACACACTACACGCTTTTTAGCAAAAGTCACAGGATAACAATCAGGATTTAAAGCTACTGATTGGTAACCTCCATCCCAAGTCAAAGATGCTCAATTCCAATAGTTGTCCCGAGGCATGGATCAAATGTGAATCTTTCTTTTTTTTCAAATTTAGATTACCGTATTATTTTTTTCCAATTAAGGGGCAATTTATCATGGCCAATCCACCTACTCTGCACATCTTTTGGTTGTGGGGGCGAAACGCACAGTAGACACGGGGAGAATGTGCAAACTCCACACTGACAGTGACCCAGAGCCGGGATCGAACCTGGGACCTCAGCATCATGAGGCAGCAGTGCTACCACTAGCCCACCATGCTGCCCGAAATGTGAACCTTTCTTGATCTCCAGAACTCAGTATATCATATGCATCCCCTGAGATATCAGAGAAACTACAAAGTGGTCACAGCTTCCTGTTTGCAAGAATGGTGTTGCCACACACAGACTGACTCAAAAATGTGATAAGGCTCTGCAAGTCTACTTATCGTTGTTGAATCGTATGAAATATGAAAGTATCACATTGAGTTCTTCCTCTGTGCTCATCTTACTGACTTCAGCTGGGGCCAGAAGGATACAAGCAGGCTCGGTTGTTTTCTACTCCAAGTCAGATAGCCAAATTATCAGCAAGTTATTGAAGGAAAAAAGACACCTTCTGTGGGGAAAGGTACCTAAACAAGGAGTAGACACGCACCTTCAGGAGAAAGGAGGAATGGAGAAAATTGCCAATGATAAAGTCATTACAGCAGTGATTCCTTTATCATTTTGCCTTGGTCCAGAATCAGACCCAACATGAAAGTGAGCCCAAAGGGTGAGCTTACCCCTTGCCAGGATTAATTCAGAATCCAGGGTTGACACAAATGATGCGTGTCAGCTGTATGCTAGTTTGCAGCAGATGTTGGGTCATTTCAACTTCCTCTGGCAACATAAACAGTCTCATTTATACCATCCTCTTGACAAAAATTGTATAAACAAAAATGAACAATTCAGAAGGAGATTGATGTGGCAACTGTACTGTTTAGGACATTACTTAAAGAATATGTACAGGGATCTGAGCATGAATTACTTATTTACTTAATCCACTTAGTATTTATAGCAGAATCTGATTGTCTCTGTCTTCGCCTTTACTTTGCCTGCCTTGTCCATTTGAATCTATCAGACTGTAATTATTATAGAACATGTAATATGGAGTAATTGAAGTACTTTTCCCTTAAGACTAATTGCTTTTTATTTTTTTTAAATATTTAAATCAAAACCATTACACAGACAAAACCCAGCTTTACCTCACTCGACCCCTCCATTGCCTTGTTATCAAACTGTTTGTTTTAACATCCAGTCCTAAAAGAGGCAGAATTTCCTCCATTGGGGATGCCGGAACTAATGTATTTACTCCCGTAACAAACTCTGTTCACTAAACTTAGTCCATTCTCCTCTCTGGTTATTTGGGTTGAACAAGGCTATTTGCAAACTTGACATTATTTAAGACCCAGAACGGTAGCATTGTGGATAGCACAATTGCTTCACAGCTCCAGGGTCCCAGGTTCGATTCCAGCTTGGGTCACTGACTGTGCGGAGTCTGCACGTTCTCCCCTGTGTCTGCGTGGGTTTCCTCCGGGTGCTCCGAGTTTCCTCCCACAGTCCAAAGATGTGCAGGTTAGGTGGATTGGCCATGATAAATTGCCCTTAGTGTCCAAAATTGCCCTTAGTGTTGGGTGGGGTTACTGGGTTATGAGGATAGGGTGGAGGTGTTGACCTTGGGTAGGGTGCTCTTTCCAAGAGCCAGTGCAGACTCGATGGAACGAATGGCCTCCTTCTGCACTGTAAATTCTATGATAAACTGAGCTTCTGACTGAATTTCCTCTCTGTTTCAAAGACAGCCTATTCTACTTTACCCTCATGTTCCATGGGCTGGATCTGAGTCGCTGCCTGGGCCGAGAATGGGGGTCTCAGGCTTCGATCTCATTGATACCGAAGAAAGACAAAGACCCAGCGGGGTGCGGGTCATACAGACCTATCCCACTCCTGAACCCCGAGACAAAGGTTCTTGCGAAGGTTCTGGCAAGACAACTGGATAGTTGCTCGCCATAAGTGATTGTGGAAGATCAAACTAGGTTTGTCAAAGGCCGACAGCTGTTAGCTAACATCAGATGATTGTTGAACACGGTCATGTCCCCCTCGCCAGTATGGAAAATATAAAGCCAGAAGAAGAAAACAAAACAAAAAGGGAAAAAGCACGTCCTGCCACTGAATTACCAAGCTCCAATTCCCCCCTGGCTGTGTCACTCACTCAGGATGTCTCAACTTCACCATTCGCAAAGCTTACTGGTCCTCATCTATCAGCCCCGGCACATAATCCTTTATCCGCATCGCCAGCACCTTCGCCTGCAACTTTGCAACTACATTCAACAGTGAAATCGGCCAGTACGACCCACACTGCTGCAGATTCTTGTCCTTCTTTAAAATAAGTGACATAGAAGCCTGAGAAAAATATTTGGAGAGGGGCTCACCTCATCATTGACTCATTATACATCTCGACTAACAGGGGCCCCAGCTCTGACCCAAACCTCTTATAGAACTCGGCTGCAAACCCATCCAGACCCAGGGCCTTCCCCGTGTGCATCGACCCATGCAATGATATAATTGGGATTATGGAGACATGGGCTGGGATTCTCCAATCTCGCGGGCAGGTTTTGACGCCGGCGTGAACCACTCCAGTGTCAATGTTCCTCGATTGTCAGGCATGCACCCATTTCTAGGGGGCTAGGTCAGCACCGGAGTGGTCTCCGCTATTCCAGCCAGAGCGGCACAGGGGACCTTAAGACAATGATGCCACTTAACAATCTCGCATCCAACGGCACCCCCCTCCCCATCCGCAACCATGCCGACCATCAGAGCCTGCCTGCTTATCCCTGATAGTACCCAAACCCAATTACCCCTTCTCGAGGGTGCTTGACCATTGAGGCACCCTCTCCCTACATTTGCAGCCTCAGCAACGGCCACTACTAACTGTGGTGCTGCTGGGCTCCGAAACCTCTGATTAGTTTGGGAGCACATGGGCGTGGGTCACTGTAACTAATTGGATGTCAGACCTGATGACAACCATTTAATTGGCCACCACTGGGTTTATACCTTCCTTGGTCCTGCAGCCGGCTAAAGCAGGTTTGGTGTCTGCATTCAACCCTGGTGGTGGGATGTTACACGTATGCGGTTTTTCAGATGCTGTTGCATCCACAATAGTATAAAGAGGCACACATTCAGCACCACAGGAACCAGTTGTACTAATTTAATTTCCAGTTATACAGTAATACAGTAATATTGGGGGTGGCACGGTGGCACAGTGATTAGCAATGCTGCCTCACAGGGTCCTGGGTTCAATTCCGGCCTCGGGTGATTTTCTGTGTGGCGTTTGCACTTTCTCCCAGTGTCTGCTTGGGTTTCCTCTGAGTGCTCCGGTTTCCTCCCACAGTCCAAAGATGTGCAGGTTAGGTGGATTGTCCATGCTAAATTGTCCCTGAGTGTCCCTTAGTGCCCCTTAGTTAGATGGGGTTACTGGGTTACGGTGGAGGCATGGGCTTCAGTAGGGTGCTCTTTCCAAGGGACGGTGCAGACCCGTTGGGCTGAATGGCCTCTTTCTGCACTCTAAATTCTAAAAAGAAACTGAGTTACTTCAGAAATGAGAATGAACAAGTGAGCAAAAGCAAATGAAGATGTTAGACAGGATCAGTGAACAGGATGGCCAAGCTCTTAGTCACCAGTCCTATTATCTCCTGAAGTAGCTCCATGTCAAATATTGTTTGATAACATTCCCGTCAAACACCATGGGAACATTTTACTATGTTAAAGGCGTTATATAAATTCAAGTTGTTGCTTTTGAATACATTTGGGAAGTGGATTAAATTACAGAATGCTATGGAGGATTTTTAATTGTTCCCCTCCCTTTGGGCGGCACAGTGGCACCGTAGTTGGCACTGCGGTTAGCACTGCTGCCTCACAGCGCCAGGGACCCGGGTTCAATTCCGGCCTCGGGTGACTATCTGTGTGGAGTTTGCATTTTCCACCCGTGTCTGTGTGGGTTTCCTCCAGGTTCTCCAGTTACCTCCCACAGTCCAGAGATGTGCAGGTAGGTGGGTTTGCCCCTTAGTGTCCAAAAGGTTAGGTAGGGTTACTGGGTCACAGGGATAGGGTGGAGGTGTGGGCTTAAGTCGGGTGCTCTTTCCAAGGGCCGGTGCAGACTGGATGGGCCGAATGGCCTCCTTCTGCACTGTAGATTCTTTCTATCACTAAAAGAATTATTAATAATACTCAAATTGACTGAAGGCCCTTTATTTGTTCATTTTAACTTAGCTCCTTGTAGGAGTTTCAGGAAGCTGATATGTTCCTATTATTTTTAAATAACTTATTTGATATTATGACATAATAAAGGTTAGATGGATATTTATTGTCCAAGGTGCTGGACATGTGATGGGGATTTCTGCTGGAATTCTCCTTCCAGTTCAAAGTTAGAATGATGCCTCAATTGCACAAAGCCGAGCATAATTGTGTTGTAAATCTGAATGGAATTCAACAAAACAGGACATCAGATATGGCCCTGTGCATTTGTGGGACCTTGGGACTCGCAAAAGAATACATTACTCAATAAATCTCTATTTATAAAGCCATCCATTTTTTTCTCCATTCGGATAAACATCTCACAGATTTCCTGAGAGAGAAGAAAGCTATTTCAGGAATTATTCATGGTATATCCAGCTATCTGGGTTCAGTCTCGGGGTTAGTGTTTGCTATACTGCACAAACGGTGTTTGAAAAGAATTATTTGATTTGGTTAAATTTGTTTTTATACCTGCAGGCTGTTTCTAAACCCTGATCACTGATTAATCCTTTATTAGAAGCCGTGCCTTGTTCGTCCTTAACATGCACAATTTTGGTGCAACAAACAAACTTGGTGGTTTGTTTGTGTCAACTTCACTCTTACATGGAACCCTGTTAGAGTTTATTTTGCATGGAGTGTCGATCCTGCGTCCTGAAGCCACATAAACCTTTATTTGCTATCCTTCACAGGGATAATCACTGTTCCCAAACTAATTAACTTTAAACATGGTCAGTCAGTGCTAATAGTCATTGGCGACAGATGACGTCTCGACTGCACTAGACATTGTCAATTTAAATGACTCAATACAGTGAGTTGTCTACTGAAAGACAAATGATGAATGTGTATTGCAAATGTGAAGTGTGTCATTAAGTTACTTAAAAGTACAAAATGGTTTTCCATGGGTGCGATTTTCCATTCTTGAGTCTAAGTGCACCCGCCAGCGGAGAATGGGGACTGAGTCTCCACTGGTGCTGGAAGAGGCAACCAGGTGTGAGTCACGGGTCCTTGGCCATGCAAATTTTTTGAGCGGGCGGCTCGATACCAGCGTCCAGTGGCAGGTTGCCCTCCCCACCACTATGCAAATCTTGACCCTCCCCCCGCTGACGTCCCCTCATCAAGAAGGGGTATCCTCCCCCCATCATGGGAATAACTGGTCACCACCCACAAAACGCATGCATGAGGGTGACCTGACACCCCCAGCCCCCCCCAGACCCCACATCAACCCTTCTTTCAGCCATCCCTTCAGTCTCCCCATCAGCTCCCCCTTCAACCTCCCCCTCTGCAGCCTCGGCCACTGCCCCTGGCATCATGGCACCTAGTATCTGGCAGTGACACCCGTGCCTGGTGCAGTGGAACCTGAGGAGGGTCGGTCCGCAGGTAATGTGCCTCTCTGCCACTGCCTGGCTGCAGAGGGAGGCCCCCAATAATCCTGGTGGCTGGGTGGGTGAGGGATTGACCCAGGGACTCCCCCTTCCAGGATGGGGGTCCTATGACTGGTCTGCATCTTCCAGCCCTGGGAAACCTGAAGACAATTTAATGGTACCGACACAGCTGCTTCGGGGGTTGCTTATTTATCATTCCCTTCACGCTTGAATGAATCTCAAGTACCCTGCTTTGATGCTAACCAGAATGTTTGTAAACACTCTTGCTATGATTGACATCTCCTGACCACATCAAAGCAGCTAGATGCTTTCACTTCCCCTTTTCTAGCTGCAGTAAGCACTTAGCGGTCTAAGCAGCTGTGTCTGAACCATTAAACTGTCAATCACAGGCTAGTGAAAGGTATTACTCTGTGTAAGTGAATGGATGGTTAACATTTTATAAGGTATGGGGATTTTAAGCCTTTTCAAGTATTGTGGGCTTTCGAGAAAGCCTCTGAGACAGCTTCTGTTTTCAAGGCATTTGTCTGAGGGAGCAGATGTTAGGAAAGGGAAACTGTTTCTGCATCGATTCTTCACTGGACTGCTCTTCAGTTGGTTGGCAGACCAGTTCAAGCTGAGAGGGCCACATCACAATTCGGAAACTCAGACCAGGAGGATGCTGTTGAGCAGAGGGTTGCCTGAGATCACCATGCCAAGTGTGATTTTTAGATTGCCCAGGGAAGAAGGGGCAGACTAGACACAGGACCCGCATACCGGTGGGGTGGTGTGAGGGGTGGTTGGGGGTCCTGAGACCAACCCCTCCCCCACAGCCATCACTCACCCAACCCCAGGACCCTTGGGGGGGACTGTCCCGGCAGCAGCAGAGGGACACATTACCTATGTATTGACCGCCTTGACCACCCCCCCTCCCCCTTGGGTTCACCATGCCAGGGCTGTGCTTGGTAATACTTACATCAAAGCCTGTCTGGTGGATTTCCTGCTGTGGTGGTTGGAGTAACACACAGAGGGGTGTGAGGCTTAGAATTGGGCTTCTAGCCTGTTAATTGCACGCTCGTGCATGCAGATCACTCATTTGCATTGTCCCACCGGCATGGGGCGGGTACCGTGCTACGACTGGTGGTAGGGGAGCAGAGAATGGGAACGGGTCTGACGGCCAGCGCCAATCCTGTTTTTCTGCCGATGTTCCATTCTCTACCCTATTGGGTTTGCAGCATCGGGGAATGGAGAATCCAAGCTCACAATTTGTGTGCGGAGCTCTTGTAAGTATTGATACAATTCTAAAGGGTGCTGCAGTTTGCAACCTCTTGGAGGTCCCTTATCCTAACTTCCAAAAGTCTGTGTCAGCTACCAAAGAGAAAGTAACTCCCATGTTGAGATGCTTCTGGAAAACTGGCACACCAACCGTGGCGTGAAATTTGGTGCCAGCCCACTTTCATGCTCGTCTCCATCGGGGATGTAAAACCTTGCCCTGGATTGCAACAAAAGTTTACTAGATTGATTTCTTCGATTGAAGAACTATCCAATAAGGAGGCATTGCCCAGACTAGGCCTACATTATCTGCAGATTAGAAGAATGAGGGGATATCCCAATGGAACTTAAAATTTGTCAAAAGCGGATGTCGAAGTTGAGTCTTTTCATAGATGTTTTTCATAGAATTTACAGTGCAGAAGGAGGCCATTCGGCCCATCGAGTCTGCACCGATTCTTGGAAAGAGAACCCTACCCAAGGTCAACACTTCCCCCTATCCCAATAACCCAGTAACCCCACCCAACACTAAGGGCAATTTTGGACACTAAGGACAATTTATCATGGCCAATCCACCTAACCTGCACATCTTTGGACTGTGGGAGGAAACCGGAGCACCCGGAGGAAACCCACGCACACACGGGGAGGATGTGCAGACTCCGCACAGACAGTGACCCAAGCCGGAATCGAACCTGGGACCCTGGAGCTGTGAAGCCATTGTGCTATCCACAATGCTACCGTGCTGCCCCTTAAGTCACGACCTTAATGAATGATGAAGTTGGCTCAATGGACTGTACGACCGAACCGATTTTCTATTTATGTTCCCCTTCCCCTTCTTCCCAAGAATCCCAGTTTGAAAACCTTTGCTGTATAATTCTTCATTTGTATTTTAAGATTAATATTTAAAATAGATGTCCTGATGTCACAATCGGATTGCGCTTTGGAGATCCCATCAGACTTGGAGTCACCATATACATGACCCCAAAATAAAAATATGTCTTGGTCAATTCATGTGTATTTAATTGATGGTAGTAATGAGACCCAACAACAACTTTTTATGTGAAAAGTTCGATGTAAGTATGAAACATCCCATGGCACAGGAGCATTACAACAAAGCGTGACACCGAGCTGTTAGATCAGATGACCAAAGCAAAACTACCCCACGCATTGGCTTTCATATCAAAGTTGAACATTGTGAAAAGCAACATTGTGATTCTAATTCCAGCAATATGTAGTAAAGTGGTGTTTTTGATATTTAGGCCATTCTAGTTGGCTCACCTCCCAAAGGCCCCAGGCTATTATAGGGCCCTAGCCAAGAGCCTTGTATAAATATGGGGCCCCTGGCATATTCTCACCGTCACACAAAAACTGCATATAAATCATGGATCATTATATTCTAATAAAAACACTGTCAGGAGGAGGTGAATTTAAATAGGCAGATCCATTACAAAATATAGCACTGACTCTTACTGTTGCAGTTCACATATGTGTTATAATGACCAGGGAGGAACTGGAAGAGCTGTGGAAGGGTCCCAAATGTTATTTGTACCCAGGATCCAAATAATTCTTTATGTGGATATCCCACCTTCACCCAACTGTAACTGGCAATCTTTAAACCTTTTTCCTAGTGTGGCGAAACACCAAATCAAACTGAGCACTTAGCTGTTAAGATATTAGATGGCTCATTAATTTCCTATCTATATTTTCAGATGTCATATTGTTTATAGTTGCAAACCAAGGCTGAATTTGCTTTTACATTTAACACCTGTTGTAAATTGTATATTAGGAGGATTTGACAGTGTTTACAAACTTAGTGCAGCAAAAGTTCCCATTAACTTAGAATTAGAAGTAATTTATTTTGATCTTCTGAACTATATACTTAGCTTCTTGAGATAACTTAAAAGCTAAGCTTTTAAAAATTAAATGGGATAATTGGTTAGAGGTATTGTACTTAACTTTTCAAATTACATCCTTAACTTTGAGAATTGACCTATGGGCAGGTGCACCTCGTGTGCCAATGACGATGGTTAAATGCTACGTGTTACATACTTTGTAGTTCCAGTCACTTTCCGACAAAATGTGCCACTAGAATCAGTGGCAGCGCAATGTATGGACTTTGATATCCATGAAATCATATCCTGAGCAAGTATGTTTTAACCCTGCAGGATTTGTTGCACTGAATGTATCGCAGAACACTCTACTATTAGCAGCTTTCAAAACGGTGTCAGATTAACAGCTTATTGTTTTTGCCGACTCCAAACTAAAAGGTTGCAGCAACCGATTGAGAGCTGGCAGGTCTTGGCTGAACTATTAGATCAGATATTGTGCAGAAGTGAGAGCCTCCATCTTGGGGAGATGATAAAACTGGCATTGTCTTGCTTGTCAATTTGAATCATACCTCCTGCCAGTTGACTACAGAATACCATTTGATAGCATTGTGCAGACATGCACAAAAGAGGACTCGTGGTGACAAGGGAACATAAAATCAGCACTACTATCATGTCATGATTATTTTATTGGGGCGAAGCTATGTTTGGGCTTTAAATAGAATAGACACAACTGAACATTAAAGGGAAGAGTGGAGATATTCAAATACAAATGCTGTTCACAAAAAAATTCAAATTCCTGTTGTCATTCCAAACGAATGTGATGGTGTGTACTGTAACTGCCTGTATTACAATCTCCCAGTAAATGACGCCGTGACCTTGAAACATTTCTGTAAAGTTCAGAATTGTAATACAATTTGTCCTATGGGATTGTAGAGCAGTGACACCTTCCTGTTTGATTTTGAGGTGATCTACAGTTTTTGATCTGCACTGTGTACCTGAATGGGGCTCGGCAGCCTTTGCCAAAGTTGCCTTGTGGCCAAACAGCAAGGATAGCTGAAGGGCAACACAGTTTCAAAACGCTCTCGGTTTTAACTTCCTCTCATTGACTAGGATATTTCAGGACCAGACAAAAAACTGGCACCTTGGCCTCTTGGGAGGCACAAGTCTCATCGAGACGTAGACCAAGCCACCTGGTCTGTCTCAAAGCATTGGCCTCTCAACTGGCTGTTCGGTCTTGCCTCTTCAACAAGTAATATGTTTTATGTTAAATTGAAATAAAGGCAGGGATTCTCCAGCTGTTGCGTTTCACTTTTCCCGCTGGCATCGCATTCCAGCCGGCGGGTTTCCTGGCAATGTGGAGTGGCTTCAATGGGAAATGCCATTGACAAGTGGCAGGAGTATAGAATCCTGCCGCCAGCGAATGGTGCACCGCTGAGGAACACATGTCTCAGGACCAGAGAATCCAGCCCTTAAAATCTCTATGCTCATCTATCCTTCTCGTCAACTAAATCTGACTTTGTGGCTAAGGTGAAACGGAAAGACTCACCGAGCAGCCATATTCAAATGCAAATCTTTTCCTAGAGTATTCAAATAGGAAGGTCATGCGTGTTATTAAATTCCATGATGCTGCTCTCAATCGTGCTACATGCATCCTGCAGTGAATTTAGTTATTTGCATATGAGGAATTAGTTTACAAATCATCTCTGCCAGCAGAGAGCCTTGCTCACTGGCACGGGCCATCAGAAGTGAGGAGATGCAGACCTTAGTCTCCATCATGCAATAGCAAGGCAAGAGCTTCCCGCCGGGAATGACCTTAATGTTCACAATGTCCATTTTCACATTAATAAAGCCCCTCTCAGCGCAGAGGACTCACAAGTGAACCCCACCCTCCCAGATCACCAACTGCCTCCTCCTGGTGAATGGCAGCACTGACTGCCTCTGCCACCACCTCCCAGGAAGTGTTCAGGAGGGCAGGCTTGAGTCTGTGACACATGCTGGGGAAGAGGATGTCCCTCCACTCCTCACTGGCATGGAGCTGTGTCCACCTGCAGTTATCTACACTGCAACAATTAATGAAATTCAACAGTACTTCAGAGACTGTTCGATGTTTTGATGCTTTGAGGAATCTGGATGATGGAAAAGGGTACTTTATAAGACTAAATTCTGCTTTTCTTACCAACCACTCCAAAAATTAGCCGAGCCTCTCTTGTCTGCCTCCTAATTTGAAACGAGTTTCCTACCATTCCAAAATTCCATACTCCCTAATTTTCTCATTTGATCTCCTATGTACACCTTGCCAAAGACTCCACTGGATTTGTCTAAACAGCTGTGTCTGTTAAGAACAGTTTGTAAACTGTTAGTCAAGCATTGTTGCACCTTTTGAAATCCATGCTATTTCCTTTCAACTATTTTCTCTTTATTTTTATTGGACAATTTTGCCTTTAACTGGAGACTCTAATGTTTGTTCTACCATCGATGTTAAGTTAATTGGCTTGTATTTATTTGTATTAGTATTGTCTTCCTTTTCAAAATGGATACTACGTTAGCCATTGTCCAGTCTGTTAGCATAATAAAAGTCCTATACGGGCCTTAGAATTTCCCTTTCCCAAAATGGGAGGAGGAGCTGGGAGAGGGTATGGAGAAGGGGTTTGGGCGCGAGGTTGGGGCTGATACAACTGAAGGTGGTATATAGAGCGCACCTCAGAAGGGCGAGGATGAGCTGGCTCTTTGCGGGAAGGGGGGGGGGGGGGGGGGTTGTCCCGCAAACCACGTTCATATCTTTTGATCCTGTCCAAAGCTGGAGGGTTAATGGAAGAAGGCTTTTAGGGTAATCTCTAAAGTGGTGCATGTGAAACTGGACCCGGGCCCTCGGGAGACCATATTCGGGGTGTCGGACAAGCCGGGGTTGGAAACAGGTGCAGAGATGTTGTAGCCTTCGCCTCGTTGATCGCCCGAAGGCGGATCCTGTTGGAATGGAGATCAACCTCTCCACCCTGTGCCCTGGCATGGCGGAAGGACCTGCTGGAATTCTTGACTCTTGAGAAGGTCAAATTTGAACTGAGGGGAAGGATGGATGCATTCTACAATTCATGGGCGTTATTCATTAGGCACTTTCGAGAATTTAATTACATCGAAAATTGGGGGGGGGGGGGGCGGTTGGGAGGGTTGGGGAGATGGGGACGGACTGTATGTGTTAATGATGACTACAGAGGATTCCTGATTCCTCTCGATTATTTGTTTATGTTAACATGCAGGATGCTGTCGGTGGGAGGATGGCACTGTTATTATTGACATGGGGATTGACATTGCATTCATTACTGATTATTGTTTATTGTTGGTGGGTATAAATTTGGGAGAAAATGTGAAAAAGGAGGGGAATAAAATAATTTAAAAAAAGAATTTCCCTTTCCCACTGCCTCAGAATCTTGATGTATATATCCCATTGACCCATGGTATTTTGTATACCGTTAGCATGACAAAACTTACTGTAAACTTTCCTTTCATTGACCACAATATTGCTCAGCTTACTCTCAACAGGATTCACCGCCTTTCCGATTACAGCAAAGTAATATCTCTGCCATTTTTACAAGCCTCTTCTCTCAGGGGATCCCCATTTTTCTTTTAACAATTCTCTTAGCTTGCAAAAAGCGTTACTGCTCCTTTTTGATTTTTACGGAAAGAAAATCCTCATATTCCCTCTTAGGGAATGTCCATGTCCTGCTCTTAATCCCATATTTTTTCATTTGTTTGTTTTCACATTTATATTTTTAGTCCTACAAAAAGCACTTTTCTTCAACTTTAATTAGTTTAAAAGCTCTTTCTTTGTCCATAACATTCTAAACCTAACAGTTCCATTAAAAAAATATAATATACTTTTAATATGTAAAAACAGTCCGCTATTGATGTGACGCCATGTGTCCCAATACCTCCTTCCATCATTCCTCAGCTAGCTCCATTTTGATCTTCTGAAAATCTATAAACCAATCTGATGCTCTAGTTTTTATTTGACTTTCACCCACCCTTTCCTTTCTTGTATTATGTCCATGACTCCCAACGTGCTGATTCACATTTAGGTCATCTGCCTGATTAGTTCACTATTTCTAATAAGATCCAACAATGTCGCCACCGTCGAAGTCGACCAACAAGCTACTTGAGGAACTAGTCGAGAATGTGCTTGAGGAATTCCATTCCTTTCTCTCCGTTTATTCCTTCCATGCCAGAACAACTACAACTCTCATTTATAGACCACCTTCAATTTGGCGAAACGTCCCAAGCTCATTATCAAAATTTTTAGCACAGGGCCAACAAGTGAAATATGAGTGAAGATGACAAAATGCTTGATTAAAAAAAAGAGCAACCTCAAAGGAGGAGGAAGAGTTTGTGGGCTGTAGTTTTAAGGAGGGAATTCCAGACCTTGGGGCCATGGTAGCTGAAGACACAACCGTCAATGATGGAGCAATTTGAACGCAAGAATGCAGAAGACCTTCAGGCATTCATGAGAACCAAAAATCAAGGGTAGTTTGCTATCGCCCTGATTTTCCACCCCCACCTCAGGAGGACAAACAGACCAGCTGATAATACAGTGGACCCAAGTTGAAAGGCTGCGCCAACACATTTTAATTTCAGGCTGCAGCCCACCCATTGGCAAATGAGGCCCGATATTGGAATTGACAGCTCTTTCTAGCTGGACTGCAGGCTGGCCAGTCACTCGCATATCGCTTTGACTGACGCGGATGTTACAAAGATAACCAAAACGAGACAGTAAATTGACTATTACACCTGATGATCTTAAATAACTGATTCATGAATACATGAATTCCTCAATGTCTGAATGACTGCAACATAGAGCTGTAAGGAGAATTTTAAATGTCTGTGAACTCACTTTAATTTAAAATGCAGCATGTTAATTAAATATCTTTTAGGTAGGAAACTGGTCACATAAACAATTCTTGTGTTAATATATGATGCAAGGGAACATGAATCTGTATCACATGCAAATTTAATGTGGAATAATAACTGGTATGCGCAGAAATTATATTGATCTGAATTGTCAGAAATTAACAATTATAACAAGATGAAAATTGAAATGGGTGGAACTGTGATTTTGTGTGATTTGAAATGATGATATTTATTGAGAGGGTAAATTAAAAATATTCTTCAAGTATTTAACCTCTGTGACCTTATTCCATCTGAGCCAGAATGACGGGATGAGGTTCTCTTTCAGAAAGGCAAATGAGCCCCAAGCAAAATGAGTTTGAACATTTTCATTCCCAAAGAGTGACAGCTATCCAGCTTTTCCACAACTTGGCATTTAGCTGGCCTTCTCACAGCCAGAGGTTGCAAGGTTGGCTTGTGCAAGAGACAGGGGTTGATGCATTGATGCTGTTTGAGCAGTTTTCCAACTTTTCCCTTTAGGTGAATCCCTAGTATTAGTATCATCATTGAACAAAATCCTGACAGTGCAGAAGGAGGCCATTCAGCCCATCAAGTCTGCACCAACCGTCTGAAAGAGCATCCTAATTAAGCTCCCACCCTATCTCTGCAACCAAATCTCCCCACTTAACCTGCACATCCCTGGGCACTAACGGGCAACTTAGTGTGGCCAATCCACCTAACCTGAACATCATTGGACTGTGGGAGGAAACCAGAGCACCCGGAGGAAACCCACGCAGATACGGGGAGAAAATGCAGACTCCACACAGTCACCCAAATCTGGAATTGAATTCGGTTCCCTGGCACTATGAAGCATCAGTGCTAACCACTTTGCCACCATGCCGCCCAAATATAATGTTATCGACCACTGACAAATCTTGCAAACTTCGAAGGACCTCTTGCCCTAACTTGCAAAAACAAAACAGTGTCAGCTACGGAAAGGAAAACAGTGGTACTGTTGCTAAATAATTTTTCATTAGTAAACTGCAACATGAATAATATATAGAAAAGCAACATATGCAAATTTAAAAGTATGAACTTGATGATGTTCATTGTGTTAGCAAATAGGGAAGTGTTTCAGCAACAGTACTAAATAACACCTCCCTCAAATACAACAGGCAACCATAACCTAAGCTACCCATTGGGAAACTGAGGATGTCTGGTGCAATGTTGTTTTGATATTACGCTCGATTAAAGTCACTGGGGTAATATTGGGTCGAGGATAAAAGTGGAATTACACCTGATTCAGTAGATTTAGTGCCAGCAAGCTAGGCTAAAATTCACCCTGTATAGATTTGAGATTAGTGTCAGCAATATTCAGGTTAAAATAAATGTCAGAGGGATAGAGAAATGTCACACTAACACATAAAACATATGTTTAACACCTTCATTAAAATTGCCAACACTGCTCCCTATCCTTGAAGCAAAGAGCCCTTCCAGAGCATAAATGATAACTCGTGAACTCATTCTTGATCTTGAACGTCCTTTATAGCTGTCTTAAATATTTTACAAGGTTATGCAATTATTAAATAGATTACCACCTTTAGCTATCTGCATAGTACAAGTGAGAAATCTGGTGACAGTTTTCTCCAGTTAATATAAACACCTCTTGGAATATATATTTTTACTGACTTCATCTTTTATTAATTTCTGTTTTCCAATGTTTCAAATGATCAAGTCCTCCTCCTAAAGCGATTCTGATAAAAATGAGTAAAACTAGCCTTTTAAAAATATCTTGAAGCCTTGTTAAAATTGCAATGCCTCACAAATTCATTGCAGTTGGATTAAAATACTTTTAAAGGTGCTCCCGGTACCTCAGTAAGTAAATGACCTGGGTGCATTTCTGTGCTAACTTTATTTTTAAGAAATTAGAACATAATTGAAGGCTTAGGCAAATCCTGTGGTTGCGAAGGGCATGATAAAAATGAATTTGTTTTGCTGGTACACTAAGCCATTCAGATAAAGCAAATTCAGGATTGGTTCCTGAGAAGTGTTAATGTAATTGATGTCAACTGGAGGGTGGTGAGGGCGACTACAATGGACCCCAGCATTGCAGGCTTAGGGGGGAAACAAAATAATTCAAGCAAGATTCCTAATTATAACCAGATAATAGAGGATCAGTTGGAATCTTTTATACAAATAGTCACCAAAACGTTAGTCAATTCTTACAATTGACAGTGGAGTTGAGGATTATCATACCAGGTCAGTCATGATCTCATTGAAAGGTGGAGCAGACGCGATGGGCTAAATGGCCTACTTTTACTCCTACGTTTTATGGCCATATCGTCAACAAGTCCACAGCCTGTGGGAATGTTAAGAAAGCTGGGCAGTGTGGTGGGGTGGATGATGTATCGGAACAAAGGCCAGTTCTAGAGCATAGAATAGAATACCAAAGTGCAGAAGGAGGCTATTCAGCCCAACTAATCTGCACCAACCATCTGAAAGAGCACCCAACCCAGGCCCAATCCCCCGCCCTATCCCCGTAACCTTGCAATCTTGTGCATATAAATTGTGGTACCTCATGCCCATGCTAAGTTGCCTTACACACGCGCTAGTTACATGGATGAAGAAATCACTTGGGTAAGATATTTAGGAGCTGACAACATCAATTGTGTCTCCCCCAAAGAGGAGCTGGAAAACAAAAAATGATGAAAAGGTTGAAGTCCAAAAAAAGGGAAAGGACATGTGTTCTGGTACTGGGCACGATTTAATAGAAATATTTCAAAATGCTGAATGACGGAGATCTCGGAGTATCCCAGGATGTAGCTGTCATGCATGCTCATGCACATACATGCATGATGAGGAGATGGTGGTCATACACGAGTTGAACATTCAGAGAGTGGTACTCCTTCCTGTTACGAAGAGCCCGAGTGTGTGCAAAACGACATGCATTACCCCCTGTACCTGGAGCATCTCCGCGATGGTTGAGAATCCTGCAGCCCTGGCATCTTGGGGAGCTAGGGTGAGCACAAATTTGATATAGTCAGCTGCCCGGACACATTAGGGCATCTGTAACCTCACAAATACACTTGTGGGCTCTAGCTTGTGAAATGCCGCACAAGCTTCTGTCTGAGCCCCGGAATGAACTGGTGGCATAGAGGTTCAAGGCCGTGGTGACCTTCATGGCCACCGGGAGCAGGTATCCTCACAGTGTTTCTAGTCTGTAAGAGCATGGCACAGTGTCGCAATGTCTTTTTGTTGAGATGCAGTTTCCTGTTCGTCATCTCCTCGAAAGACCAACAAAGCCTGTATACTTTGGGCCATTGTTGGTGTTCCTCCTCAGTCTGATGGGTGGCCAGGTCTTCAAGTTGTGTGGCGGCCCCCTGCTTATGGGATGGCCTCTGCTGCCTTCTCCGGCGACTGGCTGCCTGGTCTGCCACCAACACCGCAAGGGCATCTTCATCGAGACCGAAGCCACCATCCATTTTGGCATCTGTAAGGAATTAGAGATCGACAATCAGTTTGGGCTTCCACCCTGAGGACCTCAAATTCCCCAAGCCTCCCCCACCCTTACATGTCCCGCCTTCTCTCAGAATACCATCCAGAGAGCAGCTGTGCTGGAAAACCTCTCTCTCGGTCACATCAGGAGCCCCGAGACTCCAGACCCCTGCCGGGAACATTATGGAGACCCAAATCAGGTGCCCTCCCCTGATTAATACACTCACCCTTTGGTCGTGAGGATATCCCCAGTGCTGAAGCCCAGCCCTTGAGAGTTTTATTGTTGGCTGCTACCTCTATGGTGTTGATGCTTCTAGAGGTCAGGGAATCCGTTTAGGCTTCGCAGTTTGATTGAAATACGATGCAATAATCATCGTCTAATCTAATAATAATCTTTATTAGTGCCACAAGTAAGCTTACATTAACACTGCAGTGAAGTTACTGTGACACTACGGCACCAGTTCAGGCACAGTGAGGGAGAATTCACAATGTCCAATTCACCTAACAAGCACATCTTTTGGGACTTGTGGGAGGAAACCGGTGCACCCGGAGAAACCTACGCAGACACGGGGAGAACATGCGGACTCTGACTTGGCATGTGTATCCACGACAATTCCCTTGAGAATATTTTGGTTATTAAATGGTCAACAGTGCCTTTATACAAAAAGATGAAAAAAAAATACTGAAAACTATCAAATGTCACATTAACCATTAACCAACGAGGAAAAGGTACCATTCCACACACAAGGCACCTTTTTCTCTACCGAATATTGGTACAAACCCAAAGCTACAACAGTGCACTTATACAAGGAAAACCAAGTACACTTTAAACATTAAACAGTCAACAATTCAATAAAGCCGTGAGCAGCCTGTAAAACCATTTCTTCAACACCTTCATCAAGTTGCTCATTTAGATCAATCCGCTTCTTTCTCCCCCTCCCGCAGTGGTAGGCTCTCAATATTGGAAAGTCACACCAGAAAGCCACACCAAAGCAAAGCATGCAGGAAGAGAGAAATAGCACCCCTTCCTCTTCTCCACCGCTGGTAACAGGTCATCTTACATCCTCCCTTTCCTCCTTCTAGGCTACAGGGCAAAAGAAGCAGCAGCAAACAAACACACAGCTTCTGGGCATTAAACATTAAACAGTCAAGTACAATAAAGTCACCAGCAATCTGCAAAAACATTTCTTCAACACTTTCATCAAGTTGTTCGTTCAGATAAATCTGCCTCTCTCTCATCCTCCCGCAGCTCCCAACAGTAGACTTTCAACAGTGGAATGTCACACCGGAAAGTCACACAGACACAGAGCACGCTAGAAGAAGGAAGAGCACCCGTTCCACTCCTTCATTGCTGGTAGCAGGTCATCGGATATCCTCCCTTTCTTCGCTCAAGTCACAGAAGCAAAAGAGGCAGCAGCAACCAAATACAGCCACCAAGCAGCTGCAGCAGCATTTGGATCAATCCGCTTCCCCTCCCGCAGCTCCCAACAGTAGACTCTCAACAGTGGAAAGTTACACCAGAAAGTCACACCGACGCAGAGCACACCAGAAGAGAGAAAGAGCACCACTTCCCCCCTGGTTAGGCAACAAAATGATTCAGGCCTGGCACGGATCTTGATTTTAGCCTTTCACACTACTTAACTGGCTCGCTCAGATCCACGCCGTGCACAACACAGTGGTTAAATTGCACCCACGAGCAGCATGGTGGCGCAGTGGTTAACACTGCAGCCTCAAGGCGCCGAGATCCCAGATTTGATACCGGCTCTGGGTCACTGATCATGTGGAGTTTGCACATTCTCCCTGCATGAGTTCGCCCCCACAGCCCAAAGATTTGCAGACTAGGTGGATTGGCCACGCTAAATTGCCCTTTAATTGGAAAAAAATTAATTGGTTACTCTAACGTTATAATTTTTTTTAAATCGCACCCAATGTTGGCTTTCCCAAAGCAATTGTAATATTATTTCCAAAGGATTTGTGCTTTTCCACAATTTTACTAATGAGCACAAAGACCTTCAGCTGGATTCTCCATCGGCGGGATCCTCTGTTTCACCAGCAGCGCACTCACGCCCGCGGATTTTCCGACGCCGTTGGGGTGTCCACAATGGGAAACCCCATTGGCTGGCTGTCGGGACGGAGGATCCCGTTGCCGGTGGGGATGCGCCAGGTACAGCGGGATGGAGAATCCTGCCCCTAAAGTTTCACAAATCTGAACTAATTACCTTAACTCACCTTTATTTTTGAAATTTGAGTGAATTCAAGTAGTATTTCATAATGCACTGTGCACCTCTGGACACTTTCAGTTCACCATGCCAAGTATAATTAGTAACATTGCCAGCAGCTGCTCCACAGTTGGACCTTATTCACAGGAGGTCCCACATATGCTGAGCATTAAATCACAGCTGAGTATAAATCTAACTCCACATTTTAAAAACTTTTTCATTTAGTGCAAGTGCTCCAGTGACTTGGCCAAAATGTTATCTAGGTGTATCTAATGGTTATATCTAGGCCACAATTAATAATAGTCTTTATTATTGTCACAAGTAGGCTTACATTAACACTGCAATGAAGTTACTGTGAAAATCCCCCAGTTGCCACACTACAGCACCTGTTCACCATATGAGGGAGAATTCAGAATGTTCAATTCACCTGATGAGCACATCCTTCGGGACTTGTGGGAGGAAACCGGAGCACCTGGAGGACGCACGCAAACACGGGGAGAACGTGCAGACTCCCTCCGCACAGAGAGTGACCCAAGTTGGAATCAAACACCGGTTCCTGGTGCGTGAAGCAAAAGTGCTAACCACTGTGCTACCATGTCGCTCTAATGCCTTGCAGCCAGTATAAATTGCCATTTTAGTTGTATTTAAGTGATTCTCTTAACTGCGTGCAGAACTAATTTATGTATTTCTAGCCTATTCATTTGATCTGTGGATAGAATTATATTAACAGAATACACATAATTCAGGTGATACAGGATACCCACTTCACAAAATTAGAAACTTGCTAATTGCAAGGAAGATAATTACTCAGGCTGACTGGCAAGCAGGCTGATGGTGGATGGGAGCTCAAATCTGGAGCAAAAGCCTGATGTTGAAGTCAATAGATACATCCGGGATAGGTTACAAACCAAGAGTAAATAAGCTTTAGCTGGGATATTTTTTCTTTAAATGATAAACTTTCTGATCATTTGATTGGGCATTTGGACCTGTAATTTAACAATAATTGCCATTTGTATAAGACTTTTAATGTAATAATTGTCCCAAGCAGCTCCTTGTCGGAGTGAACAATATGTGTGTTAGGAAAGGATTAAGGAAATGAAAATTTGTATTTCTATACTGCCTTTCATGCCCTCAAGAATTCCCAAAGTGCTTCAGAGCCAGTGAAGTACATTTGATGTGCAGATACTGTTAGAATGTAGAAAATGCGCCAACTATTTGTACACATCGAGGCTTCATAAAGCAATGTGATAATGACCTGTTGGTTGAGGGATATATATTAATCAGGTCACTGAAAGGAAATCCCATGCTCGTGCTCAAAATAGTGCCAGAGGATCTTGAGGTGGCAGATGGAGCCTTATTTTAACATCCCATCCAATACACATCCATTACCAAACCCCCACCACCAACCCCAGCAATATTACACCAAAGTGTTAACCTGGACTTTGTGATTCAGTAAGAAGTCTTACAACACCAGGTTAAAGTCCAACAGGTTTGTTACAAACACTAGCTTTCGGAGCACTGCTCCTTCCTCAGGTGAATGAAGAGGTATGTTGCAGAAACATATATATAGACATCATATATCCACATCATATATATAGACAAATTCAAAGATGCCAGACAATGCTTAGAATGCAAGCATTTGCAGGTAATCAAGTCTTTACAGACCAGAGATAGGGGTAACCCCAGGTTAAAGAGGTGTGAATGGTCTCAAGTCAGGACAGTTGGTAGGATTTCGCAAGCCCAGGCCAGATGGTGGGGGATGAATGTAATGCAACATGAATCCCAGGTCCCGGTTGAGGCCGCACTCATGTGTGCCCAACTTAGCTATAAGTTTCTGCTCGGCGATTCTGCGTTGTCGCGGGTCCTTGGAGAACGCTTACCCGGAGAGCAGAGGCTGAATGCCCTTGACTGCTGAAGTGTTCCCCGACTGGAAGGGAACATTCCTGCCTGGTGATTAGCGCAGCATCTGCATGGTCTCGCCAATGTACCATGCTTCGGGACATCCTTTCCTGCAGCGTATGAGGTAGACAACGTTGGCCAAGTCACACGAGTATGTACTTGGGGCGCGATTCTCCCAAAACGGGAGAAATCGTAAGGCTGGCGTCAAACCCGGGCGGGTTTGACGTCAGCGCGCCCCTTCCCGACCGGGAACCGATTCTGGTCCCCGGTCGGGGCTAGCAGCCCGATGCCGTAAGCTCCGGCATCACGGGCTTAACGAATTTCGTTAAGCCTGCTTGCCGGAGTTAGCGCCGGCTGACGCGTCATATGACGTCAGCCGCGGATGCGCGGATTGGAAGACTCCAACCCGCGCATGCGCGGATGACGTCATCGCGTATTTGCGCGAAACCCACGCATGCGTGGGCCGGGATGCCCCTCAGCCGCCCCGCGAATGGATACTGCGGGGCGGCGGAAGGAGAAATAGTGCGCGGGCATCGGGCCCATGGCCCCACCGATCGCGGGCCCATGGCACCCTTGGCACGGCCGTGGTACTGCCGTGCCAATCGGTGCCATGGTTATAAAAAGCGAGTTGTTCCCGCCGTTTTTACGAACGGCCAGACCAGGTGTGTTTGCCGTTCGTAAAAACAGCGTAAAGGGCTGGGACTTCGGCCCATCTATCAGCTGTGAATCGCTGCCGGCCGTAAAAAAACGGCGGCAGCGATTCGTGTCGGGAATTGGGCGGGGGGGGGGGGAGAATAGCGGGAGGGCGGGAAAAATGTCGGGAAGGCCCTCCCGCTATTCTCCGACCCGTTGTGGGGGGCGGAGAATCGCGCCCTTGGTCTCTGGTCTGTAAAGACTTGATTACCTGCAAATGCTTGCATTCTAAGCATTGTCTGGCATCTTTGAATTTGTCTATACATATGATGTCTATATATATGTTTCTGCAACATACCTCTTCATTCACCTGAGGAAGGAGCAGTGCTCCGAAAGCTAGTGTTCTCACGTGTAATGTGATTCAGAGGCAACCATGCTAATGACTGGGCCACAGCTAAGGAGAGCTTACAGAGCACATTGTGGAACATTAAGGGTATTGCGGAGGCTTTCAAAGACAATAAGCTGACAGATAAGTGGTTTGAAGGAAAATTGGAACTTCGACTGCTGTCACCATATGACGGCTGTTAAGGTTGGAAGGAGGAAGTGGAGGGACAGATGATGCAAGGGGGCCAGTTGAAATGTTATATGGTTATAATTTTATATAAGCGAGTTAATCTCCCATTGCTCAGAGAAAAACTAAATTTATCTCTCTTCTTGAGAACTGTCCTGTTGCTTCTCTCCCAGGACAGCATTGCCTCATCTGAATCAAGGATTCAGCAGGATGCTGTGTTCAGCCAGAAACATGAATTTTAAGAGAGCACACGGATTGTCAGCAGCAGCACAGTTAAATCAGAAACAGTACTTACCAAATCAGCTGATGTCAAAACTCTCCATCTGCCCAGTAAGCATGCTTCCAGCCTGAGGCATCTCTCCAATGCACCTTTGAGTTGAGGAGAAGGATGAGATGTAATTCACTGTGGGACAGAGAAATGCAAAGTGAGGCTGTTAGTACAAATGGAGCAGAGCTGCTACAATAAACTTCAGTGCTACAGACAAGAACTGGAAAATTTGGGGTTGGGTCTGAGTGGCAGGAAGCAAAGTAGAGCGGGAGGTATTCAGTGCGTCATTAGAAGGTGTCAATGCAGCAATGCAGGAATATGAGCAGCCTTCATGGAAGGAATTGAATAAGTGGCCACAGCAGAACTGAAGCTCTTGCAGTGTTGCTTGGAAAAAGGCAGAAAATGGATAGAGTGGGTGCATTTCCTGGGGTGGAAGATTAATTTCGGAGAAAAAAAAACAATGAATTTTCATTGTAGGTAAAAACAAGTTGGTGGCCGGCACGGTAGTGCTTAGCACTGCTGCCCACCGGCACTGAGGACCAGGGTTCGACTCCAGCCCCGGGTCACTGTCCATGTCTGCGTGGGCCTCACCCCCACAACCCAAAGATGTGCAGTGTAGGCGATTGGCCACTTTTAATTGTCCCTGAGTATTATGAAAGTTAAAGATTGCTGATGAATTTGATTGTCCAGTTACCATGGCTGCCCTCGTTTTTAGGATACTAAACCTGCTAAACTGATACCCGACTTATAAAATATTTGGTTATTCCAAAAAGGAAGAGGTGGCGTATAAGACCGCACAGTGATTGTCCCTTTAAGAGACCAATGGGGGCTCAGAGTGGGGAATCACCCTCGGGGGGGCAGCGGGCGGGGAGACATTTTTGGAGCTAGCTCCAGCCATGAGGCAGCTATACAATTATTTTTAATAAGTACATAGAACAGTACAGCACAGAACAGGCCCTTCGGCCCTCGATGTTGTGCCGAGCAATGATCACCCTACTCAAACCCACGTATCCACCCTATACCCGTAACCCAACAACCCCCCCTTAACCTTACTTTTTAGGACCCTACGGGCAATTTAGCATGGCCAATCCACCTAACCCGCACATCTTTGGACTGTGGGAGGAAACCGGAGCACCCGGAGAAAACCCACGTACACACGGGGAGGACGTGCAGACTCCGCACAGACAGTGACCCAGCCGGGAATCGAACCTGGGACCCTGGAGCTGTGAAGCCATGCTAACCACCATGCTACCGTGCTGCCCCAGCTTTTGTGTTCATTAATGAAGTCTGTGAAAGTGCATCTTTTCAACACAAAAGTAAACAAAAAAATTAGATTTAGAAAAACATTTCAAGCATATATGGGAACTCAGCCAAAATTGAAGATTGTGTGCTTCCCAGATGTGTTGTAATTTTGAGCTGTAGGTTCAGCTGACATTCAAATGTGCTTGTCCTCATTTTCAACTTTCATTGGTTCACGGCCAGGATAAGTGGTTAGAGTATATTATAGACACAGAGTGCTTCAGTCAAAAAGTTCCATCATATGCACTGCATACTGTCGATTAATCACGTAGCTTCTGCAATGGTAGCTATAGATAAAAATGTGATCCAGACTTGTTCCCTTCCCGACCAGAAGTGCACACCTCCAATAGCTTAGTGGGAAAATGCACTACTTGAATTAGTGCTGTGCAATATAAACCAAGAGAATCCCAAATGCAATTCCTGCACTATGCTAAGTTAGTGAGTATGGACTAACGCACGTTAAGTGCACTTGGCATGCCTATTGACCTTGGCATGCCTATTGCCCCTGTTGGGGTGATGCTTGGTGAGGATAGACTGAAGTTCTGTTGTGATCCTTCACAGTTAAATAATCTGCCAACCCTCACACTATGAACTTAGGTAAGTTTGTGGGGAAATGGGTACCCAGCAACATTTAACATCTTCAAAAGATGTGGAGCAGAATTCTCTGTCCCGCCAGGCCTGTTTTTCCGCCTCCGCCTGCAGCTGGCCTCCGTTCTGGCAGCTGGCCAATGGGATTTCCCATTGCGGCCAGCCCACACGGTTGGGAAACCCACATGAAGTGTAGGAGCGCTGCCAGCGTAGCGGAGGATCCCGCCGATGGAGAATCCCGCAGATGATGATTAAACTGAAATAAAAATGCCAGTGTAACAATCAAATTTAAAGTCTTCAAATAAACTGGAAATTTTATTTGTAACTAAATTCTTTTGCTTTTATTGTCCCACACAAAAACGTTGATGTCCCCTTTAAGGGCGGCACGGTAGCACAGTGGTTAGCACTGTTACTTCACAGCGCCAGGATCCCAGGTTCGATTCTCGGCTTGGGTCACTGTCTGTGCGGAGTCTGCACATTCTCCCCATGGCTGCGTGGGGTTTCCTCCGGGTGCCCCTGTTTCCTCCCACAAGTCCCGAATGACCTGCTTGTTCGGTGAATTGGACATTTTGAATTCTCCCTCTGTGTACCCGAACAGCTGCTGGAGTGTGGCAACTAGGGGATTTTCACAGTAACTTCATTGCAGTGTTAATGTAAGCCTACTTGTGACAATAATAAAGATTATAAAGAAGAAAGAGCCTTTAAGCCAATATAACGAAAGATTGGCATTTTCCCGCACCTTTTACAACTCAGGGCATCCCAGAACAATTACTTTTGAAGCGTAGCAATTATTTTGTCGGCAAATATGGAAGCTAATTTGTGCACAGAAAGGTCCAATGAAGTGCATTGAGTTAAATGACATAATCTGCTCTGATTATGTTGATTGAAGGAGGAATGTTAACCAGGATATTGGCAGAAATCAAGGCACCTCTGCAAACAATCGTTATGGAATATCTTACATTCATCTGAACAGTGCTTACAGTGCTTGCATCTCATCCAAATAAGGTCATTCATCATCTTGTGGCTCTGGGTGACTGACCTCCTGTGCACCCCCATAGCACTTATGGCATCAGCCAACTGTGCCCATGTCACGTTCGTTTCCCTGCTGGGCCTCCTCCTGTCATCAGCTGGATTGAGAATATCTCTCCTGATCTCACCATGGTCGATGAAGATGCGCAGGGAGGCATCACTAAACTTGAAAGTCGGAATTTCATCTCCCCTTCCTGGCGTCTCTCAGTAAGTAATGACAGTAAGGCCTTTAAAAAAGACGGCCCAATATGAAGGCAGGATGAACGCCACCAAACCGCCCCACCGCGGAACGCAACACAAAATTCCCAGTTGCATAATTAATGAGGCATCCGCAGCAGGAAACGTCCTTGCCTGATTCACAGGACTTGGTCTCGGATGGGTGAATTCCACACAGCATCTCCAACAATATAGCACTCCCTCACTACTGCAAAGGAATGTACACCGAGATCATGTGCTCATTCCTGAATGAGATTTAATTGAGTCAACAGCTTTCAGACACAAGAACAGTATTTGCTGTGGTTAATACTCATAGATGATTTAATGGCTATGGCTCAGAACATCTGGCCTCGCCCACCTTTAATCTTGTGAGCTGCACAAAAGCCAGCAAAGAAATCTCAGAAAAACTCTATCCAAAACTATCTGTAATCAATTGCAATAAACCATGAATGCATCAAATGTTCCCATCACCATTCTGGTCTGAACTAGAGTAATTGTTGACAAACAACTGGAATTTCTCTGTATAGAGGGAACCATAAATCTATGTGTGACAAGTGATAATGATGGTGCTTCAGTCAAGAATACTCAGCGGGATTCTCTGTCGACGGGATCCTCCGCTTGGCCGGCAGAGCACTCACGCCCGTGGGTTTCCCAACGGAATGGGGTGGCCACAATGGGAAATCCCCATTGGCAGACTGTGGGAACGGAGAATCCCGCTGCTGGCGGTGGCATGGCCCACCAGAAAACGGCACTGACGGGACGGAGAATCCTGCCCACTGTCCCACAGTGTTCCTGTAACTATGAAGCTTTTGTACTTAATTAATTCAGTTTACCATTAAGACTTAAATAAATGTTTATTCCATAATTTTGAGAACAAACTCAAATTTGGACCAGCTCATATTAAATATTTTACCATTAGTATTCCATGACTCGTGCCAAGTAATTGAGCGTGCAAACCTTTGTGTTATTCTTCACATGGTGACTGATAAAGGATTGTATGACAATTTATTTATTCTATTGGGACCATGCAGGTGAAGTAAGCTGGCTTCTATAAATGATGGAACAAATTTGGCCAAGTTACAGAAGAATTTATAAAATATATTTTCAGCCAATTCCATGGGAAAGCATTCACTGACTATTTTCATTCAGATGTGATGGTGCTCTGTTATGGACACTAAACTCAGTGGGAACATCAACGGCAGGAAATAGCAACCAGAATCAGAAATGATGAATGTGTGAAGAAGATGGAAATGTTCAGCTTTCCCTTACTTTGTATGATACAAGTTTGGCAAGAACTTTTTGTACAATGAGCATTATGCACACTGTCTTATGTTTTTTACAATAACTTAACCTCTGTATTTTCCTTCTGAAGGCGCTGGCTTAAACTAGAGTAAGGCAACTTTGCAAATTCATAAAACCTCACCTCCTGCTGTTGAGCACTGTATTCACACCTAATAACATGCAGCAAGTCCTTATTGACCGTATCCAAACAGGACAAGGGACCACCAACAATATCTACCTCTGCCCATTACCATGGGATCGTCTGAATTTGCCCACTCCTTCTCTCAAAGCGATGTTTCATGTTGGGGGTCAGTTTTACAAAAGCCCTCCACTATCTCACCCAAGTGGATATCTTTTCAGGTGTTAGCCGAGGGAGTCAATGTTGGTCAGCTATTCCATCAGATTGGACATCACAACTGACCTTACCTGTCACTGGGACATGTGTACTATCCACAAGGTGTTGTCACAGCAAACTGAGTAGGAGTGGGACTCCTGGTAGATTTTTTAAAATGCGATTGTAACAAGTTGGAATGACTGGGATATGAAGAGACTTTGTGATAAAGAGAATAGATGGGGTATAAGCAATCTTCAAGAGGCATCATCAGGCACTAATTACAACTTTGAACAGATAGACCCCATTGTAAAACCTGCATGAAAGATAGGCTGAGCATCGAGGTCAGCTGGGGCCAGTGCCACCTGCAGCAAGGATTTGCAATAACTGTGGATGACAATGCTGCTTCCCGAATCCAAACCAGGAGGTGTTCTTTCACATCTGCAATAGCAGTCTACTTTGTTTATATTACAGCACAATCATGACATTGTAAGCAGCAGTTTAGGCTCTTTAAAAGCCTCTAATATCATGCATTTCAAAGAAGCATTCTGTGATCATTTGGTGATTTGACTGGATCATGTTCGCATTCTTTATCTGCATAAACAGATGACTAAAATGTCTGGTGTCTTGTATATAAACTGAAACCTCTGGCATCTGGAAGGAATTCATGTGACTCGCGATCCCGCCCCATAGGTTTTACACTTGCTCCTGAGAAACAGGTAAACAATTTATTTGGCTAGCCAGCCAACCAATAAGGAAAGCTCTAGCTTTGATTTGGAAACTTGCCGCAAATATACCAATATCTCCTCACATGAAAACACATCATTAGAGCATAAACAACTGCCATCAATGCCCACATACACATTTTTAAAGATGCTTCACATTGCTCCATTGCTAAATGTTTGTCGATATGAACTATACATTATGATTGATATTATAACGGTAGAGTATCATCAAGTTATTTTTAAAAGCTCACAAATAAACGACAGTTGTCTCTAATTGTCCATAATTGCCTGTGTGTCATATTCAAGATGCAGAGCAGCAACTTGTCAAGCCACCTTTGAAACCTGCAACTTGGAAGGGCAAGGACAGCAGACACATGGGAAAACTGCCACCTACACATCCCTCCCCTAGCCACATACCAGACTGAATTGGAAATATATCACCGTTCATTCACTGTCGCTGGGTCAAAACCTGGAACTCCCTTCTTAACAGCACTGTGGGTATACTTACATCACAAGGACTGCAGTGGTTCAAAAAGGCAGCACACCACCACCTTCCCAAGGGCAATTAGGAATGGGCAACAAATATTGGCCAAGCCAGTGATGTCCACATCACATGAAAGAATAAGTAAAAATTGGCTATTACAAACAGCAGCTTCAAATTAAAATATTACTCTCATTGGGATAGAAATAGTTACTCTCATTGGGATATTCAACCCATTTGCATTGTTGGACTAAGTCTGTGGCACCAATATAAGACCATAAGATATAGGAGCAGAATTAGGCCACTCGGCCCATCGAGTCTGCTCTGCCATTCAATCATGGCTGACATTTTTCTCATCCCCATTCTCCTGTTTTCTCCCCATTACCCCTGATCCCCGTATTAGTCAAGAACCTATCTATCTCGGTCTTAAAGACACTCAGTGATTTGGCCTCCACATCCTTCTGCGTCAGAGTTCCCCAGATTCACCACCCTCTGGCTGAAGAATTTCCTCTTCATCACTGTTTTAAAGGATCGTCCCTTTAGTCTGAGATTGTGTCCTCTGGTTCTAGTGGTGTTGCCAACTCTGCTGGACCTATCCCTAGAGTTTTCAGCACATGGCTTCCTGCCTTCAACATCACCGCCCCCCCCCCCCCCCCCCCCCACCCCACCCCACACTTCCACAACTGCTTTCCCAACACGCCCATCGGCAGGGGTGAAAAGCCTTCCTATGCCATTGAAGAATGAATAAACTCCCCATTACCCAACTGGATGATTCTCGAGTGTCAGTCAAATAGCCTTCTGTCCACATTTTCAGTATTTTAATAACCATTATACCAGCAGCAACATAGGACCTGCTGTGTGACTCACCGACTGGCTGTGATAGCTGAGAGGATCCATGACAGGGCAGCAGTGCCAAAAAAACACATGCTTTTCAGTGTACCTTGAAAGAGATGTCTCAAGCCTCCATCTCAACCAACAGCAGTTAAATATATTTACTGATAATGGTACTCTGCCTCTTAAATGGGAAAATACTATTTCTTGACATGGTCCAATTGCCCCACCTTTGCTGCCAAATGTAAAATCAACAAATAGGTGAGTTCTGAAATCAGAAACTTGGAAACTTGATAGTTCTACCATGCTGGGGAACAAGAGAAGTATAGCACATAAATTATTTAAGTAGCCTCAATTTTAGGAGCCCTCATATCCTGATGTGGAGGTAAACCATTCAGGTCAGAGGACACCAAGTTTCATTTCCTTACCTGTTTTAAGTTAGCTGATCTTCAGGACAATAACAGACATGCTCCTGTTTGGTCACTGTTCTCTTTAGCTAAAGAGGGGATGAATCAAGGATTATTGCTGCAAGTCATTATCCAGGGACACCTGCTGGAAAGTGGGCATGTGAAGACATGGATAAGAATAAGGTTAAATTTGATTTTGACCGACAAATTGTCTGCTCACATTCACCGTCTCACAGAGTGATCACTTGGACAGGATATTGTAACTATTTTACAAGTAACTATTTTAGGAAGTTGTGAGAGAGTGGGGTGAAAGGTCAGAATGGGTGGAAAGGGAAAGGAGAATAACCAAGGGAAATACCGAAGGGAGAAAAAAATATCCAGTGGGATAACCCTCAGGAGGACCATGGGGGATCGCTGATCCCCATGGGGTTTGTGGAATATGAGTTCCCATGGTGAGCGGGCAGAGGCCTTACCAGCTGGGGCTCGTTAGTGGGACTTTTAGATTTAGCTCCCAGATCCGGACTGGCAGTTCCCAATAGTCCTGGGCTGGGATGTTTGTTTTGTGTGCCATGGTGGTGGCTTTATTTTCAGTTTAAAATAAACCAGTTTGCCTTTCACTCCGTGCCTCCTGGAATTATTACATCCAGGAAGCCATTTCGCCACAAACAGGGAATTTATACCAGCAGATGGGTAGAACCACAAATTCACAGAGCTGTTTTCAAAATCAATTGCATATCATTAAATTCTTTCAAGGATTGTAGCATTTTCTGTAATTTATACAAACTACGCCACTTTTAAGAGGAGGCGACAAGACAGGTAGACTCTGGCAGTTAGGGACTTCTATACGGACGACAGACAAGCGACATTAGAGGAACTGACAGAAAAACTACAACGATCCAACAGGAACGAACTGGGACACCAACAGGTAAAGAAATTCCTTCGCAAGGAGATGACATCGTACCCATGAATGCTGAGACATCCAATGTTAGAGGAATTATTGGATGCGGGCAATTTGGGTGGGGGAAACTGCGAGGACATGTGCCGATGACTGCTAATAGGGGCACGCTCCCCCCTCGACAAGACATGGGAAAAATAAGAGGAAAATCTAGAGATTGAAATAGGGTGGACTCTGGAGCGAAGCATTGAACAGGCCAACCCCACCTACACTTGCACAAGGCTAAGCCTCATGCAGCTGAAAGTGGTGTACAGAGCAAACCTGACAAGAACTCGAATGAGCAGGTTCTTCCCAGAGGTGGAGGACAAGTGTGAACAGTGCCCGGGAGGCCTAGCCAACCACAGCCACGTGTTCTGGACATGCCCCAGACTGGTTGGATTCCGGACAGCCTCCTGTGAAGTAACGTCCAAGGTTGTGGGGGTGAAGGTGGAGCCAAGCCCGAAAGTGGCAGGCTTTGGGGTATCTGACCAGCCAGAACTATTTTTGTGGAGGAGGCACCTACACCCTTGCCTTTGCTTCCCTAATCGCACGCTGAAGAATCTGCTCGGCTGGCGATCAGCAGCACCACCTAAATCTGCAGACTGGTTGGCCGACTTGTCGGAATTTCTCCACCTGGAGAAAATCAAATTCATCATCCGAGGTTTGGAGGAGGGCTTCCACAAGACATGGAAGCCATTCGCCAACTTGTTCCAAGACATGTTTGAGGCCAATAGTCAATCGAGTGAGGGGGAGTACAGGGGCCACTAGGGCACCAAAGAATAGGAAGAGGGAGAAAAGAAAGGGGGGAGGGGAGGGAGGGGATGGAAACAACCAACAGGGGCCGAGAACAAGGCCACAGAGATAGGGCCCTATGGCAGGGACAAAGGGTCGCAGGTCAGAATGGGGGCCGGCTCAGGAATTAAATATGATTACGCGTTCTTACGCTCAAACTCATTAGAACTGTCCACTGTCAGCAAACAAACGTTATCCTTTAAATGTAACACTTTACTGATACTCAGAAAAGGTAGACCGTGTTCTTTCTGATACTGTGCACATATCGATCGCAGCAGTAGCGAGATGGTGGTACAGCGGTATTGTCACTGGATTAGTAATCCAGAGACTGAGGTGGGTTCAAACCCCATTATGGCAGCTGGTGGAATTTGAATTCAGTGAATAAATTTGCAATATAAAGCAGTTGCAGTGATGGTGACCATAAATTATCACTGATTGCTGTAAAAACCCATCTTGCTACCTAATACCTTTAGCGAAGGAAATCTGCCATCCTTACGTGGTTTGGTACATGTGACTGCAGACCCACAGCAATGTGGTTGACTCTTAATTGCCCTCTGAAGTGGTCTGGCAGGCCAATCGGTTCAAAAGCAATTCAAGAATGGGCAAAAAATTCTGGACCATCGAAAGAATTTAAAAGAAACATTGCCAGTAAACAGTTCTCAATAAATTTATTGTTGTGTACATTGTTTTTGTTCCATACGTCTGTATCCTCTGTGTAAGCCGTTGAAGGTTAATATTCAGCTCTCTAAGGGCAGCACGGTGGCACAGTGGTTAGCACTGCTGTCTCATGGAGCCAAGGTCCCAAGTTCGATCCTGGCTCTGGGTCACGATCCGTGTGGAGTTTGCACATTCTCCCCGTGCTTGCGTGGATTTCGCCCCCACAACCCAAAGATGTGCAGGCTAGGTGGATTGGCCATGCTAAATTACCCCTTAATTGGAAAAAATGAATTGGTACTATAAATTAATTTTTTTTAAATATTCAGTTATCTCAACGGCAATGTGTTAATATTCTGTACTGACTAACAGACATTGACTGCAACTGAACTCATTTTAAAAGTAAAGTCTTAAGCTCACCAAAACCTCATTCTCTCTCTACTGTCATTCTCCTACAAGTACAAGTGTTAAATATCGATAATATAATGATAACAATCTCAAACGGTTTCCACATCAAGAGAAGGAAAATCTGATATAACTCTCATTCCTCCCCTCCCCCCATCTCTTCTCATACAAGAGCAACGACACAGGGTAATACCGGCTAGGTTTCTGGTCTGCCTGTGCAGCACTATTGACAAGAGGCCACACAGCCATAATAGATCTTAATAGAGAACGTTTTGGGTGAAAGCCTACTAAATAATTGAGCTGAATCTGTATCAAAAGCAAAATAAGTGATTAACAAAATAAATGCGGTCCATGGACGTTTAATGTGTCAGTTTGCCAAACAGATTATGAGGGGGGAGCACCTCATTAAATCTACTGGTAGGAAACCGTCGTAAAAAATTAAATTGTGGGTTTTTGGTTTTCCACTTAAAGTGTTTTCTCCGCAAATTAAATACGTATTTCAGGCAAGATGAAAGGCTAACACCAGAGCACAAACTCATAAATTGAACCATTTTTAAACTTTTCCACTCGCATACATATGTTTTATGCAGCTCATAAAAACTAGGAAAATACGGTGGTTGAAGAAAGCGTTAATGTGTGTCTTTGTAGAAATCAACATTAGTTCCCAAGAGCCAATTAACTATTGCCCACAGGCTTAAAGTAAGGATCGGGCATCCGAGTTTGACTTTTAAGTATTTGTAATGTTAACGTCCAATGCAGTGTTTTGCCCGGGACCCATTTTTAGCAACCGGCCGACCTTCGGGACCCGTGCCAGTCGACCTTCGCGGCCCACCATTTTGCTTACTTTTAATGTGACAGGTGAGCCTGCTTGGTCCTCACAATCTCACTTGCTTTGTTATTCAATGTTACATTTCTGCTAAAGACTTCAGCTGATGATTTAAGATCTCACTGCATCCGTTGAAAAAAATCAAGAGGTTTGTCCTCGAACTCGCCATGCTTAGTCTTCAAATGCCTTTGGAGTTTTGAGGGTTTTAATCTTTCATTTGCCGGTGCTTCCTTGCATATAACACACACGAGCTTTGCATCCTGATTTTCAGTGGCGCAATAAAACCAGACCACAAGAAAGCATCTTTATACTGCTTTGTTCCTGTTTTCAGCTTCTTCTTCATGGGTTGTTCACCAGAGGCCCTGGAGCTCACTGCTGGCAGCTACAAAATGGAGGAATCTCTCTCCCGCCCAGAGCATGTGGAGTCAGTGAATGAGGCGTGCGACCTGTTCTGTGCCACCGCTCCAGACAGGAAGAATGTATTGATTTTTAAAAAGTCTGCTCCTGGGTCAGCGCGCTGATGTCAGGTGGAGGCAGACTTCCTCGTGGGGCTTCAGGCCTGCGCATGGCTGAGGGGGCACGCGAGCGTGGGATGGCCGGCATTCTGAACGCCGGTCATGGACGGCATTTTAAAAAGCCAGTCGTGGCCATTGGGCACTACTTCCTGCAATTATGACTGATGACCCCGTGACCCTCCTGACACCCGCCAGCGACCCACCCGCAGGTCACGACTCTGACTTTGAAAGTGACTGGCTTAATGTTTCTCCCTTTCCAATGCATTGTCATCGAGAAGACTCTTCCTCCAGGGACTGATCAAAGAGCCCACTGGCAGACATATATCAGCTGTAATTGGTCTAAAGACTGCAGATCTCCACAACAATAAGCTGATGAAGTTAGGAAAGATCTCAGTGTCATATTGAATGCTGCAGACGGTTTTATCTAAATGGTCACCAGTTCCTAATTCTGTGCAAGTATCCCAACAAGAAACCTGCAAGTATCAAAAACTGAACTTTTATTATCCGAAAAAAATTGGTTTATTTAGCAGATGAAATCTAAAACAGCTATATTTTTTTTAAAAACAAAGATCAATGAAGCAACAAGGTGCATGAACGTAAAGGGAGCTTTTCCCTTAATCTAGATTCCAAATAGGACGGGAGTTATCCTAATTATCCTGTCTTTCTTTCTCTGAATGGTCTTACTGGAATCCAGGTTTGTGGGTAGAAGCTCAACTCCATTATGAAGATATCATTAAATGAAACAAATTATTATATTTCTGATCACGGCAACACGGTAGCACAGTGGTTAGCGCTGCTGCCTCACTGCTCCAGGGACCCGGGTTCGATTCCAGCCTTGGGTCACTGTCTGTCTGGAGTCACGTTCTCCCCGTGTCTGGGTGGGTTTCCTCCAGGTGCTCTGGTTTCCTCCCGCAGTCCAAAGATGTGCAGTTTAGATGGATTGGCCATGCTAAATTGCCCTTAGTGCCCAAAAAGGTTAGATGGGGATAGGTTGAAGGTGAGGGCTTAAGTGGGGTACGCTTTCCAAGGGCTGATGCAGACTTGATGGGCTGAATGGCCTCCTTCAGCACTGTAAATTCTATGATTCGCTATGATTCTCTTGCTGCTTCAACCAGTTGTCAATCAAAATTGTAGATGATGTCCTGCATATATTTATCATTGCATCCTGATTTGCATATTTGCATTCAGACCCACTGTGTGAAACTGCTGGGTGCTCCGCTGCCACCCAAATGTTCCTTTTGACAATGTCCGAGGCTTCAGCATAAATGAGGCACTAAGCCATTTTGAGGCAATTACCACCCTACGAAATTCTATTGAAGTAGATTTCAAACATAGGAATTGGTATTTTGTTACTGAACTGTATGGCAGCAGGATGATGTTAAGTGTGTCAGATTGTCTTCAGCAATATGAGGTTGCATGATTTCTCAGATAGAAGGCGTGATCGAATGGAAAAGTTTCTAAGTGTCATTTCAGGTGGGCTTGGCTGGGAGTTTCTCCCCGGCTCTTTCTGTGAGTTCCCCACCACTATCCAACCACACTTAGTCATTTCTTTGGGCTCCAGGAAGTTTCTCTCTCTGAGCTAGCCACACTTTTTTGGAGCTGAACTCACTGGCCAGATCGGCTCCTCAGAGATCGGGACACCATTTTTAAAGGGTGCCCCAATCTCTAAGTGAGTTTGTGGGTCCTCCACATCCCCACCCATAAGCAATATGACCCCCTCCCCACACACACACACACACATAGGCATTGCCCCAAACCCCCAAGTGAGGACAGCCCGCTATGGGGTCACTGAGCCCCCCCCCCTTTTTTTCAGACCATACCATGCCCCTTTTTGGGACACCCCCCCCCCCCCCTTCATGACCGCTACCTTCATCCTCCCAACCTTCCGGAGGCCCTATCACCACCTACCTTCCTTCATAACATCCTCACCCCCCACTCCCTCCTTTCATGGGTATGGCCCCTCTCAGCTTCTGACCTTAGGCAGTGCCACCCTGGTGCCCTGATAGTGCTCCTGCCAATCTGGCAGTGACATCTGGGCACCTTTGGCAGTGCCAGTGCCAAGGTGCCTGGTTGCCAGGCAGAGGGCCATCCTGATCTTTCCCTGACCACCCAGGGGCCTCCAATGGTCTGGGAGACCCCCCCCCCCCCAAGTGCCATGACACCTGGTTCACATTTGTGTGGACCAGTGCTAAACTGCACCCATGTGACCTCTAACTAGGGAGCCCGTCAGATCGCAGGAGGCCGTTAGATCGGGCTTCCATCTCGCTAATGAGATGGAGAATGCCTTTCATTGGCTTCAATTAGCTGCACGCCGCGCCTAGGCGGGATCCGGATCCCGCCAAGGGGAGCAGGCTTGTTAGATCACAAACCGCTCGCCGCCCAGCACAATCTGGATTTGGGCCTCTCCCGTGATCTAATCGCCCCGCACAGATCCTCATCGGATGCAACGTGGCCATTAGATCGCGCACAGAGTATGTTTGCAGGCATTTCTTCCCATGCATCTCTGAGAATTTTCTTGTGATCAGGTTGCTGACAGTACCTCGGATTGTTTTCTGTCCTGCTAACGTAGGCAAACCCAGAGCACACTCTGTGCTTCCTCGCAGTGTTACAGCTGAGATGTGGAACTCTGGTGTGGCCAAATTGCACTTTGGAACCCACATATCCTCACTCTGTGACATATTTTGAGCATGAGTTAATGTGCCAGGGATGCACTTAGAAATCTGAGGTTTGTACATGCGTTCAGCCTGAGGCACCATTGCCATACTTTCCAGGGAACCCGTCCAATTGATTTTTTCGTCGCTGCTGAGAGAACATTAGAATATTGTTTTTATAACTACGTGAGAGATGGCATTACCACCCAATTGCAGCTCTCTGTAAAATAAGTTTAGAAACATTTGGACATATTGCTAAATCTTTGCAATTTTGCCTGTGAGCAACTGTTAATATGCACATCTAAATGTGGCCAATCGCACTGTATTATGTATTCATCTAGAACCTATACATCTTAGTTTTCCACTGGGAAGATGAGAGGGGTGGGGCAGTATTATTTTTTTTCCATCTATCTTGTCCATACGAAAATCACTAAAGACAAAGATTAGGAAGAAGTTCAATCCAATTGATAAGATGGCCTCAGGTTTAATTATGTTCTATAGTGAAAGCCTGATACAATGCATTCTAAATGATGCTATTCGAGAATTGAAATGCAGATCAGTGTGAGCCAATAACACACCAGCAGTTATACTGTTATAGAATTCTTGAAATTACATTTCAGATATTGGTCAGGTGAAATGATATTGGGACACACTGAAGGTCACATTGAAGTCTCGCAGTATTAACGCCAAGCTATTGGAAGACACAACCACCAAGAGTACAGAATGGCATCAGATCTATGGGATCAGTCTGAATGAATTTGGGCTTCAAGGTTATTAGGTTTGGCTTCAGCACTGGGGACGCAACGCAATCAATTATTTGCCATTCAACTTGGGATGGGTGACTGGGGTGGCACGATAGCACAGTGGTTAGCACAGTTGCTTCACAGCTCCAGGGTCCCAGGTTCGATTCCCGGCTTGGGTCGCTGTCTGTGAGAAGTCTGCACGTTCTCCCCGTATCTGCGTGGGTTTCCTCCGGGTGCTCTGGTTTCCTCACAGTCCAAAGAAATACAGGTTCGGTGGATTTGCCATGTTAAATTGCCCATAGTGTCCAAAAAAGGTTAAGTGGGGTTACTGGGTTATGGGGATAGGATAGAGGTCTCGGCTTAGGTAGGATGCTCTTTCCAAGGGCCGGTGCAGACTTGATGGGCCGAATGGCCTCCTTCTCCACTGTAAATTCTATGATTCTATTTGTGCTCCGAAATTGGGCTTCTCCTCTATCAGTGAGTCAGAGATTCATCTGGCAGTTTGTCGACAAACATCTATATATATTGACACATATTGGTATTAGTTTCTGTTAATACACCATTCTGCACACCTCTGATTATGGTGGGGCAATATCTTATTAAAACTACCAGACATTGGAAATGTCTCCAGAATTTATCAGTCCAATAGGATCTCCCTGCTTCCCCAGAAAGCAATTTGTTTCCATGGGATTTTTGTATCAGCCTTCCCATAGAATATTTTAATAAATGTGTTACCATGCAATCCACTCATTGTTCTGGTCCATCTAATTTTGTCATAATTCACCTTAATCCAAAGCCTCAATCCATTTCTGCACAATATTTGGAAGAGTAATTTCTCATAACCCCTGTGAGATTATTTATCAGTAAACAAGCAGCAACCGTGTAACCTTTTATATTCTTCTGCAAACATTAGAGGGTCAGCTGTTAGTTTAGCCAACAGACCTGAATGTGACTGCAAACCAGGACTATTAACATTTCAACTTGACATTGATAAACTAGTAATAATTAGTGAATCTCATCCATCTGCCTTCTTTTTACTTCTCTGTGACTGTCTCTCTTTGTTCTCTTAACTTCTCATTCTTTCTACACCTGTTTCTCTTTTTATGCTTGTACACCAGTCTGCATCTCCAGGTACATGTGGCTGTCTCACTTTTATTACCAATATTGTCACTTGATTTCCCCCCACCACTCCTACTCTTTTCTGCCTTTCTCTCTTTCTTACTATTTCACTCTGGGTGCTTCCTAAAAGCAACTGCAATACAAAGGCACACATCTCGCTCCATCATTAAAAATATTCTCCTTCAGCGTTGCATTCAGGCATGAGATTCAGCACTAGGGGCTGGAAATTTTACAAAAGGTAAATAGTCCAGCCGCGAGATCGAAAGCGGGACCTGACAGCATGTGAGTGTGCGGCGGGATGCTGGGCGACATTTTACCGCCAATTCAGAGGCAGCTGCCGGGACTGATGTTCAATTAAAGATGGAGCCCTGAACTCCCAGAGATGCCAGCCCAATCAAAGGGCCAACAGCTTATCAACCTCAGCAGTACCACTAATAGAAGGGGCCGCTACTGAGGCTGCAGGAAGAAGGAGTGGCCAACTTCACGTTGAGGTGTCCTTCGAGGTAGGGTAAGTTTTTAACTAACCAGGAAGGCAGGCCCAAGCAATCAGTGGGCTGTGTCCTCCAATGACAGTGCTGTAGCCATGGCTGTTCCCTCAGTGGGCCATGGAACTGCCACAGTGGATGTCCCCAAACCCCACCCCTGGAAATACTCTGGGAGTCTGCCAGTGTTCACCAGTCCTCTGGAGATGAGCTGGAGGGGGGAGGAGGAGGAGGAGGAGGAGGAGGGGGTCGGCAGACAGTAGGCCTCATAAAACGGCAATGAAAAGCATCAGGAAGGAAAGCTGAAGACCTCCTGCCACCACGGGCTGTTACCAGAAGTGTGAACCTCATATGGCAGCAGCTCCTTCCCACATCAGTAAAATGCCAACAGGGGCAGGAAGTGGCACTTCATTGGCCACTTGATTGGTATAATTGATCACCCGCCTCTGGTCAATGGGCAGCCATGCCACTGAATGTCTGCGGATGCTAATATCCTGTGGCGGCAGGAGGTCATCGGGCTCACCTTCCTTTATGTTCTGCTGTCATTTTCTGAAGGCTTCCACCTTCCAACACACCTCCAGAGGGCTGAAATATCCAACCCAGTGCTCCCAGAAATCAGCAACGACAACAATCATGTGCATTTGTATAGCACCTTTAAGCAGTAAAGCTTCACAGGGTATTTGACAGACATGTTAGAAACATAATACCTGACACATAAGGGGATCATAGGTCAGGTGACCAAAAACTTATTCAAATAGCTATATTTTGGGAAGTTTTCTAAAGGAGGAGAGAGGGCGTTAGGCAGAGAATTCCAGATCTTAGAGTTGAGGTAGCTGAAGGCATACCCATTGATGACGGAGTGCTGTGCAAGTGCCCAGAATTGAAGAAGCTCAGAGATCCCAGAGGGCTGGTGGGCTAGGTGGTTACAGAATAAGGAGGGGCAAGGCAATGGAAGGCTGTAAAACCAGCCATGCATGCAGCAACCAATGGGTAATACAAATTACAAACTTTACTTTTACCGCCCTGAAGTTTTCTTCCTTTCGCAGCTGACTCATGTTCTAGTAAAGTTCACCATACGTAGCCCGTTGAGTACCTCAGGTGTCATCATTGCATGAACCTGAAAGCTGATAGGCTAGTCAGCACCTTATATTAGCATCTTTTTGTTGCAGTCATGGTCACTAGATAGCAATCAGGAATAGATATTCTGACGTTCCTTTTTGTAATTAAAGGTGGTGGTGGTGTGTTACTGATCACTCTGGGAGTTTGGGTTGCTGTGCCAACATGCACTTTTAAGATGAAGGTGCCACTGGATTGAAGTATTGCATAGGATGGGGCAGCATGGCGGCGCAGTGGCTAGCACAACTGCCTCACGGCACTGAGATCCCAGGTTCGATCCTGGTTCTGGTTCACTGTCCGTGTGGAGTTTGCACATTCTCCCCGTGTTTGCATGGGTTTCACCCCCACAACCCAAAGATGTGCAGGGTAGGTGGATTGGCCATGCTAAATTGCCCCTTAATTGGAAACACTGAATTAGGTACTCTAAATATATATAAAAAAAGAAAGTATTCCACAGGGTGAACTCCACCTCCTCATGCGCAGGGTTGAGCTAACGCAGCGAAAGTTGCTGTACAGCAGAACTTGAGCAGAACACATATGACCGGGCTCTTCCTGGAGGTGGAGGACAAATGTGAACGGTGCCACCCACATGTTCTGGTCCTGTCCCAGACTTGTCGTGTACTGAACTGCCTTTTCCGAGGCTATTTCGAATTTTGTAGGAGTGAGGGTGGAGCTATGCCCATTAGTGGAGTTCTTTCGGGTATCGGAGCATCCAGAGCCCCTTACACGAAAAGGGCAGGCAACCTTGCCTTTGCCTCCCCAAAGACCCCTGCTCGGCTAGAGATCAGCAGTGCCATGCAAGGCCGCAAACTGAGGATCGGAGGTTAGTAAAGGAATTTACTAACCTGTTCGAGGACCTGTTTGTGACTAGCAACCAATGGCTTTAGTAGAGTGCTCTTTCCAAGGGCCGGTGCAGACCCGATGGGCTGAATGGCCTCCTTCTGCACTGTAAATTCTATCATTCTATGAATAAAGGAGGGGGTGGGAGCAGAGAGAGAGGAGGGGGGACCGAATAAGTTAGAGGGGTCAGGGTAGGAAAAGGGAGGAGGGGAAACACCACCCAGAGTACAGGGGAGCAGGGCAGAGGAACCAGAAGGAAAGAGAGCCCATGAGTGTGGCCACAGCAAAAACATCAGGGTAGGCAGTGGTGGCTGTAAATACACCCCTGATATGTCCAATACCAGGGGGCCACATGTGAATCGTCCAACAATACGGTTGTGGTATTGGATTACTGGGGGCCCAATGTTAACATGCCTCGTAGCTGTATATATGTTTCCTATGTATTCATACCTGATTACTTTGTTTTCCCTTTCACCGTTTTATTTTTCTGTTTGTATTCTTTTATTCTTTTGATTTTTTCGAACTGTTGTCACAATCAAATGCAAAAAACAATAAAAATATATTTTTTTTAAAGATGGAGACGCCAACTGTCAATCCATTACATGACTGACCAAGATTCTCTCTCGCACTTACCACCTTGCCACTGGCGTGTTGGAAAAATTTGCAACTTAATAATCATCCTGTTATGTCCATATTATGGCTGCGATTTTCTGCCCTGTCCTGTGGCGGGTTTTCCCACGGCGGATGCGGCAAGCCAATTGGTTGCCTGCAGGATCTTATCATTTTATCTTTCTCCTTTAATTTCTTTTTTTTTAATTTAGATTACCCAATTATTTTTTTCAATTAAGGGGCAATTTAGTGTGGCCAATCCACCTACTCTGCACATCTTTGGGTTGTGGGGGCGAAATCCACGCAGACACGGGGAGAATGTGCAAACTCCACATGGACAGTGACCCAGAGCCGGGATCGAACCTGGGACCTCAGCGCCGTGAGGCAGCTGTGCTAACCACTAGGCCACGTGCTGCCCTTTTTCATTTAATTTCAAAGGTAAATCTGGATTAAGATGTAAAATCTTGACATAAACAGACACAGCATGCAGATACACCTGAAGGATTGGATCTTCAGCATACATGCAACCAATAGTTCATCCCATTAGTGTATTATGATATGAAGATACCCTAATCCTTTAATCCCTTTTCACATGTTTGGCAACAATACTCCATCTTCTTCATTAGCTGCCTTTATATTTGTCTTTAGTCAGGCTATTGGCCCTTCTCCTCTTCCTGCTCTTCGAACAGAAACATATCCATTGTTGACACTTACTGACAATTCTTATTATTCACGTTTGCCATCATCACCTTCCAGAGATACTATTTCTACGGCTCGTGTGAATAAACATTTAATTAGTTAGCAAAAAAATGATTGAAATGATTTTATGTGGCTGTTTGAGATGTCATTACCTGACATTAGTCTTGTCCATGCAAAGCTGTTATTCAGCTCCAATTCATTCAGAAGCAAGATATAACTTTGAAAAATATCTTCTTCACTTGTTTGTTTTTCCTTTTTTTTTTCTTTCCTGAAGGCGCTGGGTCCTGTTCCCTCTGCCATTTGGCATGTCTGATACTTTGCCAAGTATGCAACTATAGCAGTGGCTGTTGACAGGCTAATTAACCAGGGAGAGAGTGACAGCATCAGAGCTGAGGTATGTTAATGCCCATGTCTAATGTCCACACAAGTCCAGTCTTCAAAGCAATGAAAGTGTAACTCAGTAAAAGTTAGCAGCGTCAGAGGAGGAGAGTCAATAAAGTTTTTAAAAAGTGAATTTAATGGTAAATCTGGAAAAGGTGGATGACAGCATTAACTAGTGAATGCACCACACTCATGTCTACTTTCTTTAAGAATTTATCCTCCATATTGTTTTCTTTATATACCACTGGCACTGGACGTAGCTCAAGTGGTAAATATGCTGTTATGCAACAGTGCCAATCTCATTGGAATGTTCAGGAATGAAATATTCATCTGCTGGACACCAGAGTCAGTCAGAGAAAAATAATAGGGGCAGCATGGTAGCATTGTGGATAGCACAATTGCTTCACAGCTCCAGGGTCCCAGGTTCGATTCTGGCTTGGGTCACTGTCTGTGCGGAGTCTGCACATCCTCCCCGTGTGTGCGTGGGTTTCCTCCGGGTGCTCCGGTTTCCTCCCACAGTCCAAAAGTGTGCAGGTTAGGTGAATTGGCCATGATAAATTGTCCTTAGTGTCCAAAATTGCCCTTGGTGTTGGGTGGGGTTACTGGGTTATGGGGATAGGGTGGAGGTGTGGGATTGGGTAGGGTGCTCTTTCCAAGAGCCGGCGCAGACTCGATGGGGCGAATGGCCTCCTTCTGCATTGTAAATTCTATGAGTAAAGGATTTTTTTTCATTTTCTTTGAACACTTTGCCTTATTAGTTGTAAAAAGATCTTGGAGATGGTGGTGGTGGGGGGGGGGGGGGGGGGGGGTTGCGTGACAGAGAGGCCTGTTGAATGAATGTCTTGGCATGGGTATAGGTGTAGAATATTTGTTTTAGACACTCTTGATGAATTTTCAAAGGACAATTAGCTCCACTAGTTAAAATGTGATGTGATAGCATCTCCATGAATGGCGGGAAAATCTGGTATAATAATGGATACCTGGAAGTTAATGCAAAGCAGCAGTTGAATCAAAGGGTTTGGATCGCATCATAAACCAGAAATGCAATAGCTCGAGAAGTTTATAGCTGCTTCTAAATTTCGCGAATGCAAATTCTAAGAACTCAGCGTCTTGGGGCCTGCTCACATGCTCATGCTGTTTTACAGAATCTAAATTAAAAGAGAACGTTATAAGCAGTTCACAATTATCCTCTAACTCTGCCATAGATTAAAGCCGTTGGGCTCTGAAATTGGGCTCTGAAGCCCTGCTGGTACAGGTGGTACAGAAGCCTCAAAGGCCTAAAATAGTTTTGCTTCTGGCCCCCTTTTGGCACAACCTATGTAATGGCCCATGCAGGGAGGGGCACACGTAGGGGTGTGATGTGCGTGCTGATTTGACATTTGCATCCTTAACTCAGTCTGCGCATGTGCCCTCGGCTAATCACTGACAGCTGAACAGGCTTCAGCAACACAATGTTTCCTTGTGAGGGTGCAGCCATTGCCACCAAGAATCCAGAAGCCAACTCGGGAAAGGGAGGAGGGTGGGAAGCAGGAGAAGGAGGAGACTGCGGGGAGAATGCATCCATCTTTTGCTGCAGATGTCCAAGAATGCCTGTTCAGTCTCTGATTTCCCTGAAACAACTTCCACTAATCACCATTCCCCACCTCTGCAGCCATCTGAGATAACCTAACACATTGTTTCCTTGGCCACCACCCTACAATAAAAGCCATCTATGAAAATCTTTCCACGAACATCATAATCTGACAACACATCCGATGATAGAAAGAGAAATGATCTAGTCCGATGACTCCACCTTGGCATGGGAAGCAACATACTGAGCTGCCCAGCTGGGAGGCAACAGCAAGGACACTGATGGAATGTGAGTGCTGGGAGCGCAAATGCTGTCATCATGCTCCACTCTGCCACTCCTCTGGGAAGGCACTTTAGTAATCCCAGTAATCTGCTGGATTGTTGGCAACACCCTCACCTCTTGAGTCTCCAGGTTCAAGTCCCAATCCAGGGTTTAAGCACAGAAATCAAGACTGACACTCCAATGCAATACTGAGTGCTACACCTTCAGGGCAGCTGTCTTTTGAATGAGATATTAAACCGAGGCCCCAAAGGACCATAAGATATAGGAGTGGAATTAGGCCATTCGGCCCTTTGAGTCTGCACCGCCATTCAATCATTGCTGATATGTTCCTCTTCCCCATTTGCCTGCCTTCTCCCCATAACCTCTAATCCCCTTATTAATCAAGAACACCAGATTTGTGCTTGAGGTGCTGTTCGCTACAGGGCTACAGGCCAAGAGCTGGAAGATGGAATTCGATTGAATAGTTCTTTTTTAGAATATAAGAACTAAGAGTATGAGTTGGCAATTTGGCCTCTCGAGCCTGCTCCACCGTTCAATACGATTATGGACGTTCTCACCATAGCCTCAACTCCACCGCCCTGTCTGTTCTCCATAATGCTTCAACCCATTGCTGATTAAAAATCTGTCTAACTCCTCCTTAAATTTACTCATTGTCCCAGCATCCACCACACTCTGGGGTAGCAGATTCCACAGATTCACACCCCTTTGGGAGAAGTAATTTCTCCTCATCTCTGTTTTAAATTTGCTACCCCTCATTCTGAGATTATGACCTCATTCTAACATTAAACTCCATCTGTCACTTTTTGGCACACTCACTGAGCCTATCTATATCCATTTGTAAGGTTCTTATTTCCTCATTGCATCTTACTGTCTCACCTATTTCAGTATCCTTTGCAAGGTTGGCTAGAGAACATTCTATCCCTATATCCAAGTAATTAATATAAATTGTAAATATTTGGAGCCCAAGGACCAAACCCTGTGGCACCCCACTAGTTACATCTTGCCATCCAGAAAAAGGACCCATTTATCCCAACTCTCCGTCTTCTGTCTGTCAGTCAGTCTTCTATCCAAGCTAATACATTATCCCTAACGCCATGTGATCAACCTTATGTATTAACCTTCTGTGCGGCACCTTATCAAACGCCTTCCAGAAGTCAGATATACTACATCTACAAGATCCCCATTATCCACTTGGCTTGTCACATCTTTGAAGAAATCTAGTAAATTTGTCAAACATGATTTACCCTTCATAAACCATACTGACTCTGATGGATTGCGTTTTGACTTTCCAAATGTCCTGATATTACTTACTTAAGAATAGATTCCAGCAATTTCCCAACAACAGATGTTGAACTAACTGGCCTGTAATTTCTTACATTCTATCTGCCTCCCTTTTTCAATAAGAGTGTTACATTAGCATTTTTCCATTCCACTGGAACCTTTCCCATGTCCAGGAAATTTTGGAACATTATAACCAATGGATCCACGATATCCGCTGCCACTTCCTTTAACACACTAGGATGTAGGCCATCAGGCCCTGGGGACTTGTCTGCCTTCAATTCCCAGTGTTTGTTGAGTACTGTTTCCCTATTCATGCTGACTGTTTTAAGTTCCACCCTTTCTCCTACCTCTGAATTACCCATTCTTATAGGGATGGTCCTTGTGTCCTCCACCGTGAAAACTAAGGCAAAGTATTGATTTAGCATCTCCGCCATTTCAGCGCTCTCCACTATTAACTCTCCGATTTCATCTTCCAAGGGACCAACATTCACTTTAGCAACTCTCTTCCCTTTTATGTACTTATAGAAGCTTTTCCTATCCTTTTTGATGTTTTGCGCCAGCTTTCTTTCGTATTTTACCTCAGTGCATTTTAGTACTTTTTTAGTAACCCTTTGTTTATGGATCTAGTGTTTGGGGACCTTTGTATTACTACCAGTGACTTCTTCCCTTTGCTATTTCTTATTTCTTACCCAGACTGATTCCACATCATGCTCTCCAGCACTTATATGATTTCTCGTTACAGCACTGACCACTTTCTTCACCAGTAAAGGTACACCTCTTCCTCTTCCTTTCAGCCCATGTTTGGGTGGTTGTAAAAGATTCCATGGCACTATATTGATGAAGAGCAGGCAAGTTACCTCCAGTAACCTGGCCTATATTTACCCCCCCCCCCCCCCCCCTCCTCCAAGGGACATCACAAAAACAGATCATCTGGTCACTATCACATTGCTGTTTGTGGGAGTTTGTTGTCATAGATTATCATAGACTTTACAGTGCAGAAGGAGGCCATTCGGCCCAAAGAGTCTGCACCGGCTCTTGGAAAGAGCACCCTACCCAAGGTCAACACCTCCACCCTATCCCCATAACCCAGTAACCCCACCCAACACTAAGGGCAATTTTGGACACCATGGGCAATTTATCATGGCCAATCCACCTACCCTGCACATCTTTGGACTGTGGGGGGAAACCGGAGCACCCGGAGGAAACCCACGCACACACGAGCAGGATGTGCAGACTCCGCACAGACAGTAACCCAAGCCGGAATCAAACTTGGGACCCTGGAGCTGTGAAGCATTTGTGCTATCCACAATGCTACCGTGCTGCCCCGTTAACTCCCACGTTTTCTAAATTAAAATTGCGGATACATGTCAAAAATGCTCAATTGGCTGTAAAGTGCTTTGTAAAGTCTGAGTGGTCGAAGTGCTATATAAATGCAAGTCTTAATTTCCTTCTTCATTTTAGTACAAGTCACAAGTGGTTTGGGGGCATGTTCCTCTGGAACATTTTTCACTTTTACAACAGTACATAAGTTCTAGGCATTCGGGGTGATAATTGCAGAGGGAATTTTCATTGAGTTAATTTTCGAATTCATCAATTTACTATCAGTTTCAGTAAATGGTTCCCTAATCCTCAGTGTTGCTGTTTTAATTTGTATTTTTAAAAACTTATTCAATACAAAATATATGCAGTCAGCAAATGCCCCTCTTCCTCAATTAAAATGGTTCTGCTGTACAATTTTGCTCTCATGAAGAGTAACCAAAAAGCTTGGAATGAGTGCCATCCTCTTGCCTTTGCCAGTCACTCCCACGTAGCTGCCCTCCCCCTACTACTTACTGGTGACTTGGGTCACTTCTTGAACCTGGGCCTGTGGTGGCCTTCCTGCAGTAGCCAATTCCCCGGTGATGCTGCTGAGCCAGAGCCCCAACCTCGGATTTGGCAGCAGCTCTTAGTGGATGGATTTTCGTGCCCAAGATTCTTGACCCTGGAGAAGACCAGCTGCTGGCCCGAGGCACTTAATACTGAAGGGTTGGCAGGAAGATGGCCGGCACCTCTATAAAACCTCCCACATAGTGACTGAAGGGCACACAACTTTTGTTGGAAAAATGCTGCAAATCTAATAGAAAATGCTGTTTTGTATCTGATGATAGCTCATGAAGCTGAAACACTAACCCTAGCTCTCTGCATGGATGCTGTCTGATCACAAGTGCTTTGGGCAATTTCTGATTTTATTTCAGTGGTTCTGATGATAATCGACCTGAAATATTATTCCTCTCTCCACAGATGCTGTCTGACCTGCTGTTTCCAATCTTTTCTTGTTTTTGATATCTGGTTCCATTAATAAAATACTGTCACATCCTGTCTTGTTAACACTCAAGTGTTGAAATTCACGAAAGTACATAGCAATCCTGTGTGAAGTTGCAATTTCTCCCCGTCTGCGTGGGCTTCCTCCCACTATCCAAAGGTGTGCAGGTTAGGAGAATTGGCCATGATAACAAAAATAGTCCCTGAGGTTGGGTGGGGTTATTGTGATATGGTGGGGTGTGGGTAGGTTGCTTTTTCAGAGGGCTGTAGCACACTTGATGGGCCTGTAGGGATTTGATGGTTTGAACTGTTGAACATATATGCACACTCAAATGCAACACCAAATAAATTAAGGCAAATTTTATTTTATTTGAAACGCTGTATAAAAATAAGTTTTTTCCTTTCTAGTATAATTTACAGGTCTAATCAAATAACAATTCCAACTCCAAGCTGCATACATGCAACCAAACTAGTGTAAAGTTATTTATATACAAAAAAAACACATTTCTGCACTGGTATTTTATTCAACTCATACCAGTCCACAGGACACATTTAAAAAAAAAACACAAAAACAAACCCACCCGCCTCCCCCTCCCAAAAAAACAAGAGGTCTAGACATTAAATACATATTCGGTACAACATGCATTGAACAGAAGTGCTCCATGTTATATTTACAAAGTCTGGAATTATTTTCAGTGACATCACCGTCTTCTTTTGGGCTGTAAACAGAGTGAACTGAACTAAAGTCTGACATTATCTACTGTGGGCCTTCATCTGACCAAATAATTAATTATTGTGGAATGAACAAGTCTGTTGGAAGGTGGTTGTCCATGAATAAATAAATATAAATTAACCCACAAGTCAAACCTCTTTTTAATATAATAAATCTGTTTTTTAAAAACAAAAACAACTTCACTCAAATAAATAAACAGGTAAACAGGACAGCGCTGAGGCTGTAAAACCAGTATTTTTTTTTAAATTACATTTTTTATATATATATATATACATATAATACACACACACATATATATATATATACACGCACATTTACAAAGGGTTAGAGTTCATTCATTGCATTGGCTGTGCATTGGTGATGATGCTCTGACATGCCTTGACTTCATATTGAGTGTATTGGGATAGTGGACTGTATGATGACAGGTTGAGGTCAATTATTTTCTGATTAGTGGTGAACACCGGGTGACAAGGTTTTTCTTCATGTATATTGTTGAAAGGATGTAAACAAAATAGTAGCTAGTCTAGACCAGTCCCTGTGTGTACATATGAAGATCATGCGAAGGAAAGTTAAGTTATTCAGAAGCAGCGGAAGTTCAAGTATTTCTTTTAAGTCAGCGGATCCAGCGGTTGTAAAAGGCACTCGAAGAGGAAGAGTCAGGCTTGTCGTAAATGCACGATTCAAGTTAGTGACAACCGGAACTAACCGAGGGGCGGGTTCTGGATCTTCATCACCCCTCTCACTAATCAGTAGATTTAAAAGGCCATGGAATCTGGTAAATGAGACCAGGCAGGTTATTTGGTTCTTCCAAAGGAAGGCAGAGAACAGTTCAGTTTTGCGAGCATTGGTTCGTATTATTTCACAAGTTCTAGTTTGTTTGAGTTGACTCGTGGCTCAGACTGTGCAATCTTAGTCTAATGGCATCTTGTGAAACAATGCAATTTTGCATCCAGGGGTGGTTAATCATTTCTTCAAATGATGGTCGATCTGAAGGCCTCGGGGATAGGCAGAACTTGATGAGATCTTGACACTCTGAAAGCAGAAACAAAAACACTAGGTTACAAATGGCGTGAGATTTTCAATTGTGCTTATATATTTCGCGGAAAGTTAATTCAGCTTACATAGAAATAACTAACTATGCAGTGCAACTCAGCTGGGGGTTTTAGTGGCAGTTTAATTTAAGCAGATTTTTTCTGAGATAACGATGAATCCTTAATACAATATTACTTGTGTGATAAGCGGTCAACAGAGCTCTTTTGAATGCCTGACAAATTGTATCAAATTTGATGATTGGCTTATTTTACGCTTATGTTCAAAGGATAAAGATCCCTGGAGAGCAGGAACAGCAACTTACCAGATGAGATTCTCCGCCTAAATAGGACCTGCCCACGAATGATCTCTTCGTCCTGCTCAAACGGGATGTCCCCACATACCATGTCATACAGCAGGACCCCAAGGGACCAAACTGTTGCAGATCTGCCATGGTACCTGTGATAGCGGATCCATTCTGGAGGGCTGTATACTCTGGTACCTGCAAATCACAACAAAGATTCCACATTGATGAAAACAATTCCCATATCCCTTTATGCCATTAATATGCTTCAGTTCAAATGCTCTCTAAATGCACGGAAAGAGGAAACAGCGGTGAAGAAAATATAAAGCCTCTATGAGAGAGGGAAAAAAACCTGCTGCTAGGTTTCAAACAGGAAAATGCACACACGCATTTGCATTTTAGGGGAACTGATAGCTAAACTTAAACACAAGGACAAAATATTCCTCACTTGGTTCAAGAAACCTGCTGGTGGCAGAGAGAGAGAGAAAAAAAACGTTTGCCATATTTCTTGTAAACAAAAGAATGCGCTCTTGCCCTTGAAATTCAAATCACCTGCACTATCTGGTTCCGCCCTTGGCTTGCAGGAAATGTGGTTAACCCAGGAGCTTCCTGCCTGTCCTGCAGTGAACTGGTAGTTACTGACTCGTTGCCATGTGATTTTTTGTTTACAAACTTTCGGTTGTAAAAAGCACACGTTCCCGCCTGGCGGTGGCGCCAAGTATCCGGAATTTTCACCAACGGTCTCTTTTTGTGTGTGTGTTCAAGGCAAAGTTAATGTTTGAAAATCGACATCAAAACAGCAAATGGCAGCGCGGGCTCCAGGGAGCAATGCTTTCCTGGCAGCCCTTGGGAGGGCTCACACACACAGACCAGCAAGCAAACCCTACAAACTACAAATATATACCCCAGATTCTCACGTTTAAAAAAAAATGCAGTAAAATTATTTCATTGATCATTTTTTAAAAAATCTGTGTCGTCTAATTTGGACCTTATGTTATCCAACCCCCTCCCAAAAAACACAATCGTGTTATGGCGGGCACGGAATTATAAACACGCCTCTGATTCATGTGTTTATTTTTAAACAAAAGATTTCCTGATTCATCCCGGGATTTTATTTTTGGCAGAGGAATTGCATCCCCCGACTTTGTCCACTCCTTCCCACACATGGAAGTAACCAACTCAATAATGTATCAATCGGCCACTTGATATCGAATGAGAAAGAGAGAGGGACTCTAACCTATTTCCCGTCACCATAGCCCCGGGTTACAATGACTATCGGGTTTCAAAACATTTCCATGACGGAGCCCAGAAAATGCGGGCAACAATGACAGACAAGGGATGGGGCAGCAGAATTTGTATTTTATTTTTAAAGTCGGCGCTTCATCTCGCCTCTACCTTTTTTTTTACACCGGGAATGGTTGCTTCAAACAAAAAAGCCGTCACGCAGGAGAAAAGCAATCTCCAAACAAAAGCGTGGCACGTTTCCAAACTGGGCAGCAGCACTGACAACATTGGGGCAACGGGAGAGACACGCCGTCTAGTGGCTGCAAACGCAACCTGAGACCATCCCCTCCCTTCTCCCGTCCTCCCTCTCCCATCTGGCAGCCCAGCCAGGGAGCAGACTCCGTCCTGTCTGTCAGCCCAACCCCAGACGACCCTTCACCAGCATTAGCCTGGCCCCACAAGCCCCAACGCTGAGATCAGGAGGCTCGATTTCAACAACAACAGACGCAACATTTCCTATTCGTCTGTTTTAACTTGTTCCCCTGCAGGAGTGGGGTGGGTGGGGGGAAAGAGACTCGGTGGGGGGGAATAACAGGGCAAACCCCCGCCCCCTTCACTTTCCAAAAACATCAACTCCATTAACATCCTCGCAATTCTGCCCACAAATATCACTTGTTGGGTTTCCCTTGTGTTGTGATTGAGGCACTGCATGGGCAGTTTTATTGCGGGGTATTTTTTTGGGGGGGTGTGGAGGTAGCTCGGCAATTCCATTTATTACGCCCCCACCCATCGTGATTCGATGTGTCACCCTGAGAGCCCCCTGACTTTGGCCATCTGCTCCCATCAGCTCAACGCCCCCATCAAGCTGAAAACGCCCCCACCCCCCTCCTGGCAGCCACATCACCATCCAAATATGGAAATAAAAGGCATATCAAAACAATAACAAGGCGGCTCGGCTACTACAGCGAGAGCAACAACAAAAAACACCAGTCAATGAATTTTAAATCCAAACAACACAATTATTTTTTAAATGATCAAAGATGCAATTGCTGCTAATTATTTTCATTTCACAACCTCGAATCACCCCCCCCCCCCCCCCCCCCCCCCTTCCAGCCCGGGATTCAGTAATCACCGCCAAACAGGTTAAATGTTTATTTTTTTCTGGGGGGGAGGTCCACTATAGTAAATGCTCACCGTCAAAATCGGTGTACACCGTGTCCTTCAGCAGAGCCCCCGATCCGAAATCGATGAGTTTCAGCTCGCCGGTCCTCATGTCGATCAGGATGTTCTCGTCCTTGATGTCCCGGTGTACCACCCCGTTGGTGTGGCAGTGCCCCACCGCCTCCAGGATCTGGCTGAAAAAGTTCTTGGCCAGGTCCTCGGGCAGCGCTCCCTTCTCGGTGATAAAGTCAAAGAGGTCCTTGACATGCTCGGACCGCTCCATGACGATGATGAAGCTGTCCGCTCGCTCGAACCAGTCCAGCATTTTGATCACACCCCGGCAGCCCGTGCCCACCCTGGTCAGGAGGGCGATCTCCATGGGAACCCTTGATCCATTAGACTGCAGGGGCAACATCAAAATAAAACTGCATTAGACAGAGTCACCATCTCACACACACAGTCTGCATCCCCAACTGTATCCATCACCCACTTCCCACTCCATATAAACAGTTAAACCCATCTGTCAAAAACAGAAGGAAATATTTATTTTTTAAAACCCTTGGCACTACAAAAATAAATAGTTTCGCATTTTACTCACCAGTTCAGCCCATTCTGACACTCGATCTCTAGCAACATGCTTGATAGCAACCTACACATAAACAGAACAAAAAAAATCCATTCAGTCACAGACTCTAGGCAGCAGCATGACATTCTGAGAGGATATTTTCAGAGCTGAGAGACCTGGAAAGTTATACGAGCGATAAGAAATAAAAACAGAAAGGGAAATGCGGATTTTAAATAAATAAATATGTAAATAAACGTTAAAAAAAATCACCTGCACGCCGTCAGCCACCCGAACACCAGAATAAACAGTCCCAAATCCGCCACTGCCCAGGAGAGACCCCACTTGGTAAATCTTCTCAAAAGGCTCTTTAGCTGAGAGAGAGAAATGGGAAAAGATTAGCCGATCTCCCATTATCACAAACTCTTTTGTTGTCTCCCAATCTCCACATGGTTAACGACAACACGGTCACAACACACACAAAACCCCTTCTGCTGAAGCAGGGGAGACTCCGCAAAATGTGTAAGGAACGCTCAATAGACCTACCTTGTTGCAACTGAATTTTCGTCGGCATATCCACGCTCGATGTCGAGTACATATGAGTAAAGGATCCGATCTTTGAAAGCAGCATCCCTTGCTGTAAAACCTCGATCGAGAAGACTCCGGCTACACTTCCAAGGGTTCGAATGGGATTTCACCAAAGGGGAGGGGAGAGGGGGCGTTGAAAGAAAGCCGGCAATTTCACCCCACACCACGTTGCGATCGAGACACACACACAAACGCGCACAGACACACACTCAAACTGCGACCGTAAGGAAATGTTTCCCTTATTCCCAAAGCGTTCGCTTCTTGCAGTGTGCCAGCGATGGAAATGCACCAGAAGATTCAAGTTCCTCGGATCAGGAAATGGGTTTGAATGAGGAACAAAAATAAATGACAAAACGAGCTGAACCGCGTCTTTGTATCACGCTGATTCTCTTCCTTGCCTTTTACTTATAGACTGCCTTCTGTTAGTAGCAACGACTATATACAGATAGTAAAAAAAAAGGGCGAGTCGTACACCATCAGCAAGCCCCCGCCCCCACACTCCCCCGTTGGAGGCACAGCCTATTTGAATCTGCGTCAGCCAGGTCCAATCGGAGAGTAGAAATGATCTGCCAATCACAGGGAGCGAGAAAAAAATAAAAGAATGAAACTGACTAGACTCGACGTGGCGGGAATGACTACGCGCCAAAAAATGCCTCTTGCATGTCTGCTTTACAAATGGCTTTGATCCACTGGGCTGTCTGTAGACAAATATTTTTAAAGGGGAGCCACAATGTCTTTTTTCTCCCCCCCTCTCTCCTCTGCAGTTTTATCCCTTCGCTGGCGATGCAGTTGTAGGAGCTAACAGAGCAGTTTGTTTAAAAAAAATAGCAGAGGGCATGTTTAAGGCTGAAGCATGCAGATCTCCAACATAAAGGCTTAGTGGGCGATTTGACAATAGATTGTTTTATACATGAAAATCTTTAGTGAAAAAAACACCCCTCCCATTTTGCACTTTGCAGACTGACAGGGCCAATGTTGGATATGCATATTACCAGTAATAGTATATACACACACATATATATATATAAAGTATATAGATATGTATTTCGTTAAATATATTGCGAGGCTAATCCCATTGTGAATGTCCAACACCGCCACAGTTAAATCTTTAATTTGACCTCACGTGGAAGACAAATATTTTCTGGTGGCTCTGGGTTCTGAGTTTTTTTTAAAGCGGTTGACTTGTAAATTTATTTTCATCAAATCAAATATATTTTGCCGCACGCAATTAAGCGTTAATTGTCACCTAGAGGGGGCGTGCACAGTTAGCGACAATATAAACACCAATCTAGAGGTGCATTTTTAAATTGCAATACAAATCGGAATATTAGAATTATTGTAAGTTGTTCAGTGTAAATTGTTCATCCTTGCACTGCACAAGATGAGCTTTCGGCGGACATGGGTTTAATTTGCACCACAAAACAGTCAAATAGTTTAACACTTGGATTTTATTTGCAAACACGTCGTGGCTACTCGTTACAAAACATGCATTTGCCCATCTATGCAAGGTGCATGTCAGCAACAATGCTTTCTAAAGTTACCTCAAGGTTTTTCAAAATTCATTTATGTATGAGAGCTACTTGGGGTAAAATAAAAGATTTTTAAAGTGATAATTGATGGGCGTCCACAAAACGGCTCAGATGTCTTGTTATTTCCCGCCCGATCTTAAACTGCAAACATTGATACAAGTACGATCTGTTTTAACGAAGAATATAGTCTTGTTCTTTATTCTTCATATTCCGCTGCGATTTAAGGGGAGGGGGAAGGGTTGGGGGGTGCTTCAATTGTGAGATTTCGGGGAGAGTTAGTTAATGAGTTTCGCGAGAAGATGAATAATTTCTGGAGAAACCGCGGGGGCCATACAAATCTGGTGTGAATGGTGCCAGTGAGAAGATGCCGCATTCCTGACATACTTTCCAATTGGGTGGCCGCCGCCTTTCAGCATGTGGGAATGAATCACAAAAAAAAAGCTGCCTTTTTTTTCTGCGATCAGGTACAAGTTAGAGCAAGAGAAAGCTGTAACAGAACCCAGTGTTAGTCGGTGGAGGTCGCTGCTCAAAACATGAAAGCCCTTTTTTTTTGCAACGCATCACGGTTCAGGAATTTCCTTTTCGTGTTTTTCCTCTCTCCACAGGCTAGGGGGATGGGTGTGCTATTACTACAATTTGAAGCATCACATTCAAATCCTACTGGGTGGAGTTTGATACTGGGTGGCGTATCAAAACAAAACTGTTATTGAGAGTGGATTGTTGTGAAAAGGCGGTAAACTGATTTTTTTTGGTCAATTTATTAACATTGCCTTCTTTTCCTCTCAATGTCACATACACACACACCATATCCGGGCCGTGTAAGGTCAGGCAGGAGATATTTTGTTTCCAGCCCTCCTTCGATTAACTTTATACTCAACTAGCTGGTGGTGAAAATAAAATCACCAAAGTCCCCGAGGACCACAGGCTGCTTTGTGTGTGTGTAAGAGAGCGCTGGTTGGCGGTGATTTAACATGAGGGTCACCCCGCTTCAAGCGAGGTTGAGGAGGCATGCTGTCCATGGATAAACCCAGCCGGGATGGGAATTGAACCCACACCGCTCCCCTTCATGAATCGCCCGTCCAGCCAACTGAGCGAACCGACCCCTTGACGGTACACTAGAGGCAACCGGGCCACGAATGGCTGGCTCTGCAATTCTGCTTTCCTCTCCCAGGGGAAATGGACTGACCTCTGCTAAGGAAGCAACATTTCCTTAGCTCTGGGTCACAGGTGGCCGGGGAAAGTGGCATCTACTTGCCCGGGCTGTTCAATGCTCACTCACCCCTGCACACTCACTTACCAGACGGCGAGATAACGCGTGGAGCAAAGTAGAAACCCTTTGCTGTGCCGCTCATTTCAAGTTTGAGCTGCTTGACGTTCTGCTCGCCGTCACAATACAAATCCCACAATAAACCCGGGCATGTGCAAAGGAACATTTATGTTTTTTTGGTGTGTGACAATGACCACCTTTGAAGTGTCCATGCAACCTAAATCCCAATAGGGTCCCCAAAAAAGCTCCAAATGAGAAATCGCGCGAATATCTGCTCAAAAATAAGCATCTGGGAACTGACACTCGACCCTTTGCCCAGCTGCAGGCGCTGTGAGTCCCCCGAAAGTGCGCGAAGAGAGCAGCCTTTATTAGGGCAGCACGGTAGCATTGTGGATAGCACAATTGCTTCACAGCTCCAGGGTCCCAGGTTCGATTCCGGCTTGGGTCACTGTCTGTGCGGAGTCTGCACATCCTCCCCGTGTGTGCGTGGGTTTCCTCCGGGTGCTCCGGTTTCTTCCTACAGTCCAAAGATGTGCAGGTTAGGTCGATTGGCCATGATAAATTGCCCTTAGTGTCCAAAATTGCCCTTAGTGTTGGGTGGGGTTACTGGATTATGGGGATAGGGGGGAGGTGTGTACCTTGGGTAGGGTGCTCTTTCCAAGGGCAGGTGCGGACTCGATGGGCCGGATGGCCTCCTTCTGCACTGTAGATTCTGTGATTAGTACCTGATTCACAATAGTCTCACGGAATCTAAACTAAAGTGTGGCCAGAACTAAACTGGTAATGAGGAAACTTCAACCCCTCCAAGTTATGAATCTGAATCAGTAACGAGAAGGGACACCTACTGTGGGCAGCACGGTAGCATAAGTGGATAGCACTGTGGCTTCACAGTGCCAGGCTCCCAGGTTCGATTCTCTGCTTGGTCACTGTCTGTGGGGGGTCTGTACATTCTCACCGTGTCTGCGTGGGTTTCCTCCGGGTGCTCTGGTTTCCTCCCATAGTCCAAAGACGTGCAGGTTAGGTGGATTGGCCACGCTAAATTGCCCTTCGTGTCCAAAAAGGTTAGGAGGGGTTATTGGGTTACAGGGATAGGGTGGAAGTGACGGCTTAAGTGGGTCGGTGTAGACTCGATGGGCTGAATGGCCTCCTTCTGCACTCTTATGTTCTAGTCACGGTCATACAGAATTCAATGTTAGGTTTGAGAGGGAGAAGACTGAGGCACACAATATTTTTAGTGACGTTGGAGGGGTGAGGTTATCCTCTATTTACATATATAGGGTGCTTTCTCTTTCCCTCCCGCTTTGATGTTTGTCCCCACCCCCTCCCCCATCTTATTTTTGGTGTTACTTTGGGGGTTTGTTATTTGTGGCCTTTCTCTAGCTCCCCTGAAATACGTTTTGGCTATTATCCAGCCTCCCCCTCCTCTCTCTCTCTGGCCTCCCCTAGCCCCTTTCTGTTCTCTGCAGTCTCATTGGCTCCCGTATGCCACTCCCCTGCCTGCGATCTATTGGCTGTTGGCTTTGAACAATTCCTGGACAAGTTGGTGAATGGCCTCCACTCTTTGTTGATGCATCCTCTGACCCTCGGAAAGCTAATTTGATCTTCTCCAGGTGGATAAACTCTGACAGGCCTGCCAGCCAGTCTGCTGCTGGAGATGGTGCTGCTGATTGCCAGACAGACAGGTTTCTTCCACAGGTGATTAGGAAGGCAAGGGCGTCGGCCCCCTTCCCCATGAATAGTTTTGGCGAGTACAATACCCCAACGACTGCTACTCATGGGGAATGACTCCCCCCCCCCCCACAACCTTGGACATTGCCTCAAAGAAGGCCATCCAAAATCCGTCAAGACTAGGACATGCCAGAACATGTGGACGTGGGTGGCTGGGCCTTCCTGTCACCGTTCACATTTGCCCTCCACCTCCAGGAAGAACCTGCTCATTCGGTGCACCACTTTCAGTTGCATGAGGCTTTGCCTTGCGCATGAGGAGTAGGTTGAGTTGGCCCCGTTCAGTGCTTCACTCCAGCACTGGAGCCCCCTCCCCACTGCAGATTGCCCACATCCAGTAGCTCCTCTAAGTAATGTCTTTTTCAGGGTCCACGGGTATGCTGGCATCTACTTGCGGACAAAGTTCTTCACCTGTGGATGACGGAGTTCGTTCCCGTTTAGTAGCTGCGGTGTCTCTGTCAGTTCCTCTGAGGTTGCTAGCCTGTCCTCTGTGTAAAAGTCCCTAACAGTCAGTGTCCCTCCCATCCTGTTTCCACATCTTAAAGGTGGTGTCTAGCATGGCTGGTGCGAACATATGGTTGCTGCAGATGGGGGCCATGGTGGACATTTCGGTCAGGCTAAAGTGCTGCCTCATCTGGTTCCAGGTTTGGAGACTGGCTACCACCACTGGGCTTGTTGAGTGTTATTGTTGGTGGGGATGGGAGCGCTGCTGTGGCAAGAGCCCTGAGGTTAATCCTTGTACAAGAGCTCTCCTCCATCTTCACCCATTCTGTGTCTGGTTCTTTCACCCATCCCCTCACTCTTTCTGCCATGGCTGCCCAGTGGTAGTACTGTAGATTTGGGGGCCAGGTCCCCCATGTTTCTTCTTTGCCTTTGTAGGACTTTTTGGGGGAACCTTGGGTTCTTTGCCAGCCCCCCCCCCCCCCCCCCCCCCCCCCACACACACACACACACACACACACACAAACACCATAATCAGCTTATCTATCAAGTTGAAAAAAACATTGATAAGAGGAACCTGGGCCTTCCGTTCAACTTGATCGTATGTATCCTCCAGTATGCCATCTCTGTAGGCCCTTTTTAACTTCTTCTGCCAGACTGGTCAGGTTCCACTTGTGGATCTGTGCCCAGGCATGTGCAATCTGGATCCCCAGGTAGCAGAATGTGCGTTGGGCTCGTTCGAATGGTAGTCCCTGCAGCTCTGCCCCTCCCCCTCTCGGGTTCACAGGGAATACTTCACTCTTGCCCACGTTGAGCTTGCAGCCCGAGAAGACTCCAAACTCTCTCAGGCGCTTCATGATCCTTTCCATGCCGCTTTGCGGGTCTGAGGTCTAGAGGAGCAGGTCATCCGCATAGAGCGAGACTCTGTGCTCTCTGTCACCTCTTCAGATTCTCTTCCAGCTTCTCGCCGTTCTGAGCGTAATCGCCAGTGGCTCAATTGCCAGGGCCAATAAGAGTGGGGACAGCGGCCATCCCTGCCTTTGCCTATGTGCACCAGGAAGTATTCAGAGCTGGTGGTCTTGGTACGTACACTCGCCTAGGGGGCGATGTACAGCCCTAGCACCTCAATGAGGTACCTCCGGCCAGCTCTAATTATGTGTTCAGCCAGCAGGTAAGGCCTTGGGGGGGAGTGTGGAGCATTGGGAGAGTGGGGGAGGTGGAGCCAATAACGGTCATGGTCAATCATGCAGTGGCAGTGGCTCAAAGCATTATGTAAATTCTCCCAGGAATTTTTTCCATAAACATCATTAAGAAGTGCCAATTTGGCCACTAAACACACGTTATAATAGAATTCCGACATTGCAGAAGGAGGCCATTCGGCCCATTGAGTCTGCACCACCCCTCTGAAAGAGCACCCTACCTTGGCCCACTTCCCCCCCCCCCATCTCCATAACCCCATCTAACCTGTAACTTTGGATACCAAGGAGCAATTTAGCATGGCCTATCCATTTAACCTGCACTTCTTTGGATTACAAATGTATATAACATTGATAGTAGAAATCCTGCCAATGTGCACTTGGAAATTCCAATTTTAGGACCAAAAGTACATATTTCATATCCTTTCTACACAAAACATGCAGTTGTGGTGTGCACCCATTATCAGATCCATGTGAAAATTGCATCAGATTTGCCATGGACGTGAAGAGAGTGGAGAGAGAGAAGAATAAGTGTATTCTTCGCTCAACTTTTAACACTCAGGCTCTTGTTTTCCAGATGAGAAACACTTGGTGTTGAAAGTTTATGTTGACCATGTTTTGTCAGGTTAAGAGGAAATTCTGCCTTCTTTGGATGAACAGTGTTTGTCTACCTGGAAAAGATAAGTTAACAACATCACAAGAAAGAATTTCGAAAAACACTTTATTGTTTTAGTAAACAAGAAAGGTTTTATTTAGTGACTTTTTGTACTTGTCAAGGTGAGAGATGTTAGTCATCGGAAATGAAAGACTTTCTCAGTTAATTAATCCAACGTCCGAATCAAACATTTTCCTCAGGTACAATACTGATGTCATCCATAACTCTTCTGTCCTTATCCTAACTCACACCAACTTCCATCCACCGATCACTTGTACTCACTGATCGACACTAGCTCCCGGACAAGCAATAGCTTGATTTTTAAATTCCCATCCTTATTTCCAAATGCCTCTATGGCTTCGACCCTCCCTATCTTTATTGTCGCCTCAAACTCTCCGAGATATTTGCACACCTCAAATTCTAGCAGCTTGAGAATTCCTCATTTGAATTGCTCCAATGTTGGGAGTCAAGACCTTAAAAGCCCTGGATATAACATCACCGTTCACCGCCTCTCTTCTGCCTTTTAAGAGACTCCTTATAAACTATCTCTTTGACCAAACTTTTGATCATCTGTCCCAATATATCTTTATGTGGATCAGATCCGATGAAGTGCCTTGGCAGGTTTTACACCACTCAACTCTGTCGAAGGCCTTTGCTGCATCCAGAGAGACGATCACCTCGGTGATCTGTCCCTGGACAGGATCATTATCACGTTCAGCAATCCTCTTATGTTTGCTATTGGCTGTTGACCCTTAACAAAGCCCATCTGGTCCTCTGCGGCCACCTCTGGTATATAGTTCGC